>NW_023270320.1:8784848-8785120 GCF_011800145.1 Mirounga leonina
TATTATGCAGCCATCAAAAGGAATGAGATCTTGCCATTTGCAACGACGTGGATGGAACTGGAGGGTATTATGTTGAGTGAAATAAGTCAAAAAGAGAAAGACATGTATCATATGATCTCACTGATAAGAGGAATTCTTAATCGCAGGAATCAAACTGAGGGTTGTTGGAGTGGGGGGTGGGGTGGGAGGGATGGGGTGACTGGGTGATAGACACTGGGGAGGGTTTGTGCTCTGGTAAGCGCTGTGAATTGTGCAAGACTGTTGAATCTCAG
>NW_023270320.1:8785130-8897945 GCF_011800145.1 Mirounga leonina
GAGGAGGGCACATTCTGCATGGAGCACTGGGTATTGTGCACAAACAATGAATCATGGAACACTTCATCTAAAACTAATGATGTAATGTATGGGGATTAACATAAGAATAAAAAATTAAAAATTAAAAAAAAATGGATCTGTGTACTTTTCAGATACAGTTTTCTCTAAATAGTTTAACTTATACTTGTTTACTTGTTTAGAATGGATATATATATATTAAGTAGGCTCCACACCCAGCAGGGAGACCAACGTGGGGCTTGAACTCACAACCCTCAGATCAACACCTGAGCTGAGATCAAGAGTGGGACGCTGAACTGAGCCACCCAGGCGCTCCTAGCATTGATCTTTAAGTAACTCTAGAATCATCAACCTAAGTGCTCTCAAACATGAGACCAAAAAAGATGTTTATAGTTGATTAGAATTAGAATTTAACACCATAACTGCAAAGTGGACAGAAAGCACACTAAATACTTTTATCAGAAGAAAACAAAGTCAAGACATTAGAAATCAATGTAAGACCGTGCTTAAAGCTGACAGAATGAGGTATACAATGGCACAGCAATCCTGGAGAAAGCTATTAAGTGTGTCATCAGAATCCACTCCAGAGGGGCGCCTGGGTGGCTCAGTCGTTAAGCGTCTGCCTTCGGCTCAGGTCATGATTCCCAGGTCCTGGGATAGAGCCCCGCATCGGGCTCCCTGCTCGGCGGGAAGCCTGCTTCTCCCTCTCCCACCTCCCCTGCTTGTGTTCCTGCTCTCGCTATCTCTCTCTGTCAAAAAAAAAAAAAAGAATCCACTCCAGAAAACCCCCTAGACCCATGCTGCATTACATCCCTATTATACAATCCCTAAGACGCAAAATGTGAAAGTAAATAGAGACTTAGAAATGATTTTTTCCCACTTGATGGATGATAATATATTACGTTGTCTAATATATTAAACATTAAAAATGACCAGCTGAAGGTTGGCTGGGTGGCTCAGTCAGTTACGTGTCTGCCTTCAGCTCAGGTCATGACCCTGGGATTGAGCCCCATGTGGGGCTCCCTGATCAGCGGGGAGCCCGTTTCTCCCTCACCTCCCCACTTGTGCTCTCTGTCGCTATCTCTGTCTTTCTCTCTCTCAAATAATTAAATAAAATCTTCTTTAAAAAGTGACCAGATGATTTTAGAAGTCACAGTAAATCTGACTGGACATTGTCCATCTTTCGGGAAGGAGCCTGGAATACAATCATTATCACCACATACAAGGGATTCCAATCAAAACACCACCTCCTCATTTACCTGCTATAGGGAATTCCACTGGCAAGATCAGGGTCCTTGGGGCAAAGGGATAAGAGAAGACCCTGAAAGTCTCAATTCAGAACAAAGAAGAAGAAAAAAAAACAACCAAGGATCCTACAATGGTTTACTATTCAAGGTCTCAGTGTGAAACTACTAAGGTGTTTTATTTATTTATTTTTTGGTCCAGGTGACTTATTATAGATAGAAGCCCATAATAAATTTTGATAAAAGCAGAAGTGAAGACACACAAAGTTTTGACCCATAATAAACACGAGTAACCAGTTACTCATACACAGTATGCCTGGCTATGGGGCTGGAAAAAATGTCACTACAGAGGGTGATGAAAGATGAGATATATCAATACGCACTTAATGGAGCAAACTGAGCATTCACCCATCATTAAAAATTATGGAGATGAACCATGAGAGACTATTGACTCTGAGAAACTGAGGGTTCTAGAGGGGAGGGGGTGGGGGGATGGGTTAGCCTGGTGATGGGTATTAAAGAGGGCACGTACTGAATGGAGCACTGGGTGTTATACACAAACAATGAAACATGGAACACTACATCAAAAACTAATGATGTATGGTGACTAACATAACAAAACAAAATAAAATAAAAAATTATGGAGTATAGGGCACATTGAATACTCAGTGAAAACCAGTATAAGTGACATAAGCATTTATCCCTCTTGGATAATTCCCTTTTCTTGGATGGCAGAAATTAGATTTTCATATGGGAAAAGAAAAGTAATCCTTCATCTTTCAACATTGAAGTTCTTGGACATAATCCTGTAGAGATTAAAATGTGAACACTGAAAAAAAACAAAACAATTCACTCATCTTCCAGTCTACCCTACACTTGTAGTCCCCACCTCACACTAATCCCAGATGAAACCACTAGGACAACCACAAAGACTGGGGTTATGGGGAAAATCCACTTGGCTTCCAAGGCACCACACACTTTGGAGGCCGGGTGCATGTTACGGATGCAGCCGAGATTGATGAGGTGAGCTCCCACACTTATTATAACTCCGGTGTCCAAGGACTCAAGAAGCCACTTTCTGAAGAATGTGTTGTTCTCCTCATGACTGCAGGGAACAACATAAACCTGCAAGATAAATGTGGACTCCGGGTTTGGTTGAAGGTCTAGGCTTGTCGCAAATGCAGATTACTGGTTTTCTGTTAGTAAGTGGAAGACAGTAGGCTTCGGTTAGATTAATTATACATCAAAGCCATGTTCTCCATTGACAATGGTAGACTTAAAGGTAAAACCACTAGAATAGAATCGTGCTTTTTCCCTTTGTCTCACAGGGTACTATTTCATTCCTGGGCCATTGTCACACTGTAGTGATTCACAGAAGAATATAATGCTTAATGAGCCAAATATGAAGATAATTATGCCAGTTATATTTGAAGACACACACAAAATAACAGACTGTATTTGTAGACTCTTTATGAACACTCTAGGGCAGGGAGAGAAAAGATTTTCTTTTTTAATAGCTACACTGGATTTTACTATGACTAAATATCTTTGAAGTAACACATTGCTTTTCTGCCCAATTAAAACAAAAAAAAAGTTGAAGAGTCAAAAGAGTGCATTCTTAATATCAGAGGTTCTAAAAGGAATTTCAAGTTGCTCTGAAACTCTAATTTTATCCATGTGACTGTCCAAGTGAATAATTAGATCTGTCCTTTTTTTTTTTTTTTTTGAGATTTTATTTATTTACTTGAGAGAGAGAGAGAGAGAGAGCACAAGCAGGGGGAGGAGCAGAGGGAGAAGCAAACTCCTCACTGAGCAGGTAGTCTGACATGGGGCTCGATCCTAGGACCTCAGGGACCATGACCTGAGCCAAAGGCAGACGCTTAACTGACTGAGCCACCCAAGCGCCCCAGATCTGTCATTCCTTAAAAACTACTGATACAGCAGTATCTCTTCATAGCTGCTTTTTTTGTTTGTGAAGTTACATTTTAGATAAGCCTACATAACAATGCCATCATAATTATGAGTAAAAATAGGTCTTAAGTCACAAAAGGACTCTAAGGAAATAATTCTAGATCTGTTTAATATAATTTGTTTAATATAGATCTGTTTTAAACAAAGCTGGTAGATACCAAAGATAATCACTAATTGGTAAATAACTGTTAATCAGGTTTCTACAGCAAGTATTCAGAGCAAGGGCAAAATTCAATATTATGCTGTTTTGGAGATATGTGCCTAAGAAAAATACTTTGTAGGGACATTTGCAGCGTCTTTGTTATGGAAAAGGCAAAAAGGGGCAGAGTGGTCCAAATCTATCTTAGGAATCTTTGTGTGTTAATGATAGAAAGTACTATTGAAATCATCCCACTTAACTCCTTTTACAGACAAGAAAAGTGCCAATCATAGAACCTAAGTAACTTGGCCAAGTTTACTCAACTAGCTAATGATTAAGTCAAGTTTAGGGAACCAGAAACAAATCTCTTAATAGAGTTCTTTCTGCCATCTGAAACCAAGATTCAAGTGAAAACAAACTGACATTTAAACCCAAAGTTACCTTAAAGTATTTCTTTCCTTCTAGCTGAAACGTCCTCTCTTTGCATAAACATCTTGCAGGGTAAAAATATGCCAAGGCATTTCAGGAATTGGTTGAAATCGCAGAGCTCATTGTAATCATCTTTGCAAGCTCTCGGAATTCTGGGAGAGCTCCACTGATCAGAAAAAGGGCAAGTGAAATATCGCTCTTTGAGGGAATTCAGATTTGGCTCCACATGAGAGCTCATCAAAGACTAAGAGAATTGAGTTTAGATCAGATTACTGCCAAGTGGGTGCACAACTGATTAGAAAAATGATTCCTCACATCTGATTTTAGACATCCAAGTATGACACCAGTTCTCTAAAGCATTGTCACAGAATTTCTTCCAAAAATGGTCTTTGAACAAAATAAACATACTTAAATGTTAATTTTTAGAATTGGCAGATATTACATGAGGATATTAGGATTAGTAAAGCATGCAATGTACAATGTTTTGGGGGCTGGGTATCATGAGGTCATGAAATCTCAGACTTTGGATATTCAAACAATCATGTGAATTGTTCCTCAAGGCATCTCAAGTTCAATACCTAAGGGAAGCACATAGAGCTGATCATTGCTTTAATTTTAAAAAACATTTTGATTAAGGCTGGGTTATAGAGAGTTTGTTCATTAAGGTGCTGATGAGACCCAATTTAGATAAGTGTGTGGCAGCATTAGAGCAGTTGCTCAAAATACTATGTCACTTCTACAATTTTGAAAAATGGACATATATGCAAAGAGAAAGACATATTTAAAAAGGCCAATAGGGATGTTTTCAGATGGTAGAATGATCTGACAACCCAAGGATGGATATACATATATATCATATATGGCTTATATAGATCTTATATTTTAAGATTCAAATGGGATTTCAAATGAAATTCTCACCAACCAAACCATTCATGGGGTTGGAAATCACAGCATTAGGATAAACTGTTCCTAATCTCTACAAGGAGCCATTGGGAGAAGTCTGGAAGACTGAGCATTTCTTAGCTCCTATATTTTTCTCCCTCTCTAAACTAGTTCAGTTTACCTCCTCTCTGTGTCATTGATGCAATTCCTCTTCTGTAACAGGACAATAACCAAACTGGGTTTCAGGTAGTCATTTTCATAAAAGGAATTTGTTAACTCCCCCATGTAGTTTTTGTTTGTTTGTTTGTTTTTAAGATTTATTTATTTTAGAGACAGCGAGAGAGCAGGGGGAAGGGCAGAGGGAGAGGGAGAGGGAGATAATCCCAAGCAGACACCCTGCCAAGCATGGAGCCTGACCTGAGCCGAAATCGGAAGCTCAACCAACCAAGCCACCCAGGGCCCCCTCCCCCATGTAGTTTTATCCTTTTTCTCTCACCTCACCTCTTACCCTCATCTATTTCTCCTCTGCTAATCCCTCTTAAAGAGCAAAACAAAACAAAATCTTTCCTTTTAGGAAAAAAAAATGCCTTCCCTCCATTTTCTAATACAAAACAATTCAGATTCCTATAACCCAAAACTCATCAGCATGCTGGCTAAGCAATGGGCCACCTCCACCGGATGTCACCCTTTGTCCCTCCCTATCAGTCTGTCTGAGGGAATAGAAATAGTATAAACATATACAGTTCCACTAATAGCAGGTGCACTATCTCCTTCAAAAGGTAGAGAAGCAGCGCCTGGGTAGCTCAGTCAGTTAAATGTCTGCCTTCAGCTCAGGTCATGATCCCAGGGTCCTGGGATTGAGCCCCGAGTTGGGCTCCCTGCCCAGCGGGTAGTCTGCTTCTCCCTCTTTCTCTCACATGCTCGCTCTCTCTCAAAATAAATAAAAGTCTTTAAAAAAAAGGGTAAAGAAGGCTGTATTCAGATTTTTACTATACAGTTCTTGATGCATATAAACATTTTAGTAGTAAGCAATGGTTAAAACAATATGCATAATGTGAATATGAGGGATGAAGCATGGGAATAAAAGGAATGCTCCACTCATCCTAAGGAAACAGAATGTTCCCAACACCATGGCTCCATGTTCCCCTCTGATATGATGTCCTGTCTGAAACACACGGTTAACAACCACCACTCTATGCTACATTTTTCTTCTTTTAGCTCACTCCCTCCTTTAGGTTTATGGATTTACCTTATGGGTATATAACCATAGACAATATTTTGTTTACTTGATTGTTTTTGAACTTCATAAAAATCACAATAGAGTACATGCATTCTTCAGACTGCTTTTAAAAAATAAATATCTTTGAGGTAGAATTCCTATACCATAAAATTCACCTACTTCAAGTGTATAATTCAATGGTTTTAGCATATTCACAGTTAGATAACCACCACTACAATCTAAGTTTATTTTTTTTTAAAGTAGGCTCCATGCCCAACATGGGGCTCAAACTCATGACTGAGATTAAGAGTGACATGCTTTACAGACTAAGTCAACCAGGCACCCCCACAATCTAAGTGTAGAATGTTTCATCACCTCAGAAAGAAATTTTGTACCCATTAGCAGTTCTATTCCTTCCCTGCCCCTAGCAACCATTAATATACTTCTGTTTCTATGCATTTGCCTATTCTGGACATTTTATATTAATGAAATCATATAACATGGATTGTGACCAGTTTCTCTCATTTAGCAGAATGTTTTCAAGGTTCATCCATATTGTAGTATATCTCAGGGCTTCCTTCCTTTAAATTATCAAGTACATACCATAGTTTATCCATTCATCAGTTCATAGACATTTGGGACATTTTCACTATTATGAATAATGTTGCTATGGATATTCACAAACACTTTTTTGTGTGGACATATGGTTTCTTTTTTTTAAGATTTTATTTATTTATTTGAGAGAGAGAAAGAGAGAGATCATGAGCAAGGGGAGGAAGGGTAGAGGGAGAAGCAGACTCCCCACTGAGCAGGGAGCCTGATTCAGGACTTGATCCCAGGACCCTGGGATCATGACCTCAGCCGAAGGCAGACACTTAACTGACTAAGCCACACATACGCCCTGTAGGGACATATGATTTCTTTTGGGTTTACATCTAGGAATAAAATTGATGGGTCATATGGTAACTAGGCTTAACTCTTGGAGAAACAGCCATTTCTTGCATACTGCCCACATCATTTTGCATTCCCACCAACCATGTTCGAAGGTTCAAATTTCTCCACATCCTCTTCAAAACTTAGGATCTTTCTTTTTGATGATAGCCATCCTAGTGTGAGTGTGAAGTAGTATCTCATTATGGCTTTGATTTGTATTTCCCTAATGGCTACGGATGTTGAGCATCTTTCATATGTTTATTGGCCATTTCTCTTCTTCTGATTGCTTTTTGCACTCAGCATTGTTTTTAAAATCCATCCTTGTCAATGCATGTGGTTGGAGATCATACATTTCACTGCAATATTCTATTGCATGAATATATCATGATTTACTTATCCATTCTCTTGTCAATGGCCATTTCACTTTGTTTTGTTTTGCTCGGCTATTGAAAACAATCCTGCTATGAACTTTCCTTACATATCTTCTAGTATACTCTAAATAATCATATCCCCCCCCCTTTATCAACTAAATTAATGCCTAATTGTAAAAACTGCCTTTGTGCAAAATATCAAAAGGCCTAACTGGTCAACCTCATAGGCTACATGCTAAATGTAATCCAGCCACCCAGTACTGTTAGTACATGATGTATACGTATATATATTTGTTCTAACTTTTGCAGTCTTGCTCAGAAGAAGGAATACAATATGTATTTCCTGAATAAGGCAATAGATATATAAATATCTATACATAAATATAAATTCAGAAAGTTGTATATAAAAATCATGAGGTAATACGGTCAGCCCTGTTCAAGGCCATCATATTTTTAAATTTTGAGCCCTATAAAAAAAAGATATGGATCAATCTGAAAAATCCTTGATTAGAACTACACAAATGACCTAGGGCAAGAAATCCTAGGAGAATGACTTAAGAGACTAGACTCATGCAGTCTAAAGGAAAAAAAAAACCTTCAAATCAGCATCTGGGAACACATGGTTATTTTAAGGGTAGAGGCAAATAGTTGGTCTTCATCACTTCTGGAGAAAAACAAGAGAATGGGACTTCAATTAGAGAAGTAAGATTTTAGGTCAAATGCTATGAAAAATTTTCCAACTCTAGTGTTCTGAGATACTAAAATATGTAACCAAGGGATCTGCAGACTCCTACTGAAGCAGGATAGAAGGGAGACCAAGGAGATAAGTTGACCAAAGGGAAGCCATTTTGGTTTCAGGCTGACCCCTAACCTGAAAGAAAGCAGGTCATAAAAAGAGTCACAAGATCTGGCTCACGGAAAACCACAAGATCTCACTTCCTCTTGAAGTAAAAGCCATATAGGCTGGACATTCTTAAAATTGCTCCCTGTCAGTAATTACACAACCCTAAGACAATGGAAAAACTCACCGCTCAACATAAATGATAAACCCAAAGTTAACCTCCTATATGGTTAGCTAATTAAAACAAAAACAAAAACTTATAAAATCCTTCATTAGAGGCAAAGGGGGAAGGTTCCTCCTCTCCATCTGAGAGGAGATGCCATGTCTTTGTCTATGAAGTAGCCCCTTAGTTCTCTATAACTCTTAATAACTCTTTGTCCCTTTCTCAAATGCTTCCTCTTGAATTCTTCCTCATGAAAATCCAAGAACCCTCTTGGTGAGGGGCATGAGGCCCCAGCTCTTGGAGAGGGGCATGATGGCCCCCATCTTGAGGGTTTGGTCCATCCAACATCACTAGTCTGGTATTTTTTCAAAGGGTAAAGAGAAAATTTCTAAGAAAACTTAAATTTAGCCCTGCTTATAGGGAGAGGGGTACATTATATCAATGATATTCAATTCCTTTGACCATTCCTTCCTTTGGAGTATATCATTTAAAAGATTCTGCCTAGCAACCAGTATTTGTTAAGTAATAATTTCCCCCACTGTTTTTTAATTAGAGACATAAAGAAATTTCTACCAGAACATAAGCCAAAATAAGCATGGATAAATTTGTTCTAGGTATTTTTTAGACAAAGAGTAAAATCAATATACTCATCTACTATGAGTAGAATAAATCAAGTAAAGCATATTTGTGGAATAGAATACTATACTGCAATAAGAAGGAACCATCAATCTATCTACCAACATGGAAAAATCTCAACATATAAGAAAAAAACACATTACAGAAGAATATATCTGTAGGATTCCATGTTTATAAAATTTTATAGAACATAAGCATAAAGCAATGCAATAAATATTACGAGTACATAAATGTATGTAAAATATAAAAATAAAATAGAAGGATATTAAATTACCAAGAGAAGCTGCTCTTGGGGAAATGGAGGAGGGAAAGATGATGGAAAGAGGTATGGGAAAAAAAAATGCTCTGATCTTATCTATACTGTTTATTTTTCTTGTTAAAAATATACCAAGCAAATATAGAAAACTAATACCACTTAATAAATAATAATTAAAAATAACCACAGTTAAAGATAGATATACATTCTTATTATTTAAAATTCTCAGACAACAATTAGAATCTCTGATTAATCCATTATTTCCAGTATAACTCTACTGAATTTCAGAAGTTTCAGCCCAAATCAGAAAAATGTTTTATGAGTAAATGCGCGCTTTTCATAATGCTTTGTTAAACGCTGGAAATAGTGCACTTTCCCCAACTGCTCTGCAACCCCACGGCATCCTAGGTTAAAGTCAAGGCGACAGCAAAGCTCTCTTACATATCTTCCAGCTCTGGAACAGCACAGGTCTACGCACAGACAAGTAATCAGACTTTCCAAATCTCATTTCCCGCTCTTTAAAAATAAAAGGAAACAACAAAAACATTGCCTGTTTTCAGTTAACTCCCATGTCAGGATTTACTCTGTTACAGAATCACCATGCCACCAGCAAGAGCTAGTTACTACCTTCCCATTGTTTTCCACCTATACATCTGGTTCGCAAATTCTTTGAACAAGACTGCATGACAGCATAGATTCTCTATCAACCATCCAGCTATCTTGGTCAGGGAAATCAAAGAGAGGCACATTCCCGAACGTGGGACAGAACCTTTGGTTTTCGGGGAGAAGAGAAGACAAAGTTTTGGAAAAGAAGGTAAAGAGGGAACAAAATCTATCAACTACAAAAAGACTAAATGACCTCAAAATCCTAATTCTAATGCTTTTTAAATTATTTTACTGAAATAATCCTAAAGGCAGAGAAGAATGTAGATCTCTTAAGAGGGTCAAGTGAGGAGAACAGTGGGACCACACACAAGGCATTTCTCTGCTATTACCCGTTTCATCTTAAAATTTGGGCAAATTTTGATTTTACTTGATGATATATCTAGTTAATGAAAACAAAAAATGGTCTCGTATTTTTAAGTAAAATTAATGCTCCAAAAAGATGGATTCCTCCTACATTTGCACACTGCCTGTACTCAGGATAGAATAGCTCTTCTTGGGAAGCACAAAAGAGGGAAGCAAAGATATTCATTGGATTTGTACCCAGACAGAGGAAGGAAGAAGGAGCCCAGAGGCTGAGCCTGAAGGGAAAGATCTGGGAAGGTACACCTGGGAGGGGACATAGAGAGGAGGTGAGCTGAAGGATATACGGTCAGCTTTTCCACCCTGCGTCTTGGGTACACCTTGTGTGAATGTTGTTGTGTTTCCATCAGTTGACAACATGCTCTAAGGACAGATTATGATCAGCACTGGCTTCTAGTAGATTGTTGAAGTCCTCAGCACACCAATAGCAAATGACAAGCCAGGTGACCTTACTGAGCTGTGGGAAGTACAAACATCCAGGACCAACCGGAACAGGTTTTCAGAAGAAAATACACAGAACTCAGTTTGGAGCAAGGCTATTGCGTCCACGCAAACAACCTAACAAAATGCTCTTAAAGATCGAATCCATCTTTTTCTAGATTTGTATGCAACTGAAGGGAATAAAAAAAAAACATAAGCTAAAAGATTCCCTAAACAATGTCTATGACCTGGTCTGAGTTCACAAAGTCATTATTTACAGCTGCATGCTTCATGGAAGGCTTTTTGGAGAGAGGAGAATTTGTATTAAGTCATGATGGGTAGTTAAAACGTAAATTTGATAAATAGGATAAGAAACAGCAAGAACTAAAGCATGGTGATTTCGGTAATTTGCAAGGAATATGCAGGAAACAGTTGGGCTTGACTGCCTTGCAAGGTACAGAGGATAGAGGAAGGTAAGATAGAAAATCCAAGAGAAGGGCTCATTATCCAGGGACAGGAGCGCAGGCCACAAACGTTAGCCTTTCCCCTGAGGTAACTGAGGAGTCCTGATACAGCCCAGCAAAATCCAGGCTTCAGAAAAATTCTTCTGACGGCAGCGATATTATTGTTACTTACGACGTCCATAAAGTGTTTGAAGAAACAAGGGAAAAACAGTTTTATATTTATTCTGACAGTTTAAAAGGTTGCTGCCATTATGCATGTATTTTTGAAATCTGTTTTTGTTGATTGTACCGACGATGCTGGCTATATACCTAACAAACTACAGAGGGATATAAAACTCAGTGGAGACAGTCAATTACTTGAACCTGAAATCAAATGACAATTTCATTTATATCCATGCACCAGTGCCTCTCTTTGGTTCCATTTACCAGGAAGATGAACAGCAATAATTTCAGGCGATTAATTCAGATCTTTGGCAAGGCCACACGAGTTTTGCTGAATACAAGAATACTGTTACAGCATAAAAGAAACATGTCACCTGCCACACAACAAATTGAGAAGGGGGTGTGCGCGCGCGCATGCGCATGTGCTTGTCGGTGCAAACGCACATCTGTTTCTGTCATTGAAACTAGGCTTTTGGAAATTGCCCTCACCACCAGAAATCCTTCCACAGCTTCATAGACACTTTTGCAAGCTGGACTCTGATATCAGGGTAGTAGTTTCATTAGGGACCTCTCACTTCCAAAGATCCACAGTATAAACTTTAAGAGCCGGCAACATAATCCTTCTCATCAAATATTTGGGTGACAGGTGGAAAATTGTTCTGCCAGCTGAAGAAGACAAAATCCATTCCTTCTGGCAATTTTCCGCAATGAAAACTCCAGAAATGAATGTGCAATAACTTGTGGAAATAAATTTCAAATATTATCACACAAAAGCAGTATGCTCAAAATCTCCAACTGTAAACTCCTGCTTATCTGAATTTTAAAATGTTGATTTCTCTTTGTGTTTGAATTGCCACTAAAGAAAGAGAAATTATTAAAAAAAAAGAAAGAGAAATTATTTTCAGACATAAAAAAAAGCCAAAAGAAATATTAAATTCAAACAAAGTAAAGCCATGTTGAAAGCTGTCCGAGACTCGTGGCATCTCTCAGATCTGGATGCAAGGACAAAAAGACCATTTTCTACCATCATCTCATTCCTAGAAACCATGAGATTACCCCCTCCAATCAGAATGTTGTACACAAGCCAGCCTGGAGATGTATGTTGGGCTTTGACTCTTCTTGGTTGGTTACAGTGACTTCCATCTGCTCTGGGACACAGAGACGGATCCCGAGCATTCTGATAATGTCTCCTTTAAAGGTTTCTCTCAAAAGCCCTCATTTGCTCACTCCCTAACTATAGAAGAGCCTGGCAGATGGGTATGTGATGGCATGGGGAGGCTAAACGGGTTTATAGCAAGTTAATGACAGAGAGAGGATTGCACACAAGCACTCTGGGTCCTCAGTCTTGCACATGAACTATTCAACCATTCTTTCCTGGGGGTTGGGGGGGGTGGCTTATGCATGTCAGTTCACGTCGCTGCTGAGATATAAAATGGATTCAGTTGGAGAACAGGAGGGCAATAAGGATTCTACTATTAAAACACTGTACTGAACAACTTAATTTAATCCATTTTCATTTATTTGGAAGACTTCCTCCCTCCCCCACTTTATACCAATAGCTTTTTTTTTTTTTAAGATTTTATTTATTTATTTGAGACAGAGAATGAGAGAGAGAGCACATGAGAGGGGGGAGGGTCAGAGGGAGAAGCAGACTCCCTGCTGAGCAGGGAGCCCGATGCGGGACTCGATCCCGGGACTCCAGGATCATGACCTGAGCCGAAGGCAGTCGCTCAACCAACTGAGCCACCCAGGTGCCCTATACCAATAGCTTTTTTATGTGGCTTGTGTTTGTAACGATAACTCATTGATTCCAGTTTACTTAGCTGGAGTTTTATGCAATCCACTGATGAAGTATATTTTTGTAATAGTTTAAGAATGTTAAAGAATGTAAACAAAATGACCAGTTTAATGCATTAGTTTTAAAAGGCAAACTCTTTTCCTAGATTTTAAAAGAACCCATTTAATAAGTCAACAACCATCATACACACCACTCAGTCTTTCAAAAAACAGTATCTTTTGACGCTTTCTCTGTGCCAGTCATCGTGCTAGGAGTGGAATTTCAGTGGTCAAAGACAAAATCCTTCCCTTTCAAGTAGACTTTCTTGGGGGGAGATAGACAATATATACATTTTTACCTATTTAAAAATATATAGCATATTTGATGATGATAAAGTGCCATGGAGAAAAATAGAGCAGGTAAGAGGGATTAAACTCCTGGGTGAGGGGGAAATCTCAACTTATAATAATGTGGTTAAGAAGGGTTTAGGAAAGCAAAGGAGGTAAGAAAGCATATGGATATTTAGCCAAGTATATTTAGGGTATACAAAAGAGCAAGTGCAAAGGTCCTGAGGTGACTGCAATACTAGAGGAACCATAGGAAGCAAATGCAGAGAAAAGGTGTGTATGGGGGGGGAGGGGGTGTAGGAGGCAAAGCAGGGAGATGAGGAGGACAGGAAAATAAAGGAGAGAAGGCACAGTACACATGTGGAGCCTTTTAGGACATGGGATTTTGAGTCTGAGGGAGGTGACAAACCTTTAGTTTCTTGACAGAGGTATCACAATCTCACTTTCTTCACATCAGCTCAGATGTCACCTTTCTCTGAGGCCTACCTTGACAACCTTATTTAATACTGTAACCTGTGCACATCTTCATTCTCAATTCCTCATGCTCTAATCTACTCACTTCTTATCCCATAGTACTTTTCACCTTCTGTCTTCCTAGATCTCGTTCTGATTTATAATATGCATGGCTTATTCCTGGTCTCCTCTACTAGAAATGTCCAATATACCAACATACCAATAGACCAAGGCAGGGTCATGCATCCAGCTGGCTCATGGATGAATCCCAAGCACCTGCACGGGTTCCTGGCACTCAGTAGGTACTCAGTAAGGCTGTGAATCCTATCAGTTGTTCTGAGTAATTCCATGAGGTCTTAAAAATGCTAAGAAAATGCTCTTACAAACTTCCATATTTGGGGGCACCTGGGTGGCTCAGTCAGTTAAGCGTTTGCTTTCAGCTCAGGTCATGATCCCGGGGTCCTGGGGTTGAGCCCCATGTGGGTCTCCCATGCGGAGAGGGGGGACTCTGCTTCTGCCCCTCCCCCTGCTCGTGCTCTCTAAAATAGTCTTTAAAAAAAAAAAACAACTATATTTTGAATACTAAAGGGAAATTTTGAGGAAGTGAGTGCTAAAAAGAATAATTTTTTATCACCCAGGTTGACAAGGGAGGAGAAGGGGAAGGGAGAAATGAGTCTCTATGAGAAGGAAACTAAAATAACACATTTGCCAGTGTTTCTCTTCAAGATTGCTATACCCCCCCAAGTTCAAGAAATTGCTCTTTGTCAGATTATTAGAGTCCTTTCTAATAATTGGCAAGGGAAGAAATGTAATTTAAATTCTTCTTAGTAAATCTAATTAGTTTTCTTATAGATAATGGTAACAGTTTCTAAAAACCAACAAGAATGCAGCCAGGTAACTAATGAAGCAACTGCAGACCGGGTTGCTCTTTCAGTGTCTTAATATGTGAAGACAGTCTTACTTCCCACGTTCATTTTTTCTATGGGAGTACGTGTGTTGGGGTAATAGGCCTCAGAATGCATGGCTAGTCAATGTACAGCAAAACAGACATCCGCAACCTGGTCTCAAGTTCAATAATTTAATAGCCATACACGTTTTATAGTAAACGACGCTTAATTTTATACCCTAATTAGAAATGATGATCCTTTATCCTGATACACTGCTATATTCTCTATAAATGGAGAGTACACCAGGTAAATTAAAAATGTAAAGACTGGGGAAGGAAAAATTTGAAGCTGGTGCAAAGACTCCTGCTTTTCAAAGACTTCAGAAGCCTCCATTCCACATGGAGTCCAAGTATCTTCACTCAAGAATCTAGTTGGGAAACTATTCGTATGATGCTATGAAATGGGAAAGTTACCAAGTTTCTTTTTTAATTTATACTTTATATATGTAATGTGACATACCATAGTTGATATCCATTAGCTGATATTCTATGGGGATAAGGTGTTTTAGTCAGGTATGTTTCCTGGTTAGAATTATATGTAAGTCTTATTCCAACTCTGAGATACTATAATCTCATCTCAATAACTTGAGATGTTTGAACTCTCATCAGCATACTGTCCATCTCCTGCTGGAGCACATCTGATGATGTGGTCCATCACTGCCTCTGAAGACCTCTCTTTCAAATAGCCAGATGCTCAGAAGGTTCTGGCAGTGGTTAAGGGAACCAGTTCTGGAGTCAGAGAGCATGGATTCAGATCCCCACTACCACCACTTACTAGTGTGACTTTCAATAATTAACTCAAACTCTCAGGAACCTCTGTTTTCTTACATGTAAAATAGGTGTAAACACAGAATTTTCTTCCTAGGGTGGTTGTGAAAATTAAGACTTAAACCACAGAAAATGCTTGTTATTGAGTGAATGATACTGAAATCTACATTGGTATTGTTGTCATTAACTTGGTTCTGCACACCGGTCCTGAGCTACTGAGGGCTAGCCGGAGATCATGTTAATTAGAATTCTACAAGACTTCATTTCAGTATTTCTTTGCATTTCTGGATTTTGCAGCACTTCATGTAGCTAAGTAGGGGGAAAGATCAGGGTTCAGTGAAAGAGGCACCACTCTTGCATTGACCCTAAGATAGAATCTAGAAATCACTTTTGAGGGGGAAAGTCCCTGAAAGCTTGATTTTCCTAAGATTGGTGAATTCTCTTACAAACGCAGGAAGACCCAGAATTGATTGATCTGGGGTCTTGTTAGTTGGATTCCAGTTAATGGAGGCTTTGCTATATAATTGGCCTTTCCCTCAATTAGTCTAAATTAGTAAATTTTACTATACATTTGTTACTGTCAAGAATGAATTAATAATTTAAGTGTGACATTATATAAATACCAGACATTGATTTATGTGTGTCATCTTTAGTATCTCTGGTACACATCAATTTTCCTATTAAGTCCTTCATAGTGACAAGAGCACAGAACAGGTAAGGTGATGGGAGAACTTTTATGGTACCTGTGCAAACCACTAAAAAAAAAAGTGCAAAAATCATCTCCTTAGAAAAGCAAGGGGACTGATTCCAATTTATACTGTGACTTGTCTCAATGCTGGGCAAGTGGTCTGTATTTGAGCTTACTGGCAGGGCTATGGTGGTGGTGAGTCATCTGTCTATTGGGCTCAGGGCATCCTCATGGGGCAGAGGTTGTAAGAAGCAATTTGTCACATCATCCACAAAGAAGCTTTATTCTCCCTAAACAAGTCAGAGCCAGGAGGTGGTAAGTGGTTGGAGGTGTTGAAAACACACAAGCCCAAACTGGCGATGCCTGTTTCAACAAAGGAGCTGGTGAGAAAGGACGGGGAACGTATCCAGTGCAGGGAAGAAGTCCAGCATGTGATATGTCCCAGGGTCTCCAAGAGCCATTTTTGCCTCCCCCCCAACCCAAAGAAGAGGATTGCCCCAGCAAGCCAGGTAAGCTGAAGATCTTTAAATGGGATCCATGTTGACCTTGTGTTCCCTTCCTTGCTGCACGGCCTTAGCAATCAGTACCCTTTCCTGGACCTCCCCCTTCGCACTTCTTGGCCCTGGTACACCTTCCATAGAGAGCTGAGGCCAGGCCTCTCATCCTTCTTCCTACTACCTTAATGTGATAATACGTGTATATCCCTTGATGGATCCACAGGAAAGAAAACAATTGTGTTCTTCCTGTGACTGATACTCCCTCCTGCCCCAAACTCCATCCTATATTATATATTATATATATAATTATATATATATTATATATATATATACTACTTCCCCATGGCGACACAATTTCTGAGTATAGACTTTATTCCATGACATGGTAGAAAATATGGGAAAAGAATAAGTGCCGGCAGCCAGTCACACCTGAATGTGGACAATATTAGTTCTTAAGGGAGACATGAAGCCTCCTGAGAGGCTCATCTATGAAGATGCAATTTATAATATCTACCTTGAGGAATGGCAGCAAGACTTGATGAAAATAAACTAATTCTACATTTTCTTTAGACATTAACTTTTTTTTTTTTTAATTTGAGAGAAAGAATGAGCGAGGGGGGTGGGATGGGCAGGGGGAGAGAGAGAGCATCTTAAGCAGGTTCCATGCTGAGTATGGAGCCAGACACAGGGCTCCATCCCACGACCCTGAGATCATGACCTGAGCCGAAACCAGGAGTCAGAGGCTCCACTTTCCGAGCCCCTGACATAAGCCACTACTAACAAACTCAAACTATTAAGTGTTGAAACTATGCTCACTAAATCAAAGCTGAGGTATGCACACTGCTCAATTCCATTTTCTGAAGGTGAAGAACTCTGCCAACTACCTTCAGTTCATTTCTAGACTGCAGACGAAGCCCTACATCTTGATTTTCCAATGCTGACCCTCTCAGCTCCACGTAAGCTTATCACCAGCATGTGTAATTAAGGGGCTTAGTGCTTCAGTGGAATTCTGAGAGACACAGCCCCAACCCTCGTGCCACCTGGCCATCTATCAAAATTTGTTTCCTGCCATTTTGCCATTTTCTTCTCTAAAATCTTCCCGTTGAGGAGAGAGTTGGAAGAGATGTGAAGCCAGTTTCTACTTGTGAGCAGGACTTCAGAAAGGGTGCAGTTTGTCTCTTGGGAGGCCTCCCTCTTGACTGACCTATGTAGTAATGACAAGAGGAGACTCATATGTAGCAGCTTGGTGCAAACCCTCCCCGCTTTTGTTTCCTCCCGGGTCTCCGAAGAGAAGTGCCAACTTTGTCATTAGAAAACTCCTGGTGCTCTGATAAAGTCAAAATGTCAGGCCCTCAGCAAATGAGGATAATTAAAAAAATTGAAATGATCTAGACCGAGGTCAGAGTTTTAACTTTTCCTCCCAGCTGCCTCTGAAAATAGCCATTGCCTTTAAATAGAACAGACAAAAGACCCTCCAAAGTCACCGCACTAAGATGCACTGGTATCTAAACAGTGAGGTAGGTAACAGGAGTGTCAAGATGCCAGGACATTCCTAGGGGGCAGTTTCTGACTTTCAAAGCATTCCTACATGCATTCAACCATTTTATTTCTTATAAGAGCTCTGGGAGTTGCCATGATCAAACTCATTTTACTGAGGAAGAAAATTCAAGAGCCACATTGGCCATCTCAGGACCAGCGAGTGAAGAGCAAGGGCTTCTGACTTTATGCCTGGTGTTGTTCCATTAAAGCAGAGCTTCTGCAACCTACTCAGTTCTGAGAGCAAGGTTTCTATGATTTTTCTTTTTGACTCCTCTTTTATCAGTCAACCAAGGACCCCTGACAATTTCCCCACCTACCAGATCGTATTGTCACTGTCCTCCAGGACCTTCGCCAAGAAGCCATTCTTAATTACACAGAGTGAAGGACAGACTCCCTCTAATGGCACCAATAACCACATTATTTCACCTGTACTGTGGGTCTGTCAACAGGGATTGATGAGAAGGGAAACCAGGATGGAAATGTGCCCCAAAGACTCACCCCCACAAAAACACCTTCGAAGGGTATGAATTCATCTGTCACACATGATACTGAAAAGCCAAGATGACACTAAATAAATCAGTTCAAGCAATGTGGTCCATTTCATTTAGTCTTAGAGGTTGACAGCCCTTTTCCAAGAGCCCTGACCCACAAAGTCACGTGTGTCCCGTTCTGGATTCACAGGTCACTTCCAACTCACAGTCCTTAGATGCCTACAGAGTCATGAGCTCATGCTGGACCACACAGCTGTCCTGTTCTGAATCCTCCATTCCATAATATCCCCCACAATGACTTAATCAGCGCTCTCGGACTCCAAATAGATGTATGTGCTACCCAAAGCAAATAGGTCTATGAATCACATTATTAGGAAGAGTTTTAAATTGTGAGCTTTATGGTCAAACCACTCTAGTTCAAAAACAGGTTCATCATTTTCTAACTGTGTGATCTTAAGCAAATGATTTGAATTTGTGAATCTCGGATTCTTTGTTTCTGATGCTAATTCTACCTGTATCTTTAATAGATACTACCGTGGACTAATTTCTTCCTCCTTTTGAAGAAAAACCCTATCTCATACTCTCCTTTATGAGGCCCTGGAATTTCTTATGCCAATCAGGAAAATTCCATTCCATTTGACTTACCAGTAATAGGCACAGGAAGCAATTTTGACCATTGAGATGTGAATGACAGGATGCTAGGGGACTCTGGGACTTAGAAAGATACACCCAAGAAGAAAGGACCTTTTTTTTCCTTCTACTAGACAATGATGTGTCTGGATGTGATGGCTAGAACTGTTACAGTATCTTGTTACCTACAGTGGAGCCAGCCTGAAGATACACTGGCTCACTGGGGATTGCAGAGTATAAAATCCAAAAGAACTTGGTTTTGATATCCTTATTGAACTGCTGAAGTAATAACGTATGTTGTGTCAAATAATAAACATCCTTATAATTTAGATAATCTGAGCCAGGGCTTTTTCTACCACTTGAAGCTGCAAGAAAGCAGATTAAGTAAAAATAATGACACTATCTAACATCAAGAAATTTCTCAATGTCAAGTGTTATTTGAAACATTTCATATTAACTTATTTAATTATCACAACAATCCTCAGAGTCTGTGAGGAAACAGCACAGACAGGTTACAGAACCTGTTCGATTCACCCAATAGGGAACAGAAAAGTAGGCATTTGAGCATAAGAGGTCTGGGTCCAGAGCCAACACTGAAAATCTCTTTCCCTACTTACATGCATGATCCCATATAGGGTTTAGCTTTAAAAACAAAGCCACCTAGACCGTTCCTTGTGTAAAGTTGAAGGCTTTCAAATATGCTCTTATTTTGTTAACAATATTAATTCTGTTAACAATGTTGGGTTCCATACGTATCCTATAGCATCAGGCATTTCCTCACCCACTGCCATTGTGTACTCATCCCCTTAGTACCTAGGTCTCAGAGTTTATTATCCACACTGACCCTCACCACAAACCACCCAATGGTATTTTGATGGCCTACATCCCTATCCCAGACCTGGTGTCAAATGAGTTCTACTTTGACTGGATTCTGTTTTGGGGATTTGTTTTGTTTTTTATCAAGTGTATGAGAGAGCATGAGTGAGGGAGGAGGGGCAGAGGGCAGAGGGCAAGGGAGAGAGAATCTCAAGCAGATTCCCCGCTGAGCATGGAGCCCGGACACAGGGCTCGATCTCACAACTGTGAGATCACAACCTGAGCTGAAACCAAGAGTCCGACGCTTAACAGACTGAGCCACGCAGGTGCGGCTACTCCTGATTCTCAAGACCAACTTCCCTTCTGTTGGCAGTTCCCAATGTTGCAGGCCACCCCTCAGACCCCAATGTCATTTTTTCAAACCCCAAGTCAGTTTCTTCAAGCGAACCTACCAGAATAGCTTCTGACCATTCAGTTACACTAGGACCCATTTTCTTTTTCCTATCTCTAAAATATTCCTGTAATTTTCCAACATCCTTCTTCATTGTTCCCAAGTGATTTGATCCAAATCACCCTGAACAAGTTCCCGTCTTCACATGTTTACCCAGTCCAGAACAATGGCTCCCTTATCTTTTAGTCACATACGGTGTCTGATGGAGTTGTTCTTCCATTTGAAGAGGGAATTTGAGAGTAGAGACAGGTTGCTGGGCCACGAGATGGGAAGATGGGTTCTGTTTTACTGTAAGGGAAAAAGCCACATAGAACCACTACCACCAAATGAGTGACTTATTAGAACTCAGATTTCTGAGTCCTACACCAGACTTAACACAAGGTTTTTAGAGATAAAAGGCTCATGGATATTCATTTTAAACCATTCCCCAGAAGATTCTGATGCACATTAAAATCTAGGACTTTATCATAATGGCCATAATGGCCAGAAAGAACAAAGGAGCCAACAAAGTAGAGGGTTTGAATGGCATCTAAACACTTTCATATGGTATTTAAGCCTGGGGTAAACCTGTCTTCTTTCTCTTCTCTTCCTTTGTTCTCATACAATGAACTAATTACATCCCACTTAGACATTTCCCCATCCTTTCACAAGTAGATCATTAGCCCCACAGTTGTTTTTACAGGGACTATATCTAATACTATTTAGTATTCCCAAAGTGGCTTGAGTACTAAGCACTGACACTGATAAAGGACCCATGATAGGCAATGCCTAAGCGCTCCTGTATATTAACTCTTCACGATGCTATGCTCCTGTTATTTTGCCACATTACAAATCTAAAACCAGAAAGGTAACATAACTGGCCCAAGGTCCCACAGCCGGTCATGGCCGATCCAGGATTGGATCCAGGCATGTGGTTCCAGGGTGAGTACCCTTTCGCAACAATGCTTCAGTGCCAGAACTCAGTGTGAATTCATTAGTAGTTACTGCCTCGCTCCAGCCAGCAAGGCCCATGAATGTGACACTCCCCCACTCCAAACTGAATCTCACACTTTCCCCTGCCAGGGATGCCGCCATGCCTTCGTTATCTTTCTGCCTCTTATCCATCCTTTAAGGCCCGTGGTTAACAAAAGTCAGCCAAACATGGCAACCATTTCATGGGTTAAAATTACAGGAGAGAACATTCCCTACTTTATAAGTTTCTTGAAATTTAAATTATATGTAAATGCTAATAAGCACTGGGCCGGCACGCAGCTAGCATGCATAGCAGGTAGCTATATTTAATGTTCTTCTCACTGGCCCACTCGCTATCTTTAGATCTTAAGATAGCACGAGACACAAGGAGGCACTTTTAATATATACCCTCTTCCAGGGTGATGATTCAGAGGGAGGAACACCAGGAGTGGGAGTGAGAATTAAAATTCTAACTCCCTTCCTATTAAGAAAACTTCCTGCACAGCTTTTAAGCATTCTAATTAACAAAAACTTATGCTACTCATTACTCTTAATTTCTCCATAAGAGAATACAACTGTAGCACAGAGAGAGAACTCTACAAAGTCTTGAGCTTGGGTCACATCCTATTGGACACTTGCCATCTTGTGATCATGAGCAAGTCATTTTACCTGGATGTGAATATTGGTGCCAGGGGCGCCTTTGAGTCATGGTTCGGCCGATAGGCTGTGTGAATTTTGGCAATGCTGCAAATCATCTGGGAATGTTGCTAAAATGCACGCTCTGATTAAGTCGTTCTGGGAAAAGGCAGTACATAAATTTTTAACTGATACTGATGCTCGTGGCCTATGGACCACACTTGGAGAAGCACAGTTTCCTTATCTTTTAAGTGATAAATTAAAAATAACAGTATCTACATCACAGAGTCTCTGTGAGGACTCAGTGAGAGACTCGATATCAAGTATATAGCACCCAGCCTTAGAAGGCACTAGGGGGCCTACTGGGATACCATATGTAAATGAAGGCCACTTATTAAATATTAAACATCAGGACTAGGGCTCAGGGAGCTTTCATCCAGGGTAGGAAGGACAGCCTGAAATTTGATCCTGCTCACACACAGCTGGGACAACTCTGCTTTGATCTGAACAGTACCTGCTCTTGGCTTAGAGAGGACTTTGGCTTGTAGGAAGGATAACTTTATGGGCAGCCCTGTCTCTAAGTTCACCCCACTCTGTTCTCTGTGTGCTTTAGGGAAGCTCTGCCAGGAGGTCCTCACCCTGGTGAGACTGTGCAGAAATTAAGAGGGGGTAACTTCCCGGAAAGCAGGTTGATATTTGGCTCCGGGAGATGAACACATTTATATCTATCAATGAGGATTAATATGCTCATAAAACACTAGTGGTAGCTGAAAAGACAGTATCATCATCCCATTGCAGTCTCTTTTGCATTTTAATTCCTCATTTTTACATATCTATCTACCTACCTATGTATACATATATACACACCAAAAAAAATCCCTCAAATTTTAAATATTAAGTAGACTCCAAGTTATAGTACTGTCTCTCGCATTTATTTAATGTAGAGATTAAGAAACCACATTCAATAAACATGAATCAGTCCCTCAAACACACACAAAGCTTTATTTGTTAATACATCAAATAAAGCAGAAGATAGTATTTGCTCACAGGTAAAATGCCAGAGTGTAAAGTCTGTAAGGCTCAAGGGAATCTGTATTCACTAAATATGTTCTAATGATGGTAAAGATGGGGTATTTTACTCCATATCATTTATTTCCATTCTGAATGAGAAGAGCAGTGATTTGAGACTTTTGTTTCTTCCTTCCCTTTTTTTTTTTAAGATGCAACTACTGAGAACTAGAGAAGCTTCAGGACATGTTTTACAGAATCTGTCCACCTGCCCTTACACAGAGACGTCAACAACCCAGAAAGATGCCAAAGTGAAGCTTTGGCTCTGGGTAACTTGAGAACATTTCCCCCAGAGGCCTTTTCTCTCCCTCCCGGCACCGATGGCCTCCACCCGAGGCTGGGCCCAGGGTGGTCCGTACCTGAGACCTTTCTTCCAGCTTCCTTAGGATCGCTGGTACGGAAATGTAAAGGAAAGCAGCCACCAGCACAAAGGCAACACGTAGGGGACAGACACCCTCTAGGCTGGCCACTGAAGCTCTTTTTGCTTTTAACCTTGATCAGGCGGCACCCGGAAGTGGCTGTGGTCTTAAGAGAACTTATTTCTGGCACTAAGCCCCTCTACATATATGGGCCTAGATCTACTGCCCTGGTAATCACGCTTTGTGAAATGGGTGAACTTTTCCACAGAGCACCCTCGTGGCTGATGGTCCGCCTGTTTGTGATCCTCAGACGTCACATTTTTATTGAGGACCTACTATCTACCAGCGGGGCACACCTCAGACAAGCTCCCCAATAGTGTACCCAGAGGCGCACTGCTAAGAACTGTGGTATTCTAAATGCCTCCAGAAATCTTTCTCACACCTTTTCTTTATTTGTTTCATTATAGTTTTACTTCAGAATCTTATGATTTTAAGTTTTTTGAACCCCTAAAACAGAATGTTTTTGGTTATACTTTTCACCCTTTTTATTTTTATTTTTTTTTTTTTAAGATTTTTATTTATTTATTCATGAGAGACAGAGAGAGAGAGGCAGAGGGAGAAGCGGGCTCCCAAGGAGCAGGGAGCCCGATGTGGGACTCTATCCCAGGACCCTGGGATCATGACCTGAGCCGAAGGCAGACGCTTAACCATCTGAGCCACCCAGGCGCCCACTTTTCACCCTTTTTAAACATCATATTTACCCACACCCACACCCTCGATGTAGACAACATCTGGTGAATTTCACAAGGGTCTGGCCCAATCTTTTGCTTTAATTCATTCATTCATATGCATGCATTCAATCACCAATTCTTTACTGATCATCCATGGTTTGCAGGGCTTTGTGCTGAGCATGAAGAGAACTACCAGACCTCAGGATGCTCAGAGTCTAGTAGGCAAGGTGGAAACATTCTCAAGGAGCATGGGACAATGTGCTCCGAAAAGAGAGGTCAAGAAGGGCTTCACAGAGGAGGAAATGTTTAAGTCATTGGTTCACATACACACAGCATGACTAGCCACATGGAGAGTTAATAGAAGCATTTAGCATCCTATAAGCCTAGCAGAGGCAGGAAAAGAGGTGAAGACAAATCTTCTTGAAAACTAAGTAACAGTACGAGCACACATGGCTTAATGCCACTCAAACATGAAATAAATTATCTAAAATGAAGGGGGATGGTATTAATTTGTTTTTGTTGTTGCTAGATGCAGTCTTGGGTTTGAATGGGGTAACATTTATCCATTCCCAACTTGATAATTTCATTTGCACAAAATCCGATTAGAATATCAGATGTTTTGCATTTTCCAGCATGAGAATTAATGAAACATCGCAGGGTGGGAAAATGAGATGTTTGAGTCTGCATGATTCACAGATGTTTTCCAATATCATCCAACTAATGAGCAATAGCTAAGAAGCAATATAGGGTATTATCTGTTACATATTAACGCTGCCCTGCTTGGGAATGAAGATGGGCCTTTTACATGAGACTTACAAACAGCTTGCGGTCCTGCAGCTTCTCCCTGCCCCATTCCTCCCTCCAAGCTACTCTTCTCACAAGCTTTTCAACATTAAAACCAGAACTTTCAAGGGAGATTAAATGAGTTCCTCAAAAATTGCTTCCTCTGGCTCAGTGATGCCAGAACAGACATAATTAAAATATATTTACAACATTTGTTTAAAAGTCTTCACCCCAGAGAACAAAGTTTTCCCAATCACGGAACTTGATACGGTCACTGAATCATGTGTGGGCTGTCTGCTGAGAAGATTTCTGTCCTTTCGGTCAGTTCAGTTATGATGAATCAGAGACGAATGTCCATGAGGGAGAACTAATGGGGAGCAGGGCTAATACTCCATCTTCCACCAAGGAGGGGACTAACCCAAGATTCCTCCCAAGTGCAATTACTGACCTAAGGTAGATGCTTAGGAGGCCTCTGGTCTGAATTGTTTGCTAATACATTCCCTTACAAACTGGCAGGAGGACAGTAATAAATGTAACGGAATCCTGCCCCGTCATAATTGCACCTTGCTGTGGTGTGTTTTCTTAGCCAGAGAAACATTTCATTTACTGAAGCTATTGGTCTGAAACAATCCCCAAGCTCTTCCCTCAACTTGATTTGCAGGTCAATTGCTGTGATTCAAGTAAAGAGATCTGAAGGTGCCAACTGCTGATTCAAATGCTAGAGGTGCTGAGGGCAGTGTTAATTCACATCCTGCTTTAGAGGACACTGGTAGAGGTCCTGTTTCCAAGCAAGGAAGTTTCAAAAAAACTGCTGAATGCTTGGAAGCAAGTGTTAGGGAGCAGGATCTATCCAGGGAAAGCAGGACATAGGACTCAAAGTCATGAAAATCTATAAGGTAAGTTCTGAAAAAACTCAATTTTTTTCAACCCTTGAGGATTCATACATTTCTCTTAGTGATTAGGAGTTTCGAGCTCATGAAGCCAGGTTTGTGCTTATCCTCCATATACAAGACTGTGACCATGCCTCATGGCTAAATCCAGCCAACCGCCTTTAGAGAAACAGACCAGCCATATCAATGCAAATGTATCGACAGGGTGGAAACATAAGTCGTAAAACCAACCATAAATCTACTCCATCTCCACCCATTTTCTTCCTGGTGTACAGGAGGGGTGTCCATCTTCCTGTTCATGCAAGCATGCCTTTGATCCTATTTTTCTGCTTTCCCAGGATGCTCACCTACCATGTTGCCTTTCTTTCCTACATACAGCTTTCCAGTTTCCCTGAACTGATCCTCCTGGTCCATATTTAGTTGCGCTAAAATCTCTCTCCTGTTATCAAAAGCAGTATTCAGCTCTACATGCAACTATCTTCCTTCTTCTCACAAAAGGTGGCCCTGCATTCATAATTCCTTGTTACCCAACCTTTAACCGTCCAAGCCACACAACTCTAACACCACCAATGGCTTCCATGACAATCAATCAGTGGAGCACCCAACC
This sequence comes from Mirounga leonina, assembly GCF_011800145.1. Taxonomy (NCBI): domain Eukaryota; kingdom Metazoa; phylum Chordata; class Mammalia; order Carnivora; family Phocidae; genus Mirounga; species Mirounga leonina. Next base: position 8,811,733 of record NW_023270320.1, read on the forward strand.
TAAGTGACATATCTGTATCATTTGACATATTTAACGACTACCTTGTTCTAGAAATGTTCTCATCACTTTGCTCATTTGTCCTCTTAGCTCAAAGGATATTTCCTGTAAACTGCTGGATACCCCCAAGGTCCAGTCCTAGGCCACTTTTTTTCTTTATTCTTTTGCTTTTGAATCTATGTGCAGAGTTTCAATTACCATCTATAAATTAGATGGTTCCATTGGATATCTGAGAAGCACCTCACTCCTGACATATCTAAAACCTAATTCATCACCTTCACCTTCTTCATTGCCGATCCTCCCCTCTGGTGCTACCTCTCTAAACGAAAGGACCCACTAGATTTCGAACTGCATAGGTAAACTACAACATGGATGCACCTCAAATACTTTGCTGAGTGAAAAAAAGCCAGACATAAAACACATCGTGTGATTCCATTTAGAGGAAATGTCTAGAAAAGGCAAATCTATAGAGATCAAAACTAGATTAGCTGTTGCCTAGGGCCAGAGAATGGGAATGGGGAGTGACTGTAAATGGGCTTGAGTTCTCTTTCTTAGGGTGATGAAAGTGTTTTAAAATTAGACTGTGAATGAACTGATGGTTGCCAGAGGGGAGGGGAGTAGGGAGATAGGCAAAATGGGGTGAAAGGGAATGAGAGATCCAGGCTTCCAGTTATGCAATGAGTAAGTCACAGGAATAAAAGGCACAGTCGATGGTTTTGTCATCGTGCTGATGACACGTGGCAGATGGTAGCTACACTGTGGTGAGCACAGCATATAGAGAAACTGAATCACTGTTGTACACCTGAAACTAATGTGACATTGTGTGTCAAATATACAGAACTTTTTTTCTTCGGTTAGACTGTGATGTTAGCAGTGCAACTCTATAATTATACTAAAATCTAATGAGTTGTATACTTAAAATATGGGTGAATTTTGCGGTGTGTCAATTGTATCTCAATGAAACAGCTTTCAAAATTACAGATATGAGTGCTGTTTGATTCCCTCCCTTTTCTCTGTCATCTCCAGTGTCAACCTATTCCTAAGTTCCACCAATCAGACTACCAAAATATTTCTCAATTTACCGATTTTCTGCTCTTATTTAAGATTTTATCTGAGACAGTGAGTGCACAAGCAGGGGGGGAGGGGCAGAGGGAGAGGGAGAAGCAGACACTCTGCTGAGCAGGGAGCCTGACGTGGACATGGGGCTTGATCCCAGGACCCCGAGATCATGACCTGAGCCGAAGGCAGACGCTTAACTGACAGAGCCACCCAGGTGCCCCTTTGTGTTCTACTTTAAAGCAGTATCAACTTTCCGAGACTACTGCCATTGCTTTTACCAGTGTCTCCATCAGCTCTGGTACCCATGACAAACCATTATCCAGACTTCAGCCAGAAATAGCTTTCCTGCTTAAAAACCCTTTATTGCCTTCTGAAGTCCTTAAAGGCCACATTCCTTAAATCAACCTAGAAGACCCAGCGTGACTGGCCTGCTGACCCCTGCCCCCATCCTCCCCTCCCCACACCTCTCCTGGGTCAGGGACATTTTCACCTGCAGCCCTCTTCTACCCCATCCTCACCTGCTCGATTTCTACTCCCCATTGGGTGGCAGCTCAAGAATTGGCTTGAGGAGAATTACCTTGACTCCTCAGTGTAAGTCGGCCTCATTAGTTACTGGCCTCAGAAAACCACAATTCCGGTCTTCAAGGAACAGATTCCAGTTTGTCAACTAAACCTTCACCACTACAATGACTTGGGTTAATATCCACCCTTCCCTCCACCCACATAATAGTTGCAAGGGAGCAGGGAGTGCAGATGCGTCTGCCCTTTTGTTCATCACTGCATCTTCAGCACCTAGACTGGTACCTGACTATAACTAATTGTTCAAAGAATAACTTCTCCACTGGAAAGAGTTAATACCAATGCCTTTTATTAATGAATAGGAAATTCCTTTCTTGATGGGTCAGTCATGGGAGAGGGGATTGCTATTCCTTAGTATGAAGTTTTCACACACACACACACACACACACACACACACACACACACAGAGTCCTTAATACACCTGTGAAATAACCTAGTTTCCTTTCCTCCATTAAACCCAGGTAAACTGAGGACTGAAACGAACAAGCTGGATGGTCTCTGAGAGGCCCAGACAAGAGCAGCCAGAACGGAAATTCGGGAAAGCTCCATCTCCTTAAAGATCAGGCAGAAATTACTTCAAAGCCTGTCTTGAAATCATGGCTTCTCTCCTATTTAATAGAAAGAGCCTCTGCCAGCCAAATAGAAATGTTCAGCCTCCTCCAAAATTCTGCTAGGAAAAAGTGTTTTGACATCCTTTCCTTATCTGTACACACACTGACTTCTCCCTGTGCTTCTGTTCTATGACAGCACCTCTGGCAAGTCCAGATTCCTCAGTCTCTCTCTCTCTCTCTCTCCCTCTCCCCCCCCCCCTCTTTTTTTCCCCTGTGATTAAAATAAGCTCCCAACCATCGCTTGGCAATAAGTTTAGCTGTGAGGTGTCTAGTCTCAACCCCGTCACTCCTCTGTAAGCCCTGAGACTCACGGGGGCCCATCTTTTTTGTCTCCTTTCCTAACCCAAAACCCGGAGCCCTAAAGGCCATGGAGAGGGGGTAAAAAGCTGGAATTGTGGAGGAAAAAAAAAAAAAAAAAAGTGTTAAAACGAGATTTCTAAGATTCTTTTTTCAGAGACATTAAAAATGAAATAGTGAAAAAGTATAATTAAAACAGGGCAAAGGAAAGTCCCTTTTTATAAAACAGAACTGGGGTGCCTGGCTGGCTCAGTCCGGTTAAGCGTCTGCCTTCTTGATCTCAGGGTTGTGAGTTTAAGCCCCATGTTGAGTGTAGACATTACTCAAAAAAAACCCCAAAAATCCTGGGGCGCCTCAGTGGCTCAGTCAGTTAAGCACCTGCCTTTGGCTCAGATCATGATCCCGGGGTCCTGGGATCGAGTCCTGCATCAGGCTCCCTGCTCAGTGGGGAGTCTGCTTCTCCCTCTCCCTCTGCCCCTCCCCTCCACTTGTGTGTGTGCGCCCGCACTCTCTCTCACTCTCTCTCAAATAAATAAAATCTTAAGGAAAAAAAAACTTAAAAAAATATGAAACAATTAAAACACACTTGAACTAAAATCACAAAAATGGTAACTGACAAATTTTGATGTTGTAGATGTGGACAAAATCCTAATCTGTCAGAATTATTCTGGACAACTGCATCTGAATAAATATTCCAAGCATTTGACTCAACTTATGCGAGGCATAGACACAAAATTAGAATTTTGCCAGTGTGTACAAATGATTTGAATAGCAAACAGTTGAATGGAGAGTACTGCTTTTCATCATGGTCACCATCTATCTATAATTCTTAGGAAATCAATTCTCTCTAGAGAGTATAGATTTTCTATCTGTAAAATGAATATAATAATACTTGGCTTTCTCACAGAATTTTTTTTAAAGAGTAACAAAAATATTGTAGCATAAGTAAAAGTTCTGGTTAGGAAAGAGGTTATTATATTATCATACTTCTGTCATTAGGGTAAATAATCTGAAGATGTCCAAAAAAAGCACATAATGCAAAATAGTGTTTAATACATTATTTCATTATTTAATTTCCTTTACAAACATTTTGAACTACACTCTTAGGAACTGTTCTGCAGAGATGGCAAAGATTGAATCAGAGACTTCCTTAATGCAAGTTAAACACTACGTTACGCAGTTTAACTGTATCACTAAGTACCAGTAATCTCACAGAGAAGGTAGTCTGTATATTTGCCCAGACTGCAGGAGAGGGAAAGCCAACTAAAAGGAAACTGTAAACATTTAGGACAGATGAGCATGATGGGAAGATGAGAAAGATCATTTTGAGAATCTGACTCATTAGTTGGCAACCATTTTATCAAAGCGATCCATCACTAATAAAAGGTGGCTTAAATCCTGTCTCCATGTACTTGAATTTAGTTATCTGAAAACAAAATTATGAAAAATGCAATTAATTTGAAAATATTTTCATGTTCTTTGCGTAAGAGAAAAATCCACCTATTAATTTCAGTAACTTTCTCCCTGATACATTCTAGTAAGTAAAACCTAGACTTCAAGGTCTCCTACTAACAGAAATATGGTGGATAGTTCTTCAATTAAAGAAAGAAAATAAAATATCCACTAAAACCCATTATAAAGCATGCTATAAACCAAACTTAATACAGAAAACTTCAATATTCTCTTTAATTCAAAACAATTTCAAATACTTTTTCATATTTATAACATCAACAACTGTTTTTGTTTTAATCCCATTTGTGGGTTTGGATTTTTTTTTTTGATGGTTCACTTTTTTTTTTTTTTTTTTAATTCTGTGATGCAAACAACCTAAAGCTACCTTTAAATTATGTGCCAGCTGGAAAGGCAAATTTAATAATTATAAACACAGGACCAACAACATAAGGAAACACAATGGAGTTTTAAAGTAATTGCCTTCCAGGGCGCCTGGGTGGCTCAGTCATTAAGCATCTGCCTTCGGCTCAGAGTTGATCCTAGGGTCCTGGGATCGAGTCCCACATCGGGCTCCCTGCTCCATGGGAAGCCTGCTTCTTCCTCTCCCACTCCCCCTGCTTGTGTTCCCTCTCTCGCTGTGTCTCTCTCTGTCAAATAAATAAATAAAATTTTTTAAAACAATAAAGTAATTGGCTTCCAGACCCTCTGTGACACAACATTTCAAAACACATACAACCCTGACACTCCCTCTCAGCAAGAGGGATAACATGCTGCCTATTTTCAAGACTAGGAACAGATGCTTAACTACAAAGCAAACTGGTTTTTGTCACAGGCTTCACTGAAGCAAATCTTAATTGTTAGTAAAATTAAAGTACAGATAAGAGGAAATGCTCAGTCACATAATGCATGTGACACCTTTTGGGACCCCAAGTTCTCAACCACTGATGGCTAACTAGCATTTCCTTGGTTTTAGATGAAAATGCTAGTAGTCACCTTTTATTTCTCGCTTTTGCACACTGAAGCAGCATACCCCACTGACAGTTATTTCTTCTGACTCACATCATGTCATAGTTAAAATAAAAGAAAACAGATGAAAGATAAGAAAAATAAATCTGTAAGCTCTGAAAGGTGAAGAATAGCTTAGCTAGCGGTTGCATTTGACCAAAACTTGAAGCTTATTCTTTGCTTAAGGAAATAATGACAAGAAAGGTAGACTGATGTCTGGACTCTAGGAAAGAAAGCAAAAGAGGAAAGTGCCGTATTCAGGAAGCAACAGAAAATAAACTAAATTAGCTAGTGAAATATTTGAGACGAGTTCATTACTGTTTATCAAATATGTGCTTCATGCAATGCCGTCTACCCAAGTTGAAGGGTGCACTGGTGCTCTTAGAAGAGAGAGAAGGAAACGAGTAAAACAAAAAACAAAACAAAACAACCCACAAAAACAAAAAAAAACCCATGCAAACAAACAAAACTAAGACAAAAGGGATCTAATTAAGAAGTATCCCTACAAAAACTAATGACAGTTGTCATGATACATACATACAATGATACATAGTTGATCATTTCTAGCAAATAAAGGTCTGGGTGAAGATAAAATTTTTTAAAAATGCAGTTCCAATATTAGAAGGATAAGGCAGGGGACGGGAAAAGAAAATGAAAATAAAGGATACCTGCGTCACAAAGTACCAGTTTATCCATCCCTAAAGACAGTTCCTAGAAGCTGAAAGAACAAAAAGAATTATTTTGAGTTGTGAATTTCCTCCCACAAGGAAACAATGTCTAAAGTGCTGCCTTCTTCTTGAAGTGTATTTTTGAGTATGTTGCTAGAGCTACCATGGATAAAATAATGCTTGGGTTCCTCATATTCGGAAAATGAACCATCTAAAAGATCTAGTTTGTAAAAACTAGTTAAAATTGAAGGACGTGGTAATGTGATGATGTTGTATTGGGGTACCTTTAAATAATGACATCTCTGATGTAAGTCAAGTGGAATCTAATTTATCAAACACAGACTTATTGCTTAAAGACTTGGGTCTGTCATGTTAATAGTCACATTAAAAGTCAATATCTCCCTAATTCAGTTAATGTTTGTTTTGAAAAGTTACTACATGGTAAATAAATGATCATATGTTCTCTAAAACAAAGCATTTATATCTCACTTGCACAAAAACTGCAAATGACAGGAAGAGATAACCTTTCGGAAAGAGGTTCTTGCTTGATGAAACCTGCTATAAAAATACTTTCTTTCCTTAAAGTTCAGCTCAGCAGCCTCAACTAGCTGAATGTAAACAAGCCAACAGAAAGCACTGGTAATCTCTTAAGAGTGAATGTTAATACTGCAAAGTTCAAGCACTATAAATTAGGCCTATAATCACAGCCTGTTTTTGCTTACTTTGCAAACAATGCTAGCCAATTCAATTATGTAAGCCCGCAGTGAGTTTTTAAGAAACAAATAAGGAATGGGGAGAAGGAATGCTACAGGCAAGTGCATGAAAAGGAAGAAAACGAAACAATCAAATATAGTTAAGGAAAATTCTGATTAAAAAAAAAAAAACTCTAAAAATTCTAAAACTATCCCCCAGAATTCAAGTCACAGATGACCTGAAGCTGTCTGGTGAAATGACAACCAGCACTGAACTCTTATAATAAGTATCTCCTGAGCTCCCTACTCTCCCAGAGGTAAGAAGAATAATAACGTTCATAAGGAAATGCCGGTCCAGTCTATCTGATACACCAAGCTAAGGCATCATTCATGTGCATAAAGACAAATCCATCCAGGATTACTAGGGGGTCTGTTTCAGTTTGGGTACATAAAAGACAACTTTGGTTATCTAGAGGTTTCCCTCCCACAAACCTCCAGAATCCTTAAAAAAGCAAAATATATAAGACAATCCTGTACTCATGTTTCTAGTGGCTGCCAAAAGAGAAAAAGTGGAATTGCTAAGTAAGGAGAGATCTGGTTATAAACAACAACCAACTGGCAATTTTAAGAAAATATAATAAAATATACTATCTTTATAATGTATCCTTCCCACGGGGGCTATATGTAAGTGAAGTCAAAGTTGGTATACGAGTAGTGATGATCTCTCGCTTTTCAATGGGCCATATTTATTACCTGTGGAAACTAAAAAAGGATCTTCAACATGAGCAAAAAAACCCTATAAATACAATTAAAGCTGGATGTAATGGACCTGGCTCAGATGGTGTCTCAGGATTCCAGAGTAGGCAGAATACCTTCGGCTGCATAACTTTTACAATAACCACCCAAAGCATCATATATGTGGAAGGGAACCTCACGGAGAAGGCTGACCTTAACAAGTGAACAGTTCAGAATGATCTACTTAGAAAAGCTTGCCAAGTGTATGCGTTTGCTAGGGCTGCCATAACAAAGGATCAGTGGCTTAAAGAACAGAAATTTAATTCCTCACAGGTGTGGAGGCTGGAAGTCTAAGATCAAGGTATCAACAGGTTTGATTTATCCTGAGACCTCTGTCCTTGACTCACAGATGGTGACCTTTTCCTGTATCCACATATGGCCTTTCCTCTGTGCAAGTGTTCATCCCCAGCATCTGTGTATGTCCAGATTTCCTCCTAGAAGGACACCAGTCAGGCTGGATTAGGGCCCATCCCGATGGCATCATCTTAACTTAATCAAACCTCTTCAAAGGTTCAGTCTCAGGGTGCCTGGGTGGCTCAGTCGGTTAAGCATCTGACTTCAGCTCAGGTCATGATCCCAGGATCCTGGGATCGAGCCCTGTGCCAAGCTCCCTGCTGAGCAGGGAGTCTGCTTCTCCCTCTGCCCCTTCCCCTGGCTTGTGCTCACTCTCTGTCTCAAGTAAATATTAAAAAAAATCTTAAAAATAAATAAATAAAGGTCCAATCTCTAAATATAGTGAGATTCTGAGGTCCTGGGGTTTGGGACTTCAAAATATGAAATTTTGGGGAAAAACAGTTCAGCTCATAACACTCCACCCTCTGGCCCCCCAAAATTCATGTCCTTCTCACATACCAAACATACTCACCCCCTCCTGAACAATTCCCAAAGTCTGAAACCCATTCCAACGTCAATAGTAAGCCCCAAATCTCATGCAAATCAAGTACAGGTGTGACTTGAGGATTTGAGGCAAAATTCCTCTCCAGCTGTGAACTTGTGAAACTGGACACATTATATGCTTCCAAAATACCGTGGTGAAACAGGCATCGGACAGATAATCCCCTTTCAAAAGGGAGAAACAGGAAAGGAGAAATGAATCATGGGTCTCAAGCAAGTCTGAAACCTAGCAGGGCAAAGTCCATTAGATTTGAAGGCTCAAGAATAATCCATTTTGGGGGCGCCTGGGTGGCTCAGTCATTAAGCGTCTGACTTTGGCTCAGGTCATGATCCCGGGGTCCTGGGATCAAGCCCCGCGACGGGCTCCCTACTCAGCGGGAAGCCTGCTTCTCCCTCTCTCACTCCCTCTGCTTGTGTTCCCTCTCTCGCTGTGTCTCTATCAAATAAATGAAAAGAAAAGAAAGAATGCACTTTGGTTTGATGCTGTGTCCTGGGGGCCCAGGAGGGTGATGGCTCTGCCTGAGCTGCAGACTGGCCCACTGAAACCTAGGAGGCGGCCCTGCCTTCTAAAATTGAGGACGGCAGACTGTCTCACCTCTGAAACCTGTGCCCTCTGGGCCCACGGGGGCAGTGGCAGCTCAGCCAATCTCCCAGTCACCTTGGAGGTCATTCTTCCCTTTTCTTGAAGGGCAAGGCATGTTCACTGCCCGATAGCTCTATTGTTTCATCCTGTAGGAGCCCAGGAATCTGACAGTCTTCTTCATTTCATCCTATTTCTGTCCACTTTAGTCCAAACTGGCAGTGTTTCTGCTGGGATAACCCCATCTCTAATGTTGTCTTCTGTTGACTTGGCTGATTGGATCCAGGAGTCATACCCATAATCTCTTTATCAAATGACTGCCCAGCCACACCTTTGGTGTTCTCTCCAGAAGTGCTTGCTCATTTTTCACAACATGCATAGGCTGAGAATTTTACAAATGCTCAAGTTCTGGTTTCTTTATAACAACACCTTCTTTAAATTAAAAAAAAAGAGAGAGATAAATTAAAGATTTCATTTATTTATTTGACAGAGAGAAGGAGAGAGAACACAAACAGGGGGAGCGGCAGGCAGAGGGAGAAAGCTGGCTCCCGGCTAAGCAGGGAGCTCGATGCGGGACTGGATCCCAGGACCCTGGGATCATGACCTGAGCCAGTCAGACGCTTAACCAACTGAGCCACCCAGGCGTCCCAGTTTAGCTCTCTTTTGGCATTTTGCTCTGAGTAACAAGCAAAAGCCAGGCTACACCTTCAACACTTTGCTTAGAAATTCACTCAACGAAACATCCAACTTCATTACTTACAAAGTCTCTCTACCACAAAACCTTTAACATCTACATTTCCACCAACCATCTCTGCAAGGCAAGCTAGGCTTTTTCTAACCTGTGCAAGCCTTCACCCATTACTCAGTTCTAAAGCCATGTCCACATTTTTAGCCATTTGTCACAAGCAGCAACCACTTCCCAAAACCAAAATCTGTATTAATCAGGGATCAATTGGAAACAGTCAATAGGATGTGTGTGGTCTCTCCTAAGTTTCATGAGGTATACATTTATACACAAGGAGAGAGAGTGGGATTGACAGCTTTAAAATTGGCTCACATGATTGTGGAGGTGTGATAAGTCCAAAATCTGCAGGGACAGCTGGCAGACTGGAGATCCAGGGACGAGTTGCAGTTTTAGTCTAAAGGCCTTCTGCTGGCAGAATTCTTTGTTTCTTGGGGGAATCAGGCTTTGTTCTATTAAGGCCTTCAACTGATTTGATGTGGCCCACCCTCACTACATGGTTAATCTACTTTACTCAAAGTCTATCAGTTTAAATGTTAATCTCATTCCAAAAAACACCCTCACTGAAATACCAAGAATAACGTTTGACCAAATATCTGGGCACCATGGTCCAGCTATAGTGACACATAAAGTTACTCATGACGCCAAGTATAATTTTAGTTTCATAAGGTATATTCATTGGGTGTAGTGCTGTGGTCCATTAGAAGTTCCACAGATTCTGAAAATCTTTACCTTCTAAAAAGAGGAGTAACTGGACTAAAATCACTTAAAGCACTGAGCATAATCAAAATCACGTACTAAAATCTCAGTTGTAGCATTATGACCTGAGGATGGATAGTATGGTCTAGGATTCTGCCACTGTCTAGTGCAAGAGTCCTGGGCTGGGAATCTTAAGACTCAGGGTCTAACCTTATGAGCAGTTAGTTATATGACCACATCTCCCAGCTTGATTTCCTTAAGTACTCAGTCAGGGGGTATATTAGAAGCTAAGGATTCTTCCATGTCTACAATGACAACACTCAGGACAGCCTCTTCAAACAGCTCCAGGAATGTCCCTGGACAGTTTGGCAATATGTGATACTCACATATGCACAATAATGACACTGAATTCAGTGAAGTGGGGGGTTGGGTTTTTAGTCTGGTTTTGCTTTTTTTCTCGTTTTAAAAATAGACATATTACTTAATTGGATTTTCTTACCTGATTCCCTTACGACAAATCACAGACATTCTGACTATAACTGGCTTTGACCTCATGCAGCAAACCAGTCAGTGAGAATTAAACAAAACCACATTAATAATGTTATACTTTGACTCTAGGTTTGGATTTTTTTTCAGATTCAAATCCTTGTAAGTGTCCCATGGAGTAGGAAAGGTCAAAGACCATTTTCATATTTATCAGAAAGAGAAGCTCAGACAAAGATCTCAAATGTCTCCTTGGGCCCCCCTCTCAGTCGGCATCTGAAGTTCTTCCAGCTCACTGTCCTCAACCTGGGCACTAGGTTACGTGTTTAGGGGACGGGTCCCATTAGACAGCGTGTGCTGGATGAATCAGCACTGCAGAGGGAATTTAACCACATGTATGCATTACAGGAGTTAGAACGTGCTCCTCACAGAGCTTAGCAAATGGCTTTTATATCTACTCATGCTAATTAGGAAATTACTGAAAATATTTCCCATATTTAAAATGGCAGCACTCCTCATTGATATGCCACTCTGTCCTTATATGGCAACCCTGCTATGAATCAAAGCTGAATAATAATCCATCACTGTCAAAGGTAAATTACTGCCTAGGAAAAGTAGCAGTATGACATTTAAAGCATTGAGAAATAGGCAGCCAGTCCCCGGTGTGATCCCCAAGCCACAGAAAGGCATGAGTGACATGGGCAGTATGAAGGACCAGAGCCAGGGAAGGCCAAGTGCAACTCAGACTGGAGAGAACACAGCCCACGATGGAGACCATGGTGAGGAGACACTGTCTGATCACCTCCCCTGTGTCTACCATGGTTTTACACACACTATTTCATTTAATTCTTGGAACAACTCTCAGGTTCTGATCATCCCCATTGGATACATCAGAAACTTCGACCACAGCAACATTAAAACTGTGCTTAGGGTCTCGCTGCTAGGAAAAGCAGGAACAAGGACTGACAAGCAAAGTCTGTCTGTCTTCAACTCCTTTGTTATTTTCACTGGTCCTACTGCCCTGTTACTCAGGAGATCCGCGGTATTTGGGGGGTTAGTACCACAAGGCAGCAGGGCAAGTGGGTTCACACAATGGATAGTAATATAAGTTCTGGAATATAAAGTTGCCTAGGGACGCCTGGGTGGTTCAGTGGGTTAAGCATCTGACTCGTGATCTCAGCTCAGGTCTTGATCTCAGGATCCTGAGTCCAAGCCCCGTGCTGGGCTCCACACTGGGCATGAAGCCTCCCTCCTTAATAAATAAAAACTAACTAAATAAATAATAAAATAGAATTGCCTAAAGCTTTCCATGAATCAGACTGTACCACCATATTATGGTAGAATAGTCACCTACCTTATGGTATGGAGATTAAATGAGATACTCTCCATATAAAGTCACAGTGTGTGAACACTCACCAAGTAAAAGCATGATAAACCAAAAGGTTTCTCCTTACTTCTCACTCTAAATTCTGAAACTAGTGACAAATTTAAGGAAAATATATACCAGTCATCTTGTCCATCTCTAAGTTATTTTGAAGCTATTCTGGAAACAAATATTGGCTCAGCCGTAAGGATGTAAGAGCGACTGTTATTCCTAGGTTCACAACCACCAAAATGAACATTAAGGCCAAGAGTAAAGTAGCTGGTATGAGACTTTCAGTACCGCATCACTACCTACCCTTTTTTTTTCTGTGCATTTTGCCTGTCGTTTGGTCTCTTTTGAATTTATGAATTTCTCTGTCACAGAGGAGAGTGACCCAATGAAACTATAGGAAATATTGTGTGGTGACGTAGAATGTTACTACCACAACATCCTTGTATCAGGAAAAATAAAACAATTTAAAGGGGAGGCTATTGATGGCACATATGTGTATTGGAGTTAAGATACTGAGAACTGGAGTCAGAGCACCTGATTATAATCCAGGATCCGCTAGCGACATGGACACCGGGCACACAGTCCCACTTCTGTCAGCCTGAGCTTCTCCACTAAAGATGGTGATAATACCATCCGCAAAGGGGTGTTATCAAGCACTTGGCATGATGGAACACACACAGTATGTGCTGGATACATTTTTGTTCTTGGAAGGCAGGCATCCGTGTCAATTAAGTCAAGGAGAGCCTTTAAGAGTGCCGCCGGGATGATCTTTGCCCAAATCATGCCATACTGGCACCAGCCTGGCTGAACATGCAGCACATGGTATCTGAATAAGAATGTACTAGAATTGTGGGGCGCCTGGCTGGCTCAGTCGATTAGGCATCTGCCTTCGGCTCAGATCGTGATCCTGGGGTCCTGGGATCGAGCCCCGCATTGGGCTCCCTGCTCAGTATGGAATCTGCTTGTCCCTCTGCCCCTCCCCCTGCTCATTCTCTCTCTCTCTCTCTCAAGTAAATAAAATCTTAAAAAAAAAAAAAAAGTACTAGGATTTTACCATAGATCCTGAGGCAGAAAACAAAAGAGCCCTGCTTTCTCACAGGGATACACCATTAAATTCAGTCTTCCCTCTTGCTCCAACCTGTAGATAAGGGCATAGAAAGACTACTTCAGCGGTAGTGATTGCCAATAAATATTTATTTATTGAGCACTAACTGTGCTCAGGCACTAGGTGCTTGGGAAAACAATGAACAAGACTGGCATGGTCCCTGATCTCGTGAAATATATATTCTATCATGGGAGAAAGACCAAGACAAAAGTAGATAAAAAATAATTACTTTGTGATATACGGCTTGAAGGAAACAAACAAGAGAGACGCAAACAAGGAAAACTGGGAGGGACTATTTTAAGTAGGCTGGTCAGGGTCACCTCTCTGAAATGGTGGCCTCTCACCTGAGACCCGCAAGATAGTGTGGGGGAGATTGGTATGCACAGTAGGGAAGAATATTCAAAGCAGAGGAAACGAGGCTCTGGTTCTGAGGCAGGACAGAGAGGAGGGTGTTCCAGGCACTGGGAAACTACAGTGGGAAGGAAGAAAGGCTCAAGAAGGGCCATAGAGCATGAGGGGAGCCCCTGAAGGCCCATGAAGGATGTTGTATGCATTTCCCTGAAATGTCAGTGGGAAGCCACCAGAGGATCTAAGCAGGGGAGCGGTGCCATCCAAGTTACTTCTAAGAAGATCATTCTTCCAGGTGAAGAATGACCTTCAATGTGCCCGTGTGAGTGTAGGGAGACCAGTCAGGAGGCTGGTTCAGTGACAGGAAGGATGAAATGGTGCCTAACACCAAACACAGGTAGTGCAGATGGAGAAAATGAAGGGAATAGAAATAGGTTTTCAAGAGTAAGTGGTAACATTCTCTGATGATAGATCAAGGTAGAGTGAGGAAAAGAGAAAATGAGGAGTAACTGGACATTCTGGCTTGAAGAGGGGCTGGCCAGCCCCAGGGAAAGCCCAGACAGTGAGCCAAAGCCACCCCAAGCTTTAGCTCTTTGACAAGGTTCACACAAAAACAGAGTAGAAAGGTTCTGCGGGGTTGCAAGAGTTTTTTTGTTTTTTGGTTTTTTTCTTTCCTTTTCCCCCCCTTAACAGGCTTTTGACAAGGAGCTTGACATTGATGTCTTGGTGATTAAATATAAATATGCTTAATTCATTACAGGCAGAGATAAAGGAACTCCGCTTTCCCTTAAGAGTCATTATCTAGATATGATTATATTGTGAATTGAAGCCAGGTCTCTGGAGGCAGCTGATCGATTGGCCAGTTCACAAGCCCCTCCCCAGCTCCCCACATTTGGATGCAGCACAAACATCCTGCCTGGAATCTCTACTCCCAGCAGCCCTGATTCACTACACTCTGAGCCTCAGATGTCAGAAAAGCAGTCTAAGTGACTGCCTAAAGAAAATAATTAAAATGTTTTTATCTGTTCTCATGTCTCATCCTACACTAATATATTAATTCAACCACTGCTCCTATGAGTGGTGTTTTTTAATCAATACCTCCTAGGACCCAAGGCGGTTGGGGTAGATAAAGAAAAACCCTTAGTTTTCTTTGTGCCTAAACACCTTGGTTACAATAACAGAGAAATAGAAATCTTGGGTCACTCTGTTAGGGAGTTCAACACTAGAGGAAGAACCATATCTCTATCAAGAGGTAAAACAAAATGCTCTAGTTCTTGGGTAAGTTTCTACCTTTCAAGCCAAACTTCGTTCAACAAAAGCCACCCTTATGAGTGACCCAAATTTCGCTCAACAAAAGCCACCCTTACGAGTGACCCAACCTAATCTGTGCTTCAGGAAGATTAGTCTGGTGGCAGTATATGAACTAGAGAATGTAACCAACCTCACACACACACACACACACCCTTCTGGTGATTGGGGATGTATACAGACTGTGTATCTTGAACCATTTATGGCAAGTAAACTTAGTAGATGCACAAATCCCTCTAACTTGGCCACTGTAGGCGAAGAAAAGTAATTCTCCCTCTACCTTAACAAGGCTAAGACACCCTTGTAATAAACAGATTAACAGAAGAAAAAAACACAACTTTAACGACATGTATACCTCCTATACGCATGGGGGATACCCAGGAAAACGGACCAACTCTCCAAAATGACCCAAGCTACCACCTTAAACAGTAACTCCAGCTAAAGAAAAAAGAGGTTGGAGGTGGGGGAGATGCAGTTACAGGAGGTTACCAGGAAAAGCACAATACACAAGAGTAAGGTCATTATACAGATTTACGTCATTGTCTTCTCCACAGATAAGAGTTTCTAGAGATTTACAGTCATCCTGCTCTTCCTGGTACAGAGAGGGAGACACCCTTACAAATGGAGACTTCCCTTATAAATACAAATGTCTCTTAGAAAAAAGTAACTTCTCCATTTTCAGAGCTTCTGCGGTTTCTTACAAATAGCCTAAAGTAATCCTATGCCAAAAAGGCATATTTGGGGTAACAAATTCTATTCCCCTTCACCATCAGTAGATAACTCTTGTAGTTGGTGGTGAGAGGTCATTCTGAACTTAGGAAGGAGGAATCTTTTTGAACCTACTTAGTTCATGATCAGAGAAGATATGTATCACCTTGTGCTGTCAGTGCATGGATCAAACAAATATCTGGAGGCCGGCTCACCAAGATCTAAAAGTCTTCATGAGCATTGTCTCTCTCTTATTTCATGTGGGACTGAACAGCTGTACTAAAAAATTGTCTTTGATGACAACTGTCATTACTTTGCAGATTACATACATTTTTTTATTTAATGTTTATATTTGTGGTCTCTCCTAAGTTTCATGAGGTTAGTATTTGTGTCTCTTTCCTTTTTTACCTAACACATTGAATCTGCAAAAAGTAAGTATTGTTAAACACAAGACAACAGGCCCAAAATGCAGTCACTATGCTAAGCCCCATGTCACCAACTGAGACTTAAGTAGTTTTGGTTCTCCCAGAAATAACATCTTAAACCAGTCAAACAAGAATACTCTAGTTAGGTAGACCTAACTGATAGGCCTGATCGGCCCCTCCTATCCCCTAGAGAAAAGTGACCTTGCAATAACCAACTAGCTTTTTTGCCTAGTATCATTTCCTTATTCCCTCTCCCTTCTACCTAACTAATATCTTTCATTTGGTACAGATCTCAGAGCCCCTTTCTATCTGCTAAATTGGATGCTGCCTGCAGGAATCTTTGAATAAAGACCATAAGACCTTTAAATTTTACTCAATTGAATTTTGCTTTTTAACAATCTTTAAACAAATACTGACAAATTAATGCTTTCTCATTTAGACAACTGTTTTCAATTCTAAGGTCCATATTTTAAGAGGATTTTTTACTGTGTCCGGAATGGGCTGACCAAGATGGCAAAGAAACTAGGAAGTCTGTTATTTTAGCAACATAAAAATCAGAAGTGGCATCCAGGAATGGGATGGACATATAGTAGTATTCTTTGTGGACTTGAAAATTATGTTTCAGAGAAATTAAGACATTGTGGAATTTCAAAAGGCAAAATTAAGAAAATGCATGGAAAGCAATGAAAGGCATATTTAACTCAAGTTTAGGAAGAACATGTTCACAATCTAAATTATCTAAAAATTAAGCATCTCCCTTGGGAAGAAGTGCAGATCCCACTATCAGATGTATCCAAATAACCACTTAATGACCATAGCCATCTGGAATTCTACAGAGGGGATGTCTTGACCTCAGGTAATGTCCCTTCGTCCACAAAGGTCATGATTCGGTGACTTTCAATCTATAGATTAAAAGGAGCCTTTGGCTTATTTTAGATAGAAAGTGATGTACATAAAGCATGTTCTAACATCTTAATTTGGTAAATGGTAGGATATATTTGACAGGATAAAGACAAAAGCATGTGATTAGGTTTGAAGTCATAAATATGTAAATAGGATGAGAAAAGTAAGGATAAATAGGAAAAAGGATTTGAGGGATATGGGAGTAATCCAATCCACATATTCTTGTGATTAACTGGATATGGAGGTGAAGGCATTAAAAAGTACAGGATGATAATTTCAAGGTACAGATGGGTAAAGGAATATTTGTAATATTGATACAGTTCTTTTTTAATGTGCGGGAGAACTAGCTTTGGAATAACAACTCAAGTTTGATTTTCAAATCAAAAGTTTAGAGGGAAATATTAGAAATATATGGAAATAGGCATCATAAGGTCAGACATTGATCTCAAATCCAAGGGGGAGCTTAAGACACAGTAGCATTATAGCTGTTACTGAAGAAAGGAAGAGAAAGATAAGGGGGAGTAGAAGCAAGGGGGAAGAGGAAAGTTCTAGTAACCATGTTGGAAACAGGGCTCCAGCACTTATGTACATCAAATGTGTCAATAATAGCAGCTAGCATTTATTGTGCTTACTCTGGGCCACACACTGCATAATAGGCTTCATGAGCACTGTAGTCAGTACAAAAAAAGTAAAATTATTTTGATTGTCCATCTATAGAGGAACTAAAAAAATATGATAAATTAATAACATGAAATATTGTGTGGATATTAAAAACAATGATTACACCTGTATCTACAGACCTGGAGAGATACTCACCATTCAATCTACCTACAGGGAAATGTGTATAGTAGGATTGTAAAAGGACCACACATTATATATACACACTTGGTGTATTTTTATCACACTTCAAATCCAGTTTTTCAGAAAATTCTTTTGACATGCTCTTAAAATATACCAAACACCACACACACCACACATAAAGGTGTAGAGGTCTAATCATCAGGCTGTTCACACTGGCTGTCTAGGAAATTAGAGAGTGTTGGAATGGAGTATCTAAAACCAAACCAAACCAAAAACAAAACCGAAGTGAACAAAATTTCTAGTGTATTATGAAGTTAAATGAAAATTAAAAATATAAAATTCTATCCATGTTAGCATAACATCCAATTATTACATATGCTTATGGATCATAATTAGAAGGTTAACTTTTTTTTTTTTTTTTAAGAGAAGTGTGCATGCAAGGGGCGGGGAGGGACACAAGGAGAGGGGCAGAAACAGAATCTTAAGTAGGCTCCCTGCCTAGCATGAGGCCAATGACCTAGGGCTTGATCTCACAATCCCGAGATCATGACCTAAACCAAAATCAAGAGTTGGACACTTAACTGACTGAGCCACCCAGGAGCCCCTAAAAGATAACATTTTGATGTAAAAGTTGGGTATTCATCCTTTCTGATGGCTGAGTAATATTCCATTGTATATATGGACCATATCTTCTTTATCCATTCATCTGTTGAAGGGCATCTCGGCTCTTTCCACAGTTTGGCTATTGTGGACATTGCTGCTATGAACATTGGGGTGCACATGGCCCTTCTTTTCACTACATCTGTGTCTTTGGGGTAAATACCCAGTAGTGCAATTGCTGGGTCATAGGGTAGCTCTATTTTTAATTTTCTGAGGCACCTCCACACTGTTTTCCAAAGTGGTTGTACCAACTTGCATTCCCACCAACAGTGAAAGAGGGTTCCCCTTTCTCCACAACCTCTCCAACATTTGTTGTTTCTTGCATTGTCAATTTTTGCCATGGATGGGACTGGAGGAGATTATGCTAAGTGAAATAAGTGAAGCAGAGAAAGTCGATTATCATATGGTTTCACTTATTTGTGGAATATAAGGAATATCATGGGGGACATTAGGAGAAGGAAGGGAAAAATGAAGGGGGGTGAATCGGAGGGGGAGACGAACCATGAGAGACTATGGACTCCAAGAAAAAAACTGAGGGTTTTAGAGGGGTGGGGTGGGGTGGGGAGATGGGTTAGCCTGGTGATGGGTATTAAGGATGGCACGTACTGCATGGAGCACTGGGTGTTATACGCAAACAATGAATCGTGGTACACTACATCAAAAACTAATGATGTATTGGATGGTGACTAACATAATAAAATTAAATTAAATTAAAAGATAACATTTTTTAATGAAACCACAGACTTGAGGGAACTATGGGCAGTTTCCGTTTTAGATATCAGTTGTTTTAACCCTCTTTCAATACTATCCTTTTTACAAAACTAATCCTTATACCTGAATCCAGAGGTTGACAAGAGTGTATGCTCAGTGAAGAATAGCTATTCTTACTTATTCTCGAGTTTAATACTGCACAACACCGAAAAACAAGTATGTTATCAAGTGTTAAGTATGTGGGGGCTAGAAAGTCAATACAAATCTACAGTATACGATGGGGTCTGGTTTTAAATTTTATATATTTTTTGTGGTTGTTATCCATTCACTAATTGCACTGCTGAGAGCAAATACACTCTGCCTCAGCACTGATAAGAAGAGGAATGATATCACCTTTCTGCCTTCTGCGCTTTAATCCTCTGCCCATCAGATGGGCTCTGAGCACTTCATTTAATGTTAAAGGTCAAGTGTTTCTTCTGGTAGGATATGTTTGCTCGATGAAGTATGTGCAGAGATTTACATGCTAAAAAGCAAATAAAGTCATTTGGCTTGACCAATGATTACTTCATCCACAGAATAAATTAAGAGTGTGTGCCACAGAGACCCTTTGAAGAACCTATTACCTTCTCAGGTTCTCACTTAGTTCACAAATTACAGGTGTTTATACGCAACTCTACATCTTGACTTGGCATTTCTCAAGAGCCTTAATTGTCATCTTAAACTACACACATCCAAAACTGAAATCCCTACCCCCTGCCCATTCTCACCAAGTTCTCCTCAGACTCAGTGAAGGGCAACTTTAATCTTACACGTAGCCAGACCAAGAGGACCAGAATCATTATTGATAGACTTTTGTCACATCCCAAATCCAATTTATCAGGAAATCTTGTTGGCTCTCCAAGATATATCCAAATTAGACCTGTTTCTTACCACATCCACTGCTACTAGAATGACAGAAGCAAATACAATAGCATGCTTAGACAAATAATTGTACTAGCCTCACAACTAGTCCTACTACTTTCTCTTTAGGCTCTAAAAATCTGACAGGAGACAGAGTGATGCCTTAGAAAGGGTAAGACACATCATTTTATGCCTTGACCAAACCCCCCAAATGACTCCTTATTCCCATGTATGTCCCCTTTCAAATGTACAAGCATTCTCCTACAACCCACCAGCTTCTCCCACTGTAGAGGGTTTGCTTAGGCTTTTCCTTCTGCCTGGAATGTTCTTATTTGACACTGTAGTGGTGCAAGGTAGGCCACCTGAAAATGTGCCATGATGGCATATTGTTTTTAATTAAAGGTACTTAAGAAACAGCCAGTGTGGGAAGAATACTCTGACACTCCTTTGTTTCCAGAGAGCAGGAAATAAATCTCCCATGTCAAAAGTACCCTCCCTGAACTAGGAAGTAGAGACATCCTTATTGTCAGAAATAGGGAATTCAGGGCCCAAGAAGCCTATATAAACATTGTTACTTTTTCCTTACTATTTGAAGCCCCTGAATATAAGTTCTCTTTGTCCCCTCAATTCCTTACAGATTTAGGTTTCTTTATCTAAACTGTATAAGACCTGCATGCCTTGGTCATTTCTTTGGGTCTCAACTTTATTACTGGGCTTCCATATGCATGCAATTAAACTTTTTCCCCTGTTAATCTGTTTCAAGTCAACTTAATTCTTAGACCAGATAGAAGAATCTTGAAGGGTAGAGTAAAAGTTTTCCTCCCCAATATCTACTCCGCTAACGTCCCTTTTTAATTTCAAAGGCTATCTTTTATAAGGGCCACCCTAACAAGTCCAAATAAATGGCAACCTCTCCTGATTGCCTTTATCTTACTATTCCCCCCACCATGGCACTTATCACTTTCTAGCCTTCTATAGAATTCACTTAGTTAAGAGGTTTATTATATATTTCTTGTCTTGACCCTGCCAGGACTTAAGCCCTACAGGAACAGAGATCTGTGTCTCTTCCAGTTACTGATGTATCCCAACAAGCTAGAATAAACCCTCACATATAGTAGGCCCTCAATAAATATTTTTGTTTTGTTTTACCAAACTGAATTGAACAACAAACTCTCTACTAAGGAGTCCCTTCAAGATTCTCCAGGAACTCCAAAGAAAAAAAGATCAGATGCCAAAAATAAAATAATTCTCAAAATATAGTGAGTTCTTAATCTCATTGACAACTCTTCCAATAAAACAAAGCCTAGATATTCTGAAATTCCAAAACAAAATTGTTTTGTGTAGTTTCATTTTTCTTCTTAACTTAATTTTTGTTTTGTTTTTTTAATTTTAGTGTGTATTTCTATTATGACTTTTGTTATCCTTTGGAAGAATAGCATTATGATAGTGCAATCACATACATTTAAGAGCATTAAGGAGGGCAAGTAATGTGATGAGCAGTGGGTGTTATACGCAACTAATGAATCAAGGAACACTACATCAAAAGCTGATGATGTACTATATGTTGGCTAATTGAATTTAAATTTAAAAAATTTTAAAAACACTTTTCTGAAACAAAAAAGCAAATATAGGGAACTCTACCATCAATAAAGGCCATGCATTCAATATTCTACATCTAAATCACTAATTTATTACTGAAACACAATAAAATGGAGACTAAAGTTATCTTGAATATGCTTTTAGCATTCCATTGCTAACTTAAAGAAATCGTAGTTTGTCACGGGATCACCATTAGAACCACATGGTAGAGACAGGTTAGTAGTGTATTCCAAAGGACAGAGTGATAGATTCCCCAAATTTTAATGCATATATTATTAATGGAGGGCTCCACAGTCATAGGATGGACACTTTTGCCCCAGGAATCAGATACTCAGCACACCAATTACTGATTTTAATTCCTTTGTATTTCTCCTCTAATAAAAGAAAATTCATAAAGAATCAAAGCCTCTCAAAGGCTAACAAATAACTTATTAGAAATTCTAGAAGGGTGACTTTCTCCCCCAAGTTTGAGGCAACATAGACTTACTGGTTCTCTGTGTGTCCACACCATCAAAAGGCAGGGCTAATGCTCTTCAAAGCCTCTCAAAGCAAACAGTATGGTAAGACACAAAAAATGAAGCAATCCAGTACTGAAGATGTTGCTAGAAACTACCTTCCTATTTCTGAGCTGCAAAGACAAAGACATTTCTTTAAGTCTCTCAGTCTAAAAAGACATCACGCTCTCCAAAGAGTTGTCCTTTATTTCACTCAGAAAATTTCCTAAAACCCTCTTCTATACGGACTAGTTTGAAATGTAATCTAAATAAATTCAATAGCTAAGAATGAGGAGCTGCAGTGTAATTCAACCAATTGAGCCTTAAATCCCTAATGATCTAATTAAAAGCAGGTTAAAGAATGTTGTACTTGACTTTTTGCTTCCTCGGATACCTCACACTTGATCAAAAAGCATAGAATGTTTAATGTTATTAACACATTTCAATACCATCAGCTTCAGATCTGATATTCAAAAACATTTAAAATAAAACCAAAATTAAGGATCAGAATTCATTGTGGATTTCTCCCTCCAGAGACAGATATATGCCTATAGGTAAAGCTTGGTCTTCTGCTTGAAATCTGATTCCATTATGAACAAGTAACTTTAGTACCAAGCGTGAGGGTTGGTGGAACACAGGATTTTGAAATATGAACCTTACTGAGAAAAGATACTAAAATCCAAGTTCGCGTATATGTTTTTACCAGAATATTAGAGTATAAGTTACAACTTTATGATGACAAGTCACTTCCATAAGAGCTACTGAAGGAAGAAGAGCTTTTATGCGTGTGCTTCTAACCTAAGATTGTTGATGTCCAGTTCATTTTAGTCACCAATTTAAAAGAACAAAGTTAGTATGGTAACATTAATTTAAGGTAAGGTCACTGTGTTGGTTTTCGCAAGGGGGCTCACATAGGTTTGTCACATTTTGAAATAAGCTAAATAAATATTCAAACAACTTTTGAGTAGCAAATCCATCTGTATTGATTAGTTTGGCTTTTTATCTTATTGCACGATAGATTCTAATATTGGCATAAGGTGTTAATATCTAAGGGCAATGAAAAAGAACATTGGTAAGTGCAAGAATTATAAATCTGCCTACAATTTCTTAAAATAAAATAATCTATTGATAAATATAAGACCTTTTATCCATCTTCATTAATGATAATAGTTCTCTGGCATGGAATTCAAAATTCTTTGTGAATATTTACTTTTATGTGCCAATGTTCGAAGAGTATCTTCCAACTTACGACACTAATTTTGGTAATAAAAATGTAAGTAGAAACTCAATAGAAGTGGTTAATTACTTTTGTCTGTGTGATCACTAGCATGCATTCAAGACATGGTAGGATTTTGTAATTTTTATAAGTTGAACTGTGTATCCAGATGCAACCACTGAGTGTTGATTAATGAGTGTTTGGTAGAACGTGCAGAATAATAAAGCAATATTAAGTTTCTGGTTCTGAGACTCTAGATGTAGCTAGTCTTTAGTTTTTACTATTGTTTTTCTTTCCATATTGCTTATTAGCCACACATGATGGTCTTTGATTGGATGTCAGAATATAGTTTGTGCCGAGCTCCATTCAAATTTTCTCCATGCACACACAAATTCAAGAGCTTTTTTCTGGCACAAAAAACCAACATCATTAGCAGTGGCGTCTCTCAACAATGAGCACCATAAAAATCATCTTGAAGAGAAAAGAAGCTGATTTTCAATGATGTGATATAGACTTTGAAATCATGCAGGTAAATACCCAAATGAAATGTAATGGATGAGAAAGAACAACAACAACAACAACAACAAAACAAAACAAAAGAAGATAAAATACCATCATGAGTCTCAGGCTTGTGTGCGCAACATGTACACTAGGAAGAATTACTATAAAAAATGAAAAGAAAATTCTTAAACTAATCAAAGAGAGAGAAAGAAAAAGACTACATTCTAAGTTTTGAATGCATTAAAATTAAACCCTGGAATAACTTCAAAATTAAGTGAAATGAATCTCAAAAGCAAGCAAATGTCTTTTAAAGTACAAAGAAAATTACCTTAGAGTATTAGACAGAGGGTCTTTTCAAGTGCAGCACATCAGATAAACCAGAAGGACCCACAAGGGGGCTAGCTGCCTGGTAAATGCAATAGATGTTGCTAAACATTCAAATGCATGCCCTGCTATAATGATCACAGAAGGAATGAGATGCAGACATTGGAGAGAGGGGTCGATTCCAGGAGCAAGGGAAGAACAGAATGGAAATCAGTATTAATGCCAGAATGGGTGATCAAAGACTTGCAACTCAACATCCTGACCCTGGGCTGTGAAGCTTGAAAGAAATAAAGATACATATGCATAATCCTTCATTTATTTTTTCCAGCCTGAGTTTGGAGGAGAAAAATAAACAGGAAAGAACGTCTGTAGAGGGAGGTAGTCTTATTTTCAGCAGAGGTCTGAATCCCACTTGAGGCTAATCCAGGACAAATGGTCTTGCAGAAGGCGGGGCAGGAGATAACAGAGAAAGGAAACCTGGCTTGGAAATAAACTTCAGGAAGCTATTTGTCAGCAGTGGGGTTGAGGACTAACACTTACTGCTTTGAGCCCGTATCATGAGGGCCAAGTTAAGGCCAGAGAGCATTCACGTTCTATATCACAAAAGAGGTCCCTTTCTCTTATCAGTCTTCATACACAACACCCAAACTGCACTCCTGGGAAAATGCAGATATGAATAAAAGAATTCAAACTGTAGAGCTGGGAGAAAGCTTTACAAGCATTTAGTAGTGCACCTTTAAAGCTCCATGAATAAACCAATACCCAGACTGATGAAACATCACCAGAGCCAGGCCTAGACCCCAGGCGTCTGTTCCTCAAGACTGGTGTGTTTCTCTTCCAGCATCTTTGCAAGGGTCCGTGGCCCAACTCACTGGTTCTTAAAACAGGTGTTTGTAGCAGAGTCATTTGGAGGCTGGTTAAAAGGGGATCCCAGGGACACTGGTCCTAACCCAATATCAAGAGTGGACAAGGCAAGCAGGCCTGAGCCAGAAAGAATTATTCCAGCTCTCACACAGCACCACTACCTTAAATCCAATGCAAGAGACATTCATTGAGGTCTGTGTGCAAGGTACTGCCCAATGATAGAAGTCAATGATGGCAAACACTGCCCTCAAAGAGTTTTCATTAATCTAGTCACTGAGCCACTTATTTCAGGCCAAGCACCCAAGGGGTGCTCTGTAGACAGAGTTGACAGTGAGGATGCTAGAACCTGCCAGATGGTGATCAACAGATGCTCAACAGTATGAAGAAATGACTCCTCTCCAAGTACACTATGGATGGTCACCTCCCCACATATGCTCAGAACAGAAATGGTGATGGGTCATTATGGTCATCAAGTGTCAACAACATGCAATTGTGCCACAATTTTTAAAAACTTAAATTAGGATGCAGACCAATTTGCCCCCACCTTCATGTTGAAACAAGATACAAAACAGAAGGTCTGGGGGACAAATAATTCTCAAAGAAGGTGCCAAATTTGCCTCCCCGCCTTCTCCCACACACCTGTTCACCGGGGGTTGGGGGGTGGGGGAGGTAGGTTGGGTTCTTGGGAACTCACTGGGAAGGGCTGCTCAAAACTAGAGGCACAAGATCAGCCTGCAGCACTTTAGAAGGCGGGAGGTCTAAGCACCTGTGTGACTCAGCAGCTTCGGCATCTGACTCTTAATCTCAGTTCAGGTCTTGGTATCAGGGTCATGAGTTCAAGCCCCATGTTGGGCTCCATGTTGGGTGTGGAGCATACTTTAAAAAAAGAAGGTCCAACAGACCAAGTGCAGAAGAACGCCTTGCCAAAGTTCAAGTCCCAGGACAGAGCCAACACAGGGAAGAGGTAGCCAGTTTCTGGGTGGTTGTGGTAGCTGCTTTTAAGTCACCTGTCAGGTCTGAATGGGACTGCTCTGTAGGCAAGTCCAGCAAAAAAGGGCAGGGTGGAGAAAAAGAGACAAGCAGCAGTCCCAGACTTGGCCCTCCTTTGCCTGTCTCATTGGGGTGCTTTCATTTTGATTGTAAGTGATTGCACTAAGGATTTCCAAATTTAACTTCTCCTTGTTTAACATATTAAAGTTTAAGAAAAATACAAGTAAAAGTAAGATCCATCAAGCAAACACCCTTCCCCTTACTCCCGGAATATTCTTTCCTATTCTCCCAAATGTTAATGCCCAGATTAAGCCTCCCAGACCCCTCTGGGGAGGACAGTGAACTCAGTTGCTGTTTCCTCCTCATGATTCAATTCCCTGCATTTAAGTGATTTACATAATGAAGGATCTCCCCTACTGAGGCTCAGATTATCAACCCCACACACCTAAGGAGAGCTTTATGATTCACTTCTCTGGTGGGCCTCCTTTCTACCACTATAAAGTAGTTCTGTTCACTAAAACATTATATAAAACTTTATTAGGCAGGACAGCTTTAGCTGGTGCAACAAGCAATGAAATCTCAGTGGCCTGATACAAGAAAGGGTTATTCCTTCTTCACAGAAAATCCAAAGCAGGTCAATGGGGGACCACCTCCATCCAAGACTCAGGGACCCATAACGCTGCCATCTTGTGATGCCACCATCTCAACATGTGGCCTTCAAGGTTGATGAGGCAGGGAAGGGAGAGATGAGGCATCTCGCTGGCTTTTAACTACCTCCACCCAGAAGTAACATGTCACATTTCTGTTCAGTGGCCAGGACTCATCCCATGGCTTCACTCCAGTTTCAAGAGGCCAGTAAAAATAAGGAAGCTCATAAAATAGTGTATGCAATCTCTACTATGACAGCAATAATTATTATCTTCATATAACATTAGCATACCTGTGCTATCTGGAAGGACCCTTTTACCCATATCCCCATAGTCCACCTCTCAGAAGTTGTTTTCCTGCCTTTGAATGCTGGGAAACATTCTCTTCCAGTGTTTTAATGAGTTGGCTGAGTAAATTGAAAGCCATTAAAAACAAAACTAAACAGTATCAAACAAGAAACAGTTATGTTTTTGCATATACTAAAGGATCAGAAAGTAGACAAGGTCAAGAGTGAACTGTGGTAAATCATCATGCTCAAAGCCAGAGACACAAGAATCACAGAGACAGGAAAAGAATCACAATTGGTGTTACCTCTGATGAACACAATGATTTGCATCTGATTGTAAACTTCCTATGGTAGGAGTACACATACACACCCTGCAAAACAGCACTGTTATATTGTCAATTGCACTCTGATATATGGCAAGTTTGTGATTCATTCCTCCAAGCAAATGAAGTCTAGGTACCATCCTGATGGGTTCTACCTTCTACCATTCAATGCCCCGATGGCCCATGTTGATTTAAGAAAAAGAGGGAATGTCCTTCACATCATTCTTAAAGCTGCAGGGGGCTCTTGAGCTTGTAAAGGGAATTCTTTAAACAAAGTATTTTTAAGATTTTTTTTTTTTTTTTTGAGAGAGAGAGGGAGGTGGGGGAGGGACAGAGGGAGAGAGAGAAGCTTTTTGTTTTGTTTTTAAATATTTTATTTTGAGAGTGAGAGGTGCACAAGCAAAAGAGCACAAGCAGGGGGAGAGGAAAGGGGGAGAGGAAGAAGCAGACTCCCCAATGAGCAGGGAGCCTGATGTGGGGCTTGATCTCAGGACCCCAAGATCACGACCTGAGCTGAAGGCAGCTGCTCAACCAACTGAGCCACCCAGGCACCCAGGGAGAGAATCTTAAGCAGGCTCTATGCCTAGTGTGGAGCCCAACAAGGGGCTCCATCTCACGACCCTGAGATCATGACCTGAGCCAAAAATCAAGTCAGATGCTTAACTGAATGAGCCACCCAGGTGCCCCTAAGATGTACCTTTTGGGGCGCCTGGGTGGCTCAGTTGGTTAAGTGACTGTCTTCAGCTCAGGTCATGATCCTGGAGTCCCAGGATCTAGTCCCACATCTGGCTCCCTGCTCAGCAGGGAGTCTGCTTCTCCCTCTGACCCTCCTCCCTCTCATGCTCTCTCTCTCTCTCTCATTCTCACTCTCAAATAAATAAAATCTTAAAAAAAAAAATGTACCTTTTAACGCAGGGTGAGTACCAATTAATATGCAAAGGTTGGGGAAAATTAAGTGTCAGAGGGATAAGCTCAACATCCAAACATTCAACAAACACTGAATGCCTCCCATGTGTCAGGCACTAAGTTTGAGGACAAAGCAATGAATAGAGGTTACAATAATCTGTGCCTTCATTGAGCTCACCTTCTAGAATAACTGCATTCCCTAGTTTCCAATGTGTTTTTTCTAGTTGGTTGCTTTCCTCAGTCTTCCTTTTATTCCCCAATCCCCAAGATGAACTTGATAGGCCTATTTCCAGATTCTATATCCTCTCTAGGTTCTCCCACATTTTCAATGGAGGTTGACATCTTCCCTGTAACAGAGGTCATCTGCTCACTCGTTTGTTGGAAGTTCTGTCACTTACTGTCAGGGCAATCACATTTAAAGAAACCTTACATTCTACAATTGACAACTCGAATATTATTTTCACAATCTGTGTTGCCTGGTCCACTGCTCAGTCAGCCCAGTAGGACAGCAACTCTGGTTTGCCTCTTTGATGTGCTTTTGTGACTCCCACACCCACGACATTGAACCCCCATGGAAAAGTCGGCTTCCAACATTCCATCTTTATGCAAGGCTTTCCATCCCCAAGTCTTTATTTTCCGTCTTTCACCCTTTCTCATTATTCAGGTTGTGTATCATGGAAAGGTCCAGTTTGATAGGAAACGTGGGTCCTCTACTAATCCTGATAACAAAATACTTCTTGAACTTTTAAGCAAGTCACTTTTCCTCTTTTGGGCTTCAAGAGGATGCTTGGTTCAGGGTTTCTGAGCACAGATCATTTCCCCCCCTCCCTTTTATTTACCAAGGGCTTTATGGTAATAGAGACTATCTGGCCTTTTTTTTTTTTTTTAATTTTCCTGAATGGTCTCTATTTCCCACATCCTTTCCCATAAGTATGCTATCATTCTTGTCAGACCGTAGCTTAATTCCCATTAAAAACACAGGGTTACAGTTCATCTGGTTGCTTACCAGGGCATTTCACATTCACATCAAAAGCCTCACACTTTTCTCAAAGTTTTTCCCAATAGCCCTTTTTGTAACTTCTTCCCACTCTGCCATTCATCTCAGCTTAGGACCACGAACCAACCTCCTACTCATCCTGCCAACCCACTCTTGGCTCCAGGAATCACCCATCATCCCCTCTCTTTGTGGGCTGCTCTCCTAAACCAGGGCACACCAAACCTCCTCTACCTCTTTTCAGTGCAGGTTCTAAACTCTTGCTGCTCACTCCTGCATGGGCACCATTCCCGACTATGCCCCAAATCCCGGCGCATACCTTTCCTTCACCAGGAAGTTTTTCCTGACCTAGGGGGCTGGGTAAAGGCTCTTTTGAGGAGATCTTCTTGTCTGACTATACAAATCTCAAGCCTCCTTTTGCTTTCTTATAATGGATGCAATCCCTAGTTTCTGCATAAGGAGAAAACATTTCAACACTATGTACTTGAGGTCTGTCTTGTCTCTTTTCAGTTGATTCGGTTTTGAAAATAGTGGACATTGGTTTCAGATGTATAACACAGTGATTCAACAACACTGTGTTATGATAATCTCACCACAAGTGTAGCTACCATCTGTCACCATGCAGCACTATTATAATACCATTGACTATATTCCCCATGCTGTGCCCTTTATTCCCATGACTTATTCATTCCATAACTGGAAGACTGTATCTCGGACTCCCCCTCACCCATTCTGCCCATTTCCCCATCTCCTTCCCCTCTGGCAACCATCAGCTTCTTCTCTGTATTTATGGGTCTGATTCTGCTTTGTGTTTGTTTATGCATTTGATTCTTGTTGTCTTAATTCCTTAGACAGGGACTAAGAAAATTCAACATCTTTACTCATCCAGTACTGAACCACAAAGCAAACACTGAAGTGTTTGCTTGTTTTGTTTTAATTTATGTAGCCATTAACTGGTCGGCAGTAATCCACAATAAAGCATCAATATATCTCCTTGTAATGGCAGCTTCCTCTTTTAATAACTCAATGGATCTTTAAATACTCACCAAACACCACATTCTACAATAGCCATCAGGCAAAAGATGTGCCTACCAGTATGTGTTTAGTTCATTAAGTAAAACATAAGAAAAGTAGTTGTGGTCTACTGCATCATGAAAACATTACCAGATCCCAGAATATTAATTAAGTCTTAGCTATGAAGAACAAGAATATACACTAACAAGAGAAAGATGTAATACAACAGAATGTGCTAAAGCAACAGTTGGAGGTTTTTACTACTTTTCTTTTGGTATTAATTGCTTTAAAGTCCACTGGGGAACTTGAATTAACACAACAAAAATTCAGAGTTTTTTCCAACGTTTTCTAAGTCGGTTTGCAAGGTGTTACAATTCACCGCAATTATAAGAGCCTTCAATAAATGTATTCTTAGCTAAAATAGGATGAGTTTTTGCAGTGCCTTCCAGTTACAGGGATGAAGATGACAAGAAAGTGCTTGGTCTAATTCCTCAATTCTCTATTCCTTGTGAAATCTCTTAATTAAATCTTCCACAGCATATATCAATAGAGATATTTACTTCAGGACCCTCTTACACTGGTTATTCCCTGGATATTGGAGGTTTTGAATAAATGTTGAGGTGAAGAAGGTGTTAGTGGGTAAACAACACTGGTCACCCCTAGTTGCAGGACAAGGTCATCAAATAGTCCTTCTCAAGCAATGGCTCTGAAGGAGAGGTGGGGTGGGCAGACAGCTAGGATCAAGGAATCGATTTCAAGATACCAGAATCAGGAAATCTAGGTTCAAGTGCTGGAACCTGTAATAGCATGCTATGTGAACTTAAGACTATCCTTTAAACCTCTGAGTCCGTTTCTATAGTTACAAAATAGGAAGTCAACCTCAAAGGGTTGTTACAAAGCTTAAGTGAGATGATCTCTAGGAAAGGATGTTTTAATACACCTAATAAAAATTCAAGGCCTCAGTGGTGCCGGGGGGGGGGGGGGGACACAGGCTGTCACCCATTGATGCCAAATTGTGCTTTACCAGTCAATGGCAAGGCAATCCTACGTTAATTCTTCACTGTGTGTCTGTCTGTCTCTCTCTCTCTCTCTCTCTCTCTCTCTCTTCCCCAGCTAGACCATAAACTCCTTAATTTCCCACAAACCAACTAAGTGCCAGGACCAGAAGATGTTCAATACGTGTTTGTTATGTTAATAAAGAAATTACATAGAATTGTATCATGTTAGGCTAGGGCCACAAATACTATTTCAAAGAGGAAAGTCTTTCCCTAAAATCCCCCACACCATCCCGTGGTGTTTCCAAACCACTTTAAGCAAATCTACATCAATACATGTCTCAGTTAATTGGAATTATTTACACGTTTGTCTCCTCAATTACTGGTTGTATTTACTTTTTAATCCTCAGCTCCCAGCTGATACTTGTTCATGATTCTATTTAACCTTCTACGGGAAGGTCATTCAGAAGTCAAATCTGAAAAGTATTTATTAGGACCAGTGTTTTGCCCAATACCATGCTTACAACATCCTTCACCAATGAGAGCCAAAAGACAAGGAAGGAGTGGTTTAGCCATTATGTGGTGTCCATCAGACATTCAAGAAGGACAAAAAGTTCCAACATTCCTTCCTTCACTCCCTTTACCATATACCTAAATCTCCATCCTATTTTGAGATTTCTTCTTCTCTTAAGGTATAAAAACTGATGTATGTCAGGCATAAATGTAATAATGTGGTCAGGAGATCTGATTTTGAGCTGAAAACCTCATATTGATCACTCAGATCTTCTTGAGGAAATGCATCACAGTTCCCTTCAAATGCCCTTCTTTGGTCCAATGAAAATACTGTGTAGATTCGTAATATCTACCTTTGTGGCTTCACTGTGAGAAAGGGCAGTTAGTGATATCAAGTTCTAGGTGTGGTCAGGATATTAAGGCATAGATGCGTTCATTAAATAGGTATTCTGAAGCAAAAGGAGTTACTAAACTGGAGGCTACAGTTTCCTACCCCCTCCCCAACTCCAAATACATGCACTGGATCCAGGCTGTTCCAGGAAAGGGTGACAGTGTTTGGTAACTTCTAGGTTCCTTAGCTTGGGTCCTGAAAATAATATTTAATTCTAATTATTGAATACTTCTTACGGACAGATCGTAGCCTAAGTGCCTTCTATGCATTTTATCATTTGCTTTAACTTGCAAGATAATGTGATTAGGCAAGCATCATAATGCACACTTTAAAGCTCAAGAAAATGAGCCTCGTGGAGCCTAAATGAACTGTCTAAGTCGAATCTAGTTGGCTCCAAGTTTTAACTAAGTGTATGTCCTCCTGATAATTAGAAGCTTTTACCTATGCTGGTCTGATAACAAATGTCATCGGTAAAACCTGCTCTCTCTTTGATCAGGACGGGCTAAGCGCTCCTGTCACATCACTAGAGCATTTTTAACTTGCTGAGAAAGGTGTAATCATGGATTATTTCCTATTATCAGCTACCACCCTCTCCAACTCCCACCTGCCACACAGCATGGATAGTTTCTTTCTGCAGAGGCTTCTCTGGCTACTTTTCTCCGGTTTCTAATGCCAATTAACAACAGCTCCCCCATTTCCCAAGCGCTCTCACACCTTCAAGTTTCTTTTTCCAAACCACCTATTAATTCAGCACACGCTAAAGAGAAGAATCCTAATTAAAAAGTCATCCACACCACCCCATGGAAATCACACCTTCTTTGCCAGGAGATGTTTTCGTGACAGCAAAATGGGACTCCGGTCATTCTGCAAGATTCAAACTCCCAGAGCGATTTGCTGCCACTGGCCAGGTGATAATCCAGTTAGTGCGGGAAGCCATCCAGGCTGTGACAGAATTTTCAAGAACAGAAACCTGACCCCCCCATAAATACAATCCCTCAAGGAGATGGAGACCCTACCAACACAGGGGTCAGGGCTGCACAAAGGAGAGCTTGGGATTTGATAGTCAACACAGACAACTCATTCTTTCTTTGTAGGAAAAAAAAAAGAGCATGAAATACAACTTTCACTGCAATGAGCTACTCTACGCAACCTGAAGGAGAATTTTGGTATTCCGAAGAGTGCAGGCAAAAGAGAAGTATCAACTGGTAGGAAGAGCTGGTCATCTTTGGTTTATGAAGCTCAAAAGCACTTTCCTATCTCTATTTATCTGAGGCTTCATTTCACATGTTCCCAGTGACCACTCATCACTCTAGCATTCACCAACCCTATACCAGAAGCATGCTTCCAGGTTTAGTTTCATCAATCACTGCATTGGGAGCACTGCCTTCTTTTATCGACTAAAGTTAACAGCTAGTAAACTCTGTTCTAGTGGTCATTTTAATTTGGTTTTTATTTCTTTTACAGACACAAAACTCATAAAGAGTGTGGTGTGTGTGTGGGGGGGGGTGTGTGTGTCCTTTTGATAACGGAATTTTAGGTTTGGTAGGAAAAAAAAAATCATGAAGGTCATCCAATATCACTTCCCACGGGACCTTTCCCTAAAAAGTGATCCTCTAGCCTTTTGGTTAAAGCCTTAGGTTATTGTAAGTGCAGTCTATGCTTACTCAGCTCTTGTAAGATGATGCTTTGTAACAATGAATGAACTCTACCTCCTCCCAACATCTGCCCATAAGTTCTGGTTTTGCCCTATATGCCACAGTAAAGGAGATAATTTTCTTCCTTAGCTTCAAGTCCTTTAAATATTTGGAGACAGTTATTGACAGTAACTCAAACAAGCCTGATTTTTTTTTTTTTTTTTTTTTTTTTTTTGGCCATAGTGTCATTATGGCTGGGATGCTTTCAGATGTAAAATAATGGCCCTGGATTATTCTGAACACTAATCCTGCGTACCTAAGGGGATGAATCCGACTATCTCATGTATTTCAGTGGAATTTAAATTATCTTCAACCCTGCCTTCATAGCTTAACTTGTGCTTTCAAACTGTCAATCCACCCACTTTGAAACCAACTAACTCAGCATGTCCACACACCCTCCCACACTTCTCATCTTCCCAGAACAAAGTTCCAGGATGAATTTGGCATTGGAAAGAGAACAGGTAGCTTCAGCTGAGTTCTCAGAAAAGGACATTAGACATTAGAAACTAGCCATCCATTACTTAACGTAAAGGCAAATGGCACTGAGGTAGGGGTAATTTTTAAGGAAGACATCTTAAAGAAGAACTGATGAGGGCATATGAATTTCTGAGCTTAAACATCCAAATCCTGCCTGTCAGAAGACATCCTAAGTGTGTTCATATGCTTGTCTCATTATAGTCGTAGATGTTCACACAACCTGGAATGTTGCCCCTTGTGGAAGAGTCTCTAGGAGAGAGCATCCTTGACTTTAATTTGTATTCCAATAGAAAAAAACTAAACTAAGTTGTAGCAAGTGAGACAATTTCCTCATTTTCTCCTGGCCTCTTCCTAAAGAGAACACAGAATACATACTCTGAAATACAACCATGCTCCACGAGACAGTCCATCATTGGCCCACACTGCACTTGCAAACGTGCAGTTGTGCTGTTTACTAAAGTCCTCTTAGGCAAATAGATTTAATTCTAATATACGTGCATACCAACCTTTATTTTAAAATGGTCAACGAAGTTTTCATTATATCTATATATATATTTAAATCCTGAGTTATGATTCCAAATGCAAGACTTGAAACTCCAATGCTCTCACTTTCAACTAAAAAGCAACGAGTTTCTGGTTTCAAGAGGGGTCAAAGAGAAGTGGTCTCATGGGATAAGGAAATTATTTTTTTAAGGAAATATCTCCATCTTGTGGGCATATAGGACTCATGTTTAGCACTATATATAACGTGTTGCATTTTTACAATTTGATTCAAAAAAGCATGCCTTCGGCTCAGGTCATGATCCTGGAGTCCCAGGATCGAGTCCCGCATCGGGCTCCCTGCTCAGCGGGGAGTCTGCTTCTCCCTCTGACCCTCCTCCCTCTCATACCTTCTGTCTCTCGTTCTCTCTCTCTCTCTCTCAGATAAATAAATAAAATCTTTTAAAAAAAAAAAGCATTGGCTTGAATGTAAAGCTTCTGGGAGGGGCTACAAAAATAATATACGAATCATATTTTCTGGGCGTTCACAATCCAAGGTTAGAGAGACACACATGTATCTAATAAAAGAGAGAAAGCGCTGACACAGAACACAAGGTTTTAGGTAAATATGGAAGGGTTACAGACACGAATTTTGACCGCAAGTTCCTAGCAAGTCCTGGAGCAAGTGAGATTTATACCAGACCCTGAAGTCTACCTGATTTCAGTTAAGTCAGTGGGAAGGAGAAGCTCACCTTCAACATTATGATCAACTTGAGTATAAGCATAGAGGTGAGTATGTTGGTTTCCTATCACTGCTGTTAATAAATTATTTACTACAGGCATAGTGGCTGAAAACACAAATTCATTATCTTACAGTTCCGTAGAAGTCTGACACGGGTCTCACTAGGCTAAGTCAAAGTGTGACATTCCTTTCTGGAGACCCTAGGGGAGATTCTGTGTCTTTGTCCTTTCCAGCTTCCGGAAGCTACTCACATGCCTTGGCTCAGGGCATTTCTTCCTCCATCTTCAAAGCCCGCAACAGCAGATGGAGTTCATGTCCCATGTCATCATGCATATCTTCTGAGGTCACATCCCCCTCGGACTCTCCCCTCTGCCCTCTTCTTCCACTTTTAAGGATGCTTGTGATTACACTGTGCCCACCTGAGTCATCCACAATGCTCTCCCTAGTTTAAGGTCAGCTGATTAGCATCTTTGATCCATCTGCCATCTTAATTCCCCCTTTCCATGTATCCCAACATCTTCCTGGGTTCTAGGGATTGGAACAGGGGTAGGAGGGTATTATTCTACCTATCGTAGTGGGAGAAGACCACAGTAAGAGATGGTGGGTAGACTGGGTTTCAGGTAAAGAAACAAAGACATATAGGAAGGAAATAAGGGGAGATAAAGTTGGAAATGAGAGAACTGAGACTCCCCATTGGCTTCTGAGCATGGAGAAATATATATATATATTAGGAAGAACACAACTCTGGCTGCACCATGGCAGGTGGATGAGGAGGTACCTGCTGGAGGCGGGGAGACCAATGAGGAGAGCCCAGGTGATTATGATAAGGGTCTGAACTGATACAGTGATTGTGTGAATAGTAGATGTGAAAAACACTGTGTAAGGGAGAACACACAACTTTGATGACCATCGGGGTTCTGGAGAAGACAATGGAAGCTTGTACCACCACTCAAGTCTCAAATGTAAGAAAAATACCGTTCTGTTATCAGAGCTTGGGAACACAGTAGATATTATGCAAGTGTTTGGGGGTGGAGGTGTCATGATTTAGGAAATGGTCAGGGATAGGGATAAAAGCAGCTTTACTTAAAGCGACAGGAGTCTACAAGATTGGCCAGGAAGACTAGATGAAATATGAAAATAAATAGCTGAGAATTGACCTTCACAGACTGCCTCCACGTAAAGGGTGCACAAAGGAAGAGAACAAGAAAAAGGCTAAGACAGAGTGAAGGAAGACTTAAGGACAAGAGAGATTAAAGGGGAAAAAAAAAACTACACAGTGAATGAAAGCTGCACATATATGCTGAGCAGGGCAAGAAAGAAGACCTACGAACCCAGAAAATTAAAACTACCCTGGGCACCCAAGTGCTGGAGTAATTTAGCTTTACCAAAGGCTTTCTCGAGGTGAAAGTAATCGC
Source organism: Mirounga leonina (assembly GCF_011800145.1). NCBI lineage: Eukaryota > Metazoa > Chordata > Mammalia > Carnivora > Phocidae > Mirounga > Mirounga leonina. The sequence continues at coordinate 8,848,396 of NW_023270320.1, forward strand.
ACATATCACAAATTAACAGAGGTATGAAACCACCGGCATGAGAATCATCGGCAAACTACTTCCTGATAGATCAATGCAAAATTAGAAATCTGCAAAGGACGGAAGGCAGACAAGTTGTCACCAAAACATAATCATAATCAACTTTTGCTGGAAATTTTCTACCTGCCAGTCTCTGTTTTAAGCACTTTACATTTAGCTAAATGCACGGATATAATATCCAAGCACTATCGCAGGGGACGAGGAGATATCCATCACCAAACCGATGCAACTGTTAGTCTTCATGAAGCTTCTGTTCTCATGGATTTCATACACTCAACAGTCCTGTGAGGTAGGTCTTCTAGATGAGGTACCTGAAGCAGGTATTACCGACACAGCCAGGAGATATAGAGCTGGGGGCAAAGCCAGGTGGTCTGGCTTCAGAGTAACCACAACAGGTCCTGCCTCTCGGGATATTAGTCCCCGTTGTGAAAAAGTGATACCTAGCATACTTTTAAAAGTAGATGCACTTCACATTAACATTAGTGACTTTTCAGATTTGCATAAATGCTTCTGTCTGCCTTCTCACTTTTTCTCTCATAACTAATATTAAAATTTTATATTAAAAATATAAAATATCAATAAATGAAACCCATCCTGGGCTTCGGCAAGCATAAGTATAATGGGGGAGATGCAATGTGGGAGAAATGGGACATGGTTTCAGTCTGTGGGAACACATTCAGGCAATGCTGTGACATATGCAAATCCAACTGGAAATGCTTTTAATATCTACGTAAACAAGTTGTAGTTCTGCCAGGAAGAAAACACTTGTTGAGAATACAGATCCAACATGTATCCAATCCAGAGGTATGGGAAGTCTTACATAAGGATGTGATGCTCCAGAGGGGAACACGTCCCATGGCTTATGAAAGTACGAAGACTGAAAAATCCTCCTGTGTTAGCTACATGTCCAGAGATGGTTGCAACTTTGTGTAAGGAGAGAATTAAGTTTTGACATTTCTTAAACTGGAGGTTGGAGCTATGAGATCAAATCCCTTTTTAAGTTCAACTTTGTTGCACACATCATTAGGGCAATGTCTTTGGCAAAAACCAAGTTGTTTGTTTCACCCTATCATTTTGGGTCCATAACTCACCTATGTGAGGACATGGACCCCATTCCCCCTTGATATGACATTCTCTTCCTCTTGTTCGGTGCAAGTGTCATTTAATCCCAGGGAAATTTAGAAAAATGTGCAAAAATAATGAAGGCAATCAGTCCCAGCCTATGATTATTTTTGTTAAATTTAAGAATATTCTGTGTACAACTGATACTTTAAGTACACTATTGGTATTGTTTAAGAGAATTCAATATAGAATACCTAAGAAATCATCTTTATGGTTCAAGTTTTACATGAGGCATAACTGAATAACTTTTGTCTTTTTTTTTTTTTTTTTTAAGTAGATGCTATACCCAACATGGGGCTTGAACTCTTGACCCTGGGATCAAGAGTCCCGTGCTCTACCGAATGAGCCAGGCAGGTGCCCCTAACTTTTAAAACTGTAAATTTAAGTTGGTAGCTATAAAAAAATTTCCTAAAGTTGTAAATAATCTTGTAACATGCAGAAGAATTACAATCCGCCATATTTACAACTTCAATTTAGGAGATTTACAAGTGTTATTTAAGCATGTGAGAAAGTTTATTTGTTAGACAATTTAAGTACTTAAAAAGAAAATCGAGTATCTTAAATTTATAAGTGCAGTTTAAAATATTTAAGTGATTTAATTAAGCTGTAAAAAAAAAACCTTTAAAAAGTGATTACTAAAGTTGCCAGATTTAGTAAAATAATTAGATTTGTAAATTGAACTTAAAGCTTAAGAACTCAGTTTTTGAATTTGTAATTTTAATAAAGCAAATATTAATATTCAAAAATGAAAGTAGCCCTTCAATAATCTTTCTAAGGTTTAAAATCATGGTTAAGAACACCGAAAAGCTCCCACAGGTTATCATGTGACTACCCAGGGTATCTGTCGCCTCATGGGTTATGAAAAGCCTGGGGTAAAGAACCTCCAACATCCCAGCCAGCTCCTTATAAAGAGCTGGGGTCTTGTATTCGGCCTGCTGGGCAGTTTGTTATTCATTGTTGGTCAGATTTACAGTCTCCTCCAAAGGGCGACTGGGTCTAAATTCAGTTCCTATCCCAGAAGCACGGTTAGGACCTTACGCACCAAGTTGTTTCCCACCCTCACACCCAAGAAACAGACTTCCCAGCCCCTGCTCCTTGGGGTGCCATGAGGACTAAGGAAGCAGGGTTTCTTCATTTCATGTAGAGGCTGCATCTCACCAAGGCATGTTTAGGACAACTTTCTGCTCTCTTGTTGGCCCCTACAATGCTAAAAGGTGTCTGTGGACAACATTCAAAGAGTGGGATGAATGCACCTCTTCTCGAGCTGAAATGGAATCGCTGTTATTATGTGTTACAACCCATTAATGGCCGTGTATATTGGATTTTTTTCACTTCCTCCAGGTGACTGACAGATGGGCTCTCCACCACCTTGCACAGCTCCACTTCGCTTCTGCTCATGGAATCTTTCCAGACGCAACCCCGAGCCTTCCTCTTTTCATCAGAATATAGCACAGAAGTAGGAGCTTCGGAACGTAAGCAATGCAGAAGCGTGAGATATAAACCCAGAAATAGCTCTGGAACTGAAAGGCCCCAGCCCACCTACAGAAACAATGGAACATAGAATCTGTCAACAAATACCCTTCATTAAATGTCCCTTCTCTACCCAACTCCCCCATCACCTCTTCTGGCAAGGAGTCTAATGCACTGTAGCTTTCTTCTAACTATTCAAGTAACTACCTCATCATGCCATCTCCACCTAGGCGACTTTGCTCTCAGGACCACCCCATCTTGTGCTCAAAACAACGCTGGGACCTAGTCCGCTTCACTTGCCTAAATGCAAAAGCGGAATAATAGGGTAAGGATCTGCTCATGAACCACTAATGGGAACCATCCTGACCACATTTCCTGTTTTGCTTTCCAAAGAAACAGACCACTGGATGGACAAAGTCTGAAAAAATATAAATAGAATGAATCACTGCTGCTGATGGTGAGGACAAGCAGACCTTCTAAATGCACTGAATTAAAGGACAGGGTGATCCAAATTAGCCTGAAGGGCATACGCACGGAACAGAGCAAGAAACATAGACACACAGCTAGGAAGGAAACGATAAGGAAAATGGTCTCCAACAGGTGAGCAAAGGCTTCAAGCAGCTTTCAAAATTTAAAAGGCCTCTGCATCACTCCAAACAAGGAGGGGGAAAGATGTGGGCATGATAAATAAAATATACCCTCAAAAATCAATGAATAAAAATTAATTGGCATTGTGGTTTAGCACTGGGGTCACTGCATTTCCTTGGCTGAAACCCTAACTACCCAGGGGATTTCGAGTAAGTTGATGAAGCCATGTGTGTTTCAGAGGTTTTGTGGTCCTCGTATCATTTCAGGTTAACAAGTTCAGACTTTGAATTTCATGTTACAGCATCTGGACTATTTCCGGATGTGGAGTTTGGTTTAACCTACATTTCCATGAGGTATCTTGAATTGCTCCACTCTGGTGTCTCTCAAGCTGTCAAGACAGCTCTCCCTGGGAAGATGATAACCTCTTTTCGGGAAAGGGCGCCTCAGGAATGTTTTGAGGAAGAGAATATATCCCCCCGCTCTGTTGCTCAGAAAGCAGCAGGGCCAGCATTTGCCATCTGACTGCCCAGAACAGAGTCTTTTAATGTTCTGGAAATAAAGAAATTTTGATAATCCCAGTTTCCTCAGTTGATGCCAAAATGAGCTTATTTTTCCTTTCCTTTCACTCCAAACTTCCAGATCATTTTGGGATCGGCTCTCCTACTCAGAGGAGCTGGCTGACCCTCACCAGTTGCTCTCACCCCTTCCAGCATGTATGGCACTGAATCCTGCAGGATAGAACTCTCCAGTTCAGTCATATTCTGTAAAGGCCACAGCAGATCTAAAAATACTTAATGAGCCATGTTCATGCAAATGTTTGCCAGTTATAGACGGACTGTCCAATGGCATAAAATCAACCTAAAAATATATGCAATAACATGTTAGAAATCAAAGCAGAAGGCTCATTAGTGTAACTGGAAGGGTCTACATTTGAAATAAGATGCTTTCCTATTAGTACCAGTGGAGTCCATCCACCCCCATAACTAAACAGGAAAAAAAAAAAGGATAGCATTTCCCTCACCTAATCTGATAAATAATGCATTGGTGATGGTGACAGGTTTGTAAAGACTGTGCAAGAGATCATGGGGGCTATGTATCTTCTTAATTCTTCCCTGTCTAATACACGCCACGACCTTCAGCTTTGTGATTTGAACATTTGGCCTCAAATGTCAAAAGGCTTATGCAGTGAGCTGGTGAATTCAGCTATGTGTGATTGGATTCACCACAAATTCCAGAATTAATGTGTGTTCAACAAGCAGTTATACTTCAATAACATTTCAGCATGAAAGAAAAATGGGGCCAAGAATGTAAAAATTGAAATGTTATTAGCCTGCTTCTCCTTGTTATTGGCAATACTATCATTTCTGGTTAAAGGCTTAGCACTGCTGCTTGAAATTCTCTAGCCTCACCTAACTGACTGAGACACGCTGAATGAATGAATGCGGTTGTCTCTTGTCTGAACCAGGCCACCAGAGGCTGTCATCAGCAGGGAAACACAACTACTCGTGAAATCAGATGAATTAGCCTGTCCGATATCACCCTCCTTCTCCTCCTACCACACCCTGCAAAAGAGCTAGGGAAAATTAATTATTAATGCATCAATCCATGACTTCCATTGAGGTATCTACTGGCTCACAGACCTTCTGAGATGTTTTAACCGTACATGCACGGCAGTGGAGACCAAAAGAGGTAAAAAGGGGGAGGGGGTGGAGTGAAAGAGAGAGAGAGAGGAGAGAAGTGGTTTGTATACTTAGATAATGAAAATGCTACTTATTTGGATAAAAATAAAAAATAACAGGAAAGCCCCAAAAATCTGAAGCTTGCCTAAGGTACATTGCCCTTAAAAAGGCTACTCGTAATGTTTCATTTCATGGCTTTCCTTTTAGAGCATGTCTCTGACCCTGGATGTGTACCAACAATCTCCAGTATCCTTGGGCTTTGCTCTTGGTGCACCTGTTTTCATCCATCTGCAAGTGTCTCGTTATTTAAGATCAGTGTCTTGGTTTTCCTTAGTGGCATACATGAGGGCTTTCCATGCCGGCCTTGTTCTCTTATTTGTTTTCCTTTAGATGCTATTAATTAAAGATTCCTTGCTGGAGTGAAGAGTGACTGAATCCCATGGCCAGCAGGTCAGTGCTGGTGGCCTCAGAAAATGGTAGCACTATTCAACTACCAATCATGGTGAGCCCTCCGCAGCAAGCAAGTGACAGGGTCAATAACCACCATTAGCAGTGCTTCTCTGTGGAACGTATCCTGACGATCATTTGTACTAAATTACAGAACTCATTTCTGGGTTCATTACAAGGTAGGAAAAGGTATTGGTAGGCATCTCTGTGCCAGAAAACACAATCTCCCCAGAAAGGCAGTGAGTTTCCTCCTTTGTGCAATGAGGGCACTGCCCTGGGCCCTCTCCAAGAAACTGCTCTACCATTCTGTTCTGTACGAGTGGGGACGGTCCTGCAGCCACACGATTAAAGCGCAAAGCAGTCCACAAAAGAGCTGAAAACTAATACAGTTTCACAGGGTCTTAACAGGATGCTCCATGCTTTACTGCCAATTTGAATAAGCCTTTTAAAAAGTTGCTTGCCAGCCTTTCATGAGATCCTTGCATAACTTGGGATTGTGTAGAAATTCTTTTATTACTAAGCTCTTTTATTCAAAAACAGTGATTGAGCCCATCCTGTGTGGACACTGTGCCAAGCACTAGGAATAAGAGAGTAAATAAGACCCAGTGTCCTCAAGCAGATCCTTCCCATTAGGTTTCTAAGGGACTCAGGGAATAAGCAGCCTGGGAAATTAGAAAAACAGCAGAGAACTGCCCTCAGACGTGTCCCTTCCTCATGGATTTGGGGCATTCGACACGGTTCCAACCTTTCTCGCCCCACTTAGAATCAGGCTCCAGATCCCTGCCTGCAGGGAGCATCAAAGCCTAATGTACCTATCAGAAGGGTAAAGACATTCAAACTCGCTACGTTGGGGATAATAAATAGTCTGGTAAGAATGAATCAGCTGGAGACGGTGAGACCCTGGCCATTGCCATCCTGTTCAGGCACAGCAGGAAAGACTAACAAAGGGAGGAGGTCAGAATTGGAAGATTACCAGTCTAACTGGGAGGCCTCCCGTCTGAGTCTTAAAGAACACTGAAACATCATGAGACCAAAAAATCTTTCCAATTATGTCTGAAATCAGGAGATTTCAATTAATTTTTAAAATTTTTAATATTATTAAACAAATGATATAAAAAGAGAGGGAAAGAATGAAGTATTTATTACGTGCCAGTCATTTCACAGGCTATATGATTTAATCTTGAAAGTAAACCTAATTAAGGCTAGGTATTATTATCCCCTTAGCAGAGGAGGAAACATGGCCCAGTTGGAAACAATAAGAAAATGCGCTCGAGGGCATACATTAATAAATTTCTGAGCCAAGACAAAAATCTTGTCTAAATGCACTACAAGTAAAATAGGTAACAGCATGTGTATTACACAGACCAGTGCTGCTAAGAAAGTGAGGAGACACAAGCTGAGTGTGATCTTGTAACACCTGAGAGAATGGCCCGACACCCCCTAAATTGTGTTTCCCATAGTCCTTTCTTTTTTTTTTTTAAAGATTTTATTTATTTATTCATGAGAGACAGAGAGAGAGAGAGAGGCAGAGGGAGAAGCAGGCTCCCAAGGAGCAGGGAGCCCGATGTGGGACTCGATCCCAGGACCCTGGGATCATGACCTGAGCCGAAGGCAGACACTTAACCATCTGAGCCACCCAGGTGCCCCCCATAGTCCTTTCTTAACAAGCCAGAGAACATTACTAAAGAGTGTAGCATGAAGACGCAGATTCCTATGTAACGAAGTGAAGCACTATTGGATTTAACAACTCTTGACTTTTAACAAATATGCTGACGGAGAAGGCCAATTACATCAATAACTCTCCCATGGCCCGCTTTGGTCAGGCAGGTCCTGCCTCACCAAACACATTTCTACTTTTAAGCACCGTGATGCTGTGACAAGCCACACCGGGGTGTGGGTGTGGGCGGGGGGGCATCACCACCCCATTCTCGCAGTGCGTTAAGGACACAATCCTAAATGTTAGGTACACGTGACGATCTGCAGCTGTCTCCTGAACATCCACAAAGGGGGGTGAATGTCACCCAAACTTCTCTAATTTTTGTGACCCGTTGTGTCCTTGAGTCATGGATGTCAAGGTGTGTTCCCATGACCAGTGGCACCAGCAGCACTTACAAATGCAGATTCTGGGCCTCATCCCAGACCTGCAGACTCAAACTCTGAAGTTTACCCATCTTTAGCCTGGGAGGGCCTCCAACCCAAGGATTGAAAAAACTAAATCAAGCCCGGGGATGAAACCCAGCCAATCTGTGTTTTCACTTACAACAAGCGCCCCAGGTGACTTAGATACTCATTCCAGCTTAGAAAGACTAGCCTAAAGAGAATAGCAGCCTAGTAACCCAGATTCTACATAAGAGGGAAAGGGGGTGCTTGGGTGGCTTAGTCGGTTGAGCATCGGACTTGGTTTTGGCTCAGGTCATGAGATTTGAGTCCCGCATTGGACTCCGAGCTCAATGTGGAGTCCGCTTGGGAGTCTGTCTCTCCCTCTGCTCCTCCCCCAGCTTGTGTGTGTGAATGCTCTCTCTCTCAAAATGAATAAATAAAATCTAAGTAAGAGGGAAAGAATCAGAAACTCCAACCAATTATAATGGAAGGTAATATTCTAATGAAATTCCGTACAGAATGTGGAATCAGAAATATGCTTGCCTGTTTTCATAAATGGATGTTCTTCCTTAAAATAAAAGTAAAAATCTGAATTATGCAGGCCATTAGGTTTACCTTAACTGCTAGAAAGTACAGTGTCTAAATTCCTGGCTGTTTTGTATATTTATAAAATCTGTGGATTTTATACGATATTGGAATATCCATTTCTAATTTAAAATTTTTTTAATTTAAATTTTTCAATTATTAAAACTTTATGATGGTTAGGAAGGTGAAACATTTCTTACTACTTTATAAAATAGTTTATATGTGAAAGCACAATGATATAAATAGATGGAGTGAAAGATAGATGGATGGATGATTAATAAATAAATGATAGATTGGTAGGTAGCATGGTACCTTCTAACTATATGGTAATTTTCACTGGAGCAAATCTAAAGTCTCTACAAAGCCTAAAAAGTTGTCTGCTAGATTATCAACCACATGAGAGCAAGAAGTAAGCCTTACTAATGAAAGTGCTTCATAAAATATTTGTTGGATAAAAGGAGTAAATTCATGACATGTGGTATGTTTCCTTTGAAACTCAGAGTTATAAATGAGCTCTAGAGAAGTTTTTCTGAGTCCAGAAAGAGAAGCTGCCAATCAAGAAACAGTTCTTCACCAGTGTGGGGGAGGATAAACTTTTCCTCTACACTCTTAATCTGTGTCACTGGGGTTGGTGAATTAAACTGATAAAAAGCCAGACTAACAGGAAAAAAGGCAAATACATTTTAGTGATGTTTTTCATTTTTATGGGATGGGGGCTTCACAGAAAACAAGTGAAAAACCAATTAAATCATTAGGCTTGAGAACTTACATACCATTTTAATAAAGGGTGATAAATTGTGGAGAAGTGACTAGACAAAGGAAAAGGGGTTCAAGCTTCTAGGAGCAGTAAACTTCTCTCAAGGCAAACTTTCCATCTCTGGTGTTTACAGTTGTTCTCTTCCTCCTAGTATATAAGAAAGAACAAGGGTACATTCACAACAAAAAGCTGATGCCTGCTTTTGGGCCAAGAAGGGGAAAGTAGAGACTTCTTCCTGGGCTTGCTTTTTCTCAATGCCTTCAGCTCAAAATAATCCTTATGACAAAGTGGCATATTTTGGGGTGGCATATTCTGATCCGCTTCACCAGGAACTCCCAAATCTCTGAGTCAGTGAAGAAAAATGCCTCTGCTTGCTGGTTCTCTTTCCTCTGGTGTGTTCATGTATGTGTGACCTCCTTTAAGCTCTGGATCCCAACCCGTCCCGGCAAAGAGGTTTAAGAATCACGACTGCAACAGTGATGGCCATAGGCTATTTTCCCCTTTCCACTTGTTTCTTTCTTTTGTTTTTTTTTAATTATGTTTGGTTAGCCAACATATAGTACATCATTAGTTTTTGATGTAGTGTTCAACGATTCATTAGTTGCACATAACACCCAATGCTCATCAAAACACGTGCCCTCCTTAATGCCCACCACCAGGTTTCTATATAACAAGAAGAAACTCAGGCAAGAGAGGGAAGGGAAGGTTGATCAGGTTAGTAGGTCATACGGTGAGTCATAAACCCAAGATCCAAGTACACTGGGCCAATTTAATATGCTATGCAATGGAAACAGCCCAATATCAATATCTTTTTTTCTTAATGCTTTCATCTATTTCTCTGCTTCTGTATTTTTCTGCCATTAGGAGAAACAGGGTGTGGGGGGTTGGAGGACGTGATGGCTTACAAAAAACAAAGCCATTCCTTCTACGGAGTGTGGGCAGGAGGTTAATTTTACACTCCAGCTAAAGCAAGATGAGGAATGTCCTGGTAGGCAGGAGAGTGGGTGGGTGGCAGATGTCTCACTCTGCCTTTTAGAAACCCACATTTGAAAGTGGAGTTCTGAATATGCTACCCCCTTGAGATGTAAAGCAGCCAAGAGCCCTGCATGGAGGGAACACAGACAAAAAAAGAACTAGGCCAAACAGCAATTAGGAGGAGACATTAACCGGGAAAATGCCAGAGGACTTTCTCCTCTTTTTTCTGTTCTCCCAGATACAAATTTAAAACTCACTCTTAAAAAAACCCAGAATTTTCTGTTATTTGATTTGCTTTACTCTTAACTGCTCTGAGGACTCTGTCATCAGGGAGGACCCTGTCCATCCCTCAAATGATAATCATGGAGATTCCTGTGACCAGGAGCTGCCAGAAATTTGAACTTGCAGAGTTAATGCCACCCACTTCCAAGATAACTTTGCCTTAGATATCCCTTTTAATGCATCTATTTTTCAAGGCCGTCAACATACAATGCATTCACTTCATCAGTCTTAACTCTCCATTTTGATGGAGATGGTGCAGAGAATGGGCACCATGGGTAATGACTACAAAAAAAGTCTGGAATTTGAGGATGAGCATTCATTTTTCTCAGGGTCAGCAAATGCTACTGGAGACAGGAGCAGAAATTCCAATGTAGAAGGGCAACTTCATCCTCATTACATTCATCTGAGGTCAGTAATTAAATAGATGTCCTCACATTCCAATGAAGACATCCAACATTCCAAAAACAGGCTGTGGGTATTCTAGCGATTTTGCATAAGTGTGAGAGCCAGAAGCCTGCAGGACAAATGTATTATTTAATTTTCTACTATCACACACTAAACAGCTTTTTTGGACTCTAGACATCAATTTGTTCCAATACTAAAGGCCCCAGTGGTAAAAAGATATGAAAATATTCAAAGTAAACTAATGCCTCTGAAACTCTTGGATCAGAATACTAATGCCTCCATCTGAAGAGGCCTTTAGTCTGTTATCTTTCCATTAGAAACCTTTCACGTAAGTCCATTGGGACAATAAATACCTGTGGCGCATGGAGCGGTAGTCAGTAATACCCATTTATTTTTCTATGTAATGCCCTTCTTTGTCTGCATGCCTTGTACAAATTCATCAGCTACACTGTTTTTGTGCTTTAAATCCTCAAGAATTCAAAAAAAAACAGGCCTCGACTGTGTCTCTTTTTAGCTAACTTTGAGCAGCAACTAGGATAGCATCGTGTGGCTTTGGTGCTTGATAACGTTTGTTAATGAAGGAAATTAGAATTCTCTTTTCCACACACACACGTGCATGCACACACACTCTGAAGCTCTTAAGCAATTAAGTTGACAAATTTGTACGGTGCGCTTGTGACTGACATCAATTCACACACTAACTCATTAAGAATTTGTTAAGTGGTAGCTCTGTGTCAGGCCCTGAGTACTGTACTTCGAATTGGGCAGAGACTGCTTGTCCATAAACAGCTTACCAAATACAGAGAAGTGATGTATGCAACTCTCTCACTGAACAAATGTGTCAAAGGACTGCTCATTGCCTGGGTGGGTGTGGGGAGTGAGGAAAGGGGATTCACAGGAAGTGTGGGTGCTTCACCAAAGAAAGCTCTAGTTTAGGTTTCTTTCCCAACGGGATGAGGCTTTCCCTTACCAAAGAACTTCAAATTTCTTCCCTTAATATCACAGTGTGCAGAACAAAATGAACTTAAAGAGAACTCCACTATCCATCAGAAAAACCCAAGGCACAACCCACAGTGATCGAGCTAACGGACTTTCAGCAACAAGCGCCGACTAAAAATGACCTATATTCAGTAATAAGAGGCAAGCAGCATCATAGCAGGGTCCACACACACATTTTGGGACACACAGACAAGAATATGGAAGTGCCAAAGTTACGACATGACATACCATTTAAGAGTGTGAAAAGATGAAAACTCCAGAACACTTATTCTGGAGTTGAAACCTTAGCTCTATCCCTATGTGACCTTGATTGAGCACATCTTACCTCTCTCTGTACCTGTGTTTCTTCATTTGTAAAATTAAGATAGTAATAGTTCCATCCACATTGGACCAGGGTGAGGACTACACGTCTTAACATATATAAAAAATTTAAAATCATACTTGGTACCTAGTCAAGTGTTTTATAAAGATTTGACAACAAATGGACGATTCAATTACTCGCCTAGGTTATAAAAAAAACAGTACTCATTTCTTATTGAAGGAGATGCAGATTGCTTTCGGAAAGTACTATAGTTAATCTTCATTTGTGAGTATACTTTATAAATAGTACATAGTTCTCCCTATATAATGTAGATAATAGCCCCTGTGTCATAAGGTGTCACATGAATTATTACTTTATCATTAGACAAATTCAAAAGCACTTTTGCCTTCCTAGGTCCCAAAGTAAAGAACAAATCTACATATTACTATAGAGCTCAATGTTATTAATAAATAAGAGGCCAGAATAGAAAAACCCAGGGAAGCATATGGCTGGCTATCTTACTGAGGATATTTTCTTTCTTGGTAGAGGAGAGTAATAACCTACTCTGGGCAAGGCACAGGACATGTAAACTAACGATCACTAGAAGTGACAAGGATGGAATTTTGTGAGCCATTAGAGTGCATTAGCATGCATTTCATCAATCCAGATTTATTCGGCACTTGTGGACAAGACACCTTACTAAGTGCTAAACAGGTTTCATTTGCATTTTTGGCCTTCGAGAAGTTTAAAATTTAGCTGAGGTATCATGTCTAGTATAATAAAACTTAACAAAAATGTGTCACGCAACAGTTCCAGAAAAATCCAGAGAAGAGTGTTCTATAAGAAATCATTATGGGTCCCAAAATGGTCTAAAAAGGCTTTGTGGAAAAGGAAGATAAATGGTAAGACTCTGGGACCAGTTTTGATGCCTGTGGGTTTTCTCCCATACCACCAAGCAGTTCTTCCACAGGAGCTGGGTGTCCTACAATTCAGCTCAGTTCCTACTCTATTTACCTTGAGGGCTCAGTCCCACAAGGCTGTCCCCACTTCAGATACCAATCGAAAGTTCAGGTTGAAAAAAACAAGTTCAGGTTGTTACCTGGGCTTCTGACCAATAAGCTATAAATCGAAGGTACCTATAATCATCTTCTTAAGTTCAATTAATTTGCTAGAGAGGCTCACAGAACTCCAGAAACTAGCTTACTCCCTAGATTTCCAGTTCATTACAAAGGATATTAAAGGATCTGAATCAACAGCCAGAAGCAGACTTACATAAGGTGAGGCAGTGAACAAAGGAGCTTCTGTCCTCCTGCAGTCCTCAGCCCAGTATGGTGGCACATGGAAGCATTCTGGTTCACCGATCTAGAAGCTCCCTGAACAGCAAAAAGTTGCTGCCCAACTTTTATGGAGGCTTCATTACTTAGGCATGATTGATTGAAATATTTGCTCATTAGCATTTGTTCTCAACCCTCAGCCCCTCTTGTGGGGAAGGGGGCCTGAAAGTTCCAACCCTCCAATCACATGATGGGTTCTCCAGGCAACCAGCCCACCTGCTTAGGTGCTTTCTGAAAGTCACCTCATTAACATAACAAAAAACACCTTTCTTGCTCTCACCTCTGGAAATTCCAAGGGTTTCTGGTGCCAGAAAAGGGGTTAAAGACTAAATATATGTTACTTATTGTAAATCACAACATCACATGTGGGAATCAATTCTTGAAAGACAGAAATGCACAAGAACAGTTACAAAGGTCACGCTGAATAGATTAACATTGTAGGCAAAAGGTCAAAGACTGGCAATTGCAATGAATAGCAGCCAATGTTAGAGTAAGTTTAGTTATAATACAGAGAGGTCCTTAATGGAACTAAAATATACTGAACAACTACTGTGTATAAACAGTAGGCATGAGATCTCATGGAGTTTTCAATACAGTTAAATACATTAAAAAAGGAAAAATACTGACAACATGATGTGAAATGAGTTAAATTACATAAGATTCTAGTTCCCAAGCACAGAAAATATAAGCTCTGTGAGAGCAGGAACCAAATCTGTTTCCTTGCTATTTTGGCAAAGTAGATGCTCGGTAAATATTTGTTTAATGAAGAAGCATCAAAGAGATTTAAAATATTCTAGGAGCGCCTGGGTGGCTCAGTCGTTAAGTGTCTGCCTTTGGCTCAGGTCATGATCCCAGGGTCCTGGGATCTAGCCCTGCATCAGGCTCCATGCTCAGCGGGAAGCCTGCTTATTCCTCTCCCACTCCTCCTGCTTGTATTCCTGATCTTGCTGTCTATCTGTCAAATAAATAAAATCTTTAAAAAAAATAAAATATTCTAGACAAAAGTGGGATACAGATCAATATTATAGAAGGGGAGCTTGAGATTCAGGAAATGCTTCATGAATGAGCTGCCATGTGCACTGACTGAGTCATGGACAATGGGCAGATTTCCGTGACAGAGCAGAGTGAAGATGGAATGTTCCAGGGAAAAGGCCCTATGAGGAGAAACTGAGGGTGGAGTGGGGACAGAGGAACTGGAGTTTGGTCCAGTAATGATATTGTCCAGTAATGATGACAATTATCACCAATGTGGAAAGAGAAAGTTTTGAGTCTCCCTACTAATGGATGCTAATCACTAGGACTTAAAGGGGAACAGAATTTGTCACCCCAAAATATGCCTCTTTGGCATATCAATTATCTTGAATTGAAGGTATTTAACAAACAGTCTGTGCAAGAAGGACCCTCTGACCTTCCTTTGTTGCCCTGAAATAAATCTTCCACGTGCAACGTACCCTCCCTGTACCAATCATATCCAAAAATAGTTGTCAAGACCAACCTCCAAGAGCATATTGCCTATATTTTCTTCTAGGAGCTTTACGGTTTCAGGTTTTGCATTCAAGTCTTTAATGTATTTTGAGTTAATTTTTGTGAAAGATATAAAATAGGGGTCTAATTTTATTCTTTTGCATGTGAATATTCAGTTTTCCCACCACTATTCATTGAAAAGACTATCCTTTCTCCATTGAATATTCTTGGTTCCCTTGTCAAATATTAGTCGATTGTATATGTATGGCTTTACTTCTGGGCTCCCAATTCTATTCCATTGGTTGATGTGTCTATATTTATGTTAGCAGTACACTGATTTAGTAGTAACTACAGATTTGTAGTCAAGTTTGGACCCGGAAGTGTGATGCTTTCGACTATGTTCTTCTTCCTCAAGACTGCTTTGGCTGTTCAGAATCTTTTTGTGATTCCATTTGGATTCTAGGATCATTTGTTCTATTTCTGTGAAAAATGCTATTGGAATTTTGATAGAGATTGTGCCCAATCTATGGATGGCTTTGAGTAGTAGAGACATCTTAACAATACTAATTCTTGTGATGCATGAACACAAAATATCTTTCGCCTTATTGTGTCTTCTTTAACTTCTTTCATCAAAGTCATTTTCAGTATACAGATTTTCATCTTCATTAAATTTATTTCTAAATATTTTATTGTTTTGGATGCTATCATAAATAAGATCATTTTCTTTATTTCTTTTTCAGATATCTCACTGTTCATGTATAGAAATGCAACTGATTTTTGTATGTTGATTTCGTATCTTGCAACTTTACTGAATTTGTTTATTAGTTCTGAGGAGCTGAATTTCTAATAGCTTCCAGGTGCTGCTGATGTTGCCTGCCCCCCATCCACAATTTAAGTAGCACTGATTTAGAGGGTATGAACTTAGAGAGCAAGGAATTTGGGTCAAGTGAAGTCTATCTTGGAAAGTAATTAGAGCTGGGGGGTAAGCATTTACTAAGGAACAATAAGATTATTTTTCAGCTTTCCAAACATCCCATCATCACCGCCACCATCATCATCACCGTATTTAAGGCAAATGAACTAATCCTTCACTTAAATCCTTTCCTTAAGACAATCTTTAAAATATTCTTTTAATAGTCCCAAAAATACAATAACAAAACTCCAGTGGTCAAAAAGCATATGGAACAACACCAGCCTAATCCGATGGGGGCAGAATGGAATGGCATTGCTCTTTAGCAATGCTTTTGTTTTCCTTCCTTCCTTCTTTCTTTACTCTAGGCCAGCCTCTTTATTAAAAGAGATTAATTTCAAATTGATGACAAAATGTGTCGCTGCTGGAGCTAAAAATTCCACAAGGAGCAAGAGGGGAGGTGGAAGGAGGGGGAGATTTTGGAGAATGTTGGAAAAGAGCCTCAAAAATGGCAGGATTTTTGGAGGGAAAATTTCTGAAACTTTCAGACAGAGGAGTATTATTTCCTGATAGAATATTGTTGAATTTCCCAGAAGTTCTCCTGTGACTGGTTTAAGACCGTAATTATAGCAGCAGACTCCGAAGGAGAAGATGCAGATAAAAGAGGAAAGATACAGAGGAAAGAGGAGCTAGATTTGCTGAAATTCGCCACCCTAGGTGGGGAGGAGAGAATAATAAGTCCTCCAAGGTAATACTTCCTCTCCATGCAAAGGCAGTACCTTTATGATACACACAAGTCAGCTCACCCAAACCATCTTCTGTTTTCATGGCAACTGCCCAAGTATTGGGCACCATTGCCTAACAGACACGATTTTAAGTACTATAAATGTCATTTACACCTCATAATATCTCCCAGAAAAATACTAGTATTTTCTCCACTTCACGGATGAGGTAAGAGGCTCAGAAAGGCTAAATGACTTGAAGGTCAAAAAGTCATACATGTTAGTAGAAGGATTCAAATGGTTTCAAAGCCTGGACTCTCACACCTGTGCTCTCCTAGGCCCGTTCCTCTAAGCAGCTGATGAGAAGTGTGTAATCACAACCTACCAGCTATAATGAGAACCTCCCGCAGCTGGCCACCAAACAGCCGGAGATCTGTCCCTGGGCAAGTACCCTGACCTCTTGGAATGCCACATTCTTCCTATGTAAAATGGAATTTCATCAATTCAATAAGCATTTAGTAGATATTTAGGTTTTGTGATAAGTGTCTTACCAGTAAACACTCAGCTATTCCACTTCTCGGCCACAGAACCTTAGGCAACTTTCTTCCCCTCTGTGCCATGGTGACAAATAAGAATATTTACTTCCCAGAGTTTTTATACAAACTAAATGAGCTATTCCACAGAGGCCACTTAGAACAGCCTGGCTGGTACAAAGTAACCAGGGTAACGATGATGGTGGTGATGACAATCACTGTGCTACCTGGTACCCATACCTGCCCCCAAACCTCCCGGTCTCCCCGTAAAGGTAAAAGAGATTCACGCTCCTAAAGGCAGAAGTAGTAGCTGTGCACAGATATTAATCCCCATACAGTCATTCAGAAACTTATAAGAATTATGTTTACTGGAGGCCGGGTAGTGGTTGGGGAAGAAAAGCCAACTGAGTCTGGACTTACCAAGTGCCGGAGGGTGGCCCAGGGATGGGGAGCTGGGGAGCTATGCTCTGAAGCCAATGGAAGAAGCGGATAAGTGTCGATGTATACATCACTTAGCCAGGTGAGAAATTGTACATATAAATGATACAGTTTGACCCCAGGATAAAAACATCGCCCATAGCTAGAGTGACTTTGTAATTTCTCATCCAAATTGAGACACTAAATGTGAACAGAGGGAGGTAACATTATTACAATGGACTGAGAAGTATAAATGAGACTTTTAGGGGCGCCTGGGTGGCCCAGTCAGTTAAGTGTCTGCCTTCGGCTCGGGTCATGATCCTGGGGTCCTGGGATCAAGCCCTGCATTGAGCTCCCTGCTCACTTCCACCTCTCCCTCATGCTCACTTTCTCTCTCAAATAACTAAATAAATAATCTTTTAAAAAAATGAGATTTTAGCCACAATTCCCCCCTTCCTTTGATATCAAAATTACTAAGTTGAAATTATCCTTTTCCTAGAGTCAACAAAGATCATTCTCATAAGATTTGGATTATCTTGGGGACTTGGTATTCAGATACAGTTCTAGAAGAAAGCATGATTTAGTTGAAAGAACAGAAACCTGGAAGACAAAGAGACCTAAATTCAAGATGGTTCACGCCAGAAATGTCTATCCTATAATTTCTGTTGCCGTTGACCCTCCTAAGGCTAGGATTACTTAAGACAATTTCTCTAGCTCTGGTATGATTTTAGCAGATGAATGGATTTGGGAAAAGTATGTGTGTATGTGTGTGTGTTTGTAATGCATGTGTATGTGATGATGAACACACACACACACATACACACACACACATTCTATGTGTCATATCAAAGGGGAAAAGAAAATCAATTAGGTCCTTCCACAAAGACCAGGGGAAAATCTGCAACAGACTGATTACTTTCCAGGAGGTAAACATTCTCTAAACATTTTGAGTAATCTCAGATTGAATGTGCTTCCAAACCGAAATTAGCCGAGTACCCCAAAGAGTTTATCACTTGGTTTAGGAGGAAGAACTAGCAGCATGTACAAAGGGTATGAAGAGAAGCATAAAAGCAAGCACTAACACACACACAATTCAATAGGACAGAAGGGAACATAGGGAACTTGATATTTGTTCCCCTAAGGACTGCAAACCTAGGGTGTTCTGTCAGAAGAATGAACACTCAGAGATAGGTCAAGAAAAGGTACCCTCCAGAAGCGTACTTATCACGTGTCACAGTTCATAATGTACGTAATTATTGAGTCACTATGCTAGAAGCCTGAAACTACTATGTCAATTAAACTTCAATTAAAAATAAAGACAAATTGCCCCTGAACAGTGGATAAGAATATCAAATTATCTTATTAGGCTATATCAAATAATTTCATTTTTTTCAACCAAAATACATGTTTAAAAATGAGTCAGAAAAAGTACATAGAAAAATAAATATCATCAGCTTCTATATTAGAAGCAGTGAAGAAAGTGGCCCTTTCTTATGTGCCTCTTCTAAGAGGATCAACATAGAACTTACAAATCCTGCTTCCATTGCCATGATGAAAGGCGATCAGCTACTTCTACCTGATACATCACCTTCAGATACATTAACATATAGACTTCCATATGTAAATCTAATTCTATATAACATCCCAGGTGTTAAATTTATGGCAACAATCAGACCTGAAGGGAATGACTTCAGAAAGCACCATTTCATTAAAGAGAAATCTTACGCCTTTAACCACAATTTGTTAGAAAAAAGAGTTCTTTCTAGTGTGAAGCTATAACCATCAGCAGGAAAATATCTGGAGCAGAAATAATACAGTGCCTTTCTTCTTGATTAGAACTAGATATTTATCACATTCTCATTGGCATCCATAATCTATCTTTTGAGAATCACCAAGGAACTAAAGCCACCAACATCATTTACCCCAAGCTGCATCGAGACAGAATAAGAACATGCCTCTTCTATTTAGTATCTGGCTGGGAGCTTTTTCCCATTTGTTCCCATCTGAGCATGCCAGCTTCTGTGGCTTACTTCCGCCTGCCAGCAGTAATTTAGTGATCTGTTGAGACTAACTCCTGCTGAATCATCTCCATGCTTCTCCCCTGGATACAGCACCTCATTGTCATACACAGCAAACTGACTCAAGGCACAGAAGTTGGTATATGCTCCAAGAAAGAAACTGCAATAGGTACATATTTTACAGGAGTCCTTAGCATTTCCTTCTTGGTACCAAGGAATACATCATGCTTAGTCAAATAAATAGGGTTATTTGGTTTTGAGCACCCACCGATAGAAAAAGCTCAGGAGGTACGGTATGGTATAAAGAACATGTATGAATATATAGTCTAAGACCGTGTGGGGTCAACTCTCTTTTTTCCCAGTTACTAGTTTTAAATTCAGAGGGAAGTTAATTAACCTCTCTGAGCCTAATGGTCCTCATTATAAAATGGTGTCATAATGTCTGTAATAGATGTTAAGATACTTAAGCATAGTGGTGTGTGTGTGTGTGTGTGTGTGTACTAATATGTGATAAACAGAGCTTTAATTTACAACCAAGGGTAGTTACTTGTCTGAATTGGGTTGGTTCTCATATAATCTAAAGGATACAGTAGCTACTAAAACACTCCAGTTACCTTTATCTCTGATCAACAAAAGAGATTTTTATTAAATAGCATAAAAGATTTTTGAAATGGAGTTTCACTGGCAAATTTAGTGGTGCAATTTCAAATTGTGTGGATAGGCTAGAAATGTTACACATTTCCTTGCATGAACTTGTTATACAAAGTCTTTACCTTTGAAATGGAACCTGAGATTTGGTTTTTAAACAGCCTTGAATCTCACCACTATTACAGAAGATTCTGATTATGAAGGCCAATTATATATAATATTAAATAATTCTTGCCTGTAGAATAACTTCTGCAATTTTTTTATACAACTTATGGGTAGAACTCTTAAAAGAACAGACCTCTGGATATTGCTGTTCAGCTAACATGATTATGACTAATTTCATACTTTCATTTCCATAAATATTTGTATTTGTAGCAAGGTTTGGATCAAAATATACTTTGGCATATGACAGCAAGGTTATCAAGAAATATACATGTAAATGTTCCTACCTTCAATGACTGTTCATTAAAAAACAAAGCAAAACAACAATAAAATAGCACAAAAAACACTTAATTATGAAAAACAAATTTGGTTCCATCCATTTACAAAACATAGAAAAATAAGTAAAAATAATAACATTATATTTTACTGGGATCCACTGTATTTTACTGGGATTTTACAGTCTCTTCAATAAATGACATAGGATCCACAGGATAGACAGGCTATGGTAACGACAACAGGTAATGTTATGTACCTGGTACACAGACAACACTAAGAAAGTAGGATGTTAATATTGTGAAAATCAAATAGGACCTAGATTCAGAATTTTATTGGCACATGGCTGGGTCCCTAATTGAAGAATCTCTCCTTCTTATTGCTTGTTCCCTTTTTGATGTTAGATGAATGATTATGATAAGTGATCAAAAACTGGATTCTGTTAAATATGGCATTGATTCACCTTTGCCTCTCACAGGCAATACCTAGTATAGACTTTTCAGTCAGCATCTCTCATTAACCTATTCTGTTGCCCTATACTGGCCTAAACAGCTGCCCTACTATATATCTCAATATAAAACATGCTGAAATGTGAAGACATGTAAATTCTGACATCAATATAAAAAGAGATATAAATTGTGGCATCAATAACATAAAATGTGGGAAAGTGGAGTAAAAGTATGGCGTATTTATATATGAATGAAGTTAAGTAGTTGTCATATTAAAATAGACTGTTATAACTATAAGATACTTATGTAAATCCCATGATAATTGCAAAGAAAAATCCTGTAGTAGATACACAAAAGAGAAAGAAAAAAAATCAGAGCCAACTGCCACAAAAATATTAACAAATCTTTATTCAATACAGTACTAGAAGTAATAGTCACAAGCAATCAAACAAGAAAAGGAAATAAAAGGCACCTGATTGGTAAGAATGAAATAAAACTGTTACTATTTGTAGATGACATGATATTATACATAGAAAACCCTCAAGACTCTATGAAAAAAAAAATTTAGAACTAAAGAATGAATTCAGTAAAATTGTAGAATACAAAATTAATATAGAGAAATCTGTTGTTTCTATACACTAATGATGAACTATCAGAAAGAGAAAGTAAAACAGTCCCATTTATGAGCATATCAAAAGAATAAAATACCTAGGAAAAAATTTAACAAAGGAGGTGAAAAACCTGTACTCTGAAACCTATCAAACACTGAGGAAAGAAATTGAAGATGACCACAAATAAACAGAAAGATAGATCATGCTCATGGATTAGAAAAAATATTGTTGAAATGCCCATATAACCCAAGGCAATTTACAGATCCAATGTAGTCCCTATCAAACTACCAATGACTTTACAGAACTAGAATAATCTTAAAATATATATAGAACCACAAAGACCCCAAATATCCAAAGCAATCTTTTTTTTTTTTTAAAGATTTTATTTATTTGACAGAGACACAGCAAGAAAGGGAACACAAGCAGGGGGAGTAGAGGAGGACAAGCAGGTTTCCCACGGAACAGGGAGCCCAATGAGGGGCTCGATCCCAGGACCCTGGGCTGAAGGCAGATGCTTAAAGACTGAGCCACCCAGGCATCCCAAAGCAAAGCAATCTTGAGAAAGAACAAACCTGGAGGTATCATGTTCCCAGATTTGAAACTATACTACAAAGCTATAGTAATTAAAACAATATGGCACTGGTACAAAAAGAGACACACAGATCAACAGAGCAGAAAAGAGAACTAAGAAATAAACTCATGCTTAATTAGTTAATTAATCAATGACAAAGGAGGCAGGAACATACAATAAAGAAAAAACAGTCTCTTCAATAAATGACATAAAAAAAACTGGACAGCTACAAGAAAAGGGATGAAACTGGACCACCTTCTAACACCATATACAAAAATAAACTCAAAAGGGAGTAAAGACCTAAATGTAAGACCTGAAACCATAAAACTCCTAAAAGAAAACATAGGTAGGAAACACTTGGACAAAAGTTTTAGCAATGTGTTTTTGGGACTGTCTCTGCAGGCAAGGGTAACAACAGCAAAAGTAAACAATTGGAACTACATCAAACTAAAGCAGCACTTACATAAGAAGGAAACCATCAACAAAACAAATGCAACCTACTGAATGGGAGGAGATATTTGCAAATGATACATCCAATAAGAATATCCAAATATATAAAGAAGAACTCATACAACTCAGCACCAAAACCCTAAAAAATCTGATTAAAAAATGGACAGAAGACCTAAACAGACATTTTTCCAAAGACATCCAGATGGCCAGCAGACACATGAAAAGATGCTCAATATCACTAATCATCAGGGAAATGCAAATCAAAACCATAATGAGATATCACCTAACACCTTTCAGAACAGCTAGTATCAAAATGATAAGAAATAATAAGTGTTGGCAAGAATGTGGAGAAAAGGAAACCCTTGTGCACTATTAGTGGAAAAGTAAATTGTTATAGCCATTATGGAAAATAGTGTGGAAGTTACCCAGAAATTAAAAATAGGGGCACCTGGGTAGGCTCAGTTGGTTAAGCAACAGCCTTCGGCTCAGGTCATGATCCTGGAGTTCCAGGATCGAGTCCTGCATTGGACTCCCTGCTCAGTGGGGAGTCTGCTTCTCCCTCTGACCCTCCTCCCTCTCATGCTCTCTCTCTATCATTCTCTCTCTCTCAATAAATAAATAAAAATCTTTTTAAAAAATTAAAAATAGAAGTATTATATAATCAGCAATTCTACTTCTAGGTATTTATTCAAAGAAAACAAAAACACTAACTGAGAAGATATATGCACCTTTATGTTCACTGCAGCATTATTTACAATAGTCAAGATAAGAAAATAAACTAAGTGCCCATCAACAGATGAATGGATAATAATGTGACATACACACACACACACACACACACACACACACATTGGAATATTACTCAGCCATAAAAAAATGAAATACTTCATTTTGCAGCAACATGGATGGATCTAGAGAAGGTATTGTACTAAGTGAAATAAGTCAGACTGAGAAAGGCAAATATCCTTACATATAGAATCTAAAAAATAAAACAAAAAATGGAAAAAAAACCTTATAAACACAGAGAACAAAATGGTGGTTGCTAGAGGGAAAGAGGTTGGAAAATGGGTGAAACTGGTGAAGGAGGTTGAGAGGTACAAACATCCAGTTACAAAACAAATAATTTGCAGGGATGTAAAGTATAGTATAGGAAATAAAGACAGTAATATGGTAATAACTCTGTATGGTGACAGATGGTAACTAGTTTTATCTTGGTGATCATTGTGTTATATATAAAAATGTCAAACCACTACATTGTACACCTGAAAAGACTTGAACACCCCACTTTTAATAATGGATAGATCATCCAGACAGTTAATAAGAGTGGACTTAACACTATTGATCAAATGGACCCAACAGACATACACAGAACATTCCATTTTTTTGAAAATTTTATTTATTTATTTGAGAGGTGGGGGGAGGAACAGAGAGGGAGGGAGAAGCAGACTCCCCACTGAGCAGGGAGCCCGACATGGGGCCCAATCTTAGGACCCTGGGATCATGACCTGAGCCGAAAGCAGACACCTAACCGACTGAGCCACCCAGGTGCCCCAGAACATTCCTTCAAATAGCAGCAAAATACATTTTTTTCTAAAATGCACAAGGAATATTCTCTAAGACATATCATATGTTAGGATACAAAAGAGTCTTAAATTTAAAAGATCATATCAAATATATTTTTCCAGCCACAATGGTATGAAGGTTGAAATCAAGATCAGAAGGAAAAATTGGAAAATCCATAAGTATGTATAAATTAAACAACACACTCCTGAACATCCAATAGATCAAACAATAAATCAAGGGAAATCAAAAAATATCTTAATACAAACAAAAATGGAAACACAACACGCCAAAACATATAGGATGCAGCAAAAGCAATGTTGAAGGAAGTGTACAGTGATAAACAACTGCATTCATATTAAAGAATGATCTCAAACACCCTAACTTTATACCTCAAAGAACTAAAAATAAAAGAATAAACAAAACCCACATTTAGCCAAGGAAATAATATAGATCAAAGCAGAAATAAAATAGAGATAAGAAAAGTAACAGAAAATATTAAGAAATCTAGGATTTGCTTTTTTTTTAAAGGATAAAGAAAATTGATAAACTCTTTCTTTTAAAGGATTTTATTTATTTATTTGTCAGACAGAGAGAGAGAGAGAGCACAAGCAGGGGGAATGGCAGGCAGAGGGAGAAGCAGGCTCCCCACTGAGCAGGGAGTCTGATGCAGGACTCAATCCCAGAACTCCGGGATCACGACCTGAGCTGAAGGCAGACGCCCAACCGACTGAGCCACCTAGGTGCCCCAAATTCATAAACTCTTAACTACACTAAGAAAAATGAGAATAAAAAATTAAACAAAATTATAAGTGAAGAAGAGACATTACAAATGATACCACAAACAAAGATAACTTAGAAGAAATGGATAAAGTCCTAGAAATATAAAACTTACCAAGACTGAATCATGAAGTAACAGAAAATCTAAACAGATCAATAATGAGAAGGAGATTGAATCAGTAATCAAAATCTCCCCACAAAGTACAAACAAATAAACAAACAAACAAAAAACAGGAGCAGATGGCTTCACAAATGAATTTTATCCAACACTGGAAGAAGAATGAATGCCAGTCTTGCTCAAACTTTTCCAAATATTGAAGAGGAATGACACATTCAAACTCATTCTATTAATCCAGCATTACTCTGATACCAAAGTCATACAAAGACACTGCAAGAAAAGAAAACTATAGGCCAATTTCCCTAATGAACATATATGCAAACACCCTCAACAAAATGCTAGGGCACCAAGTTCAAAAGTTCACTAAAAGGATCACACAAAATTATCCATTGGCATTTATCCCTGGGATGCTAGGATGGTTTGACATACACAAATCCATAAATGTGATATACCACATTAATAGAATGAAAAAGAAAAAATCATATGATTACATCAGTAGATATAAAAAGCATTTGACAAAACATCTTTTCATAATAAAAACTCTCAATAAATTAGATCTAGAAGGAATGTACTCAAACATAATAAAGGTTATAATGACAAGCCCATAGATAATATCCTACTCAACAAGGAGCTGAAAGTTTTTCCTATAAAATCAAGAATAAGACAAGAATGCCCACTCCCATCACTTCTATTCAACCTAGTAGTGGAAATCCTAGCCAATTAGGTAAGAATAAGAAATAAAATACACTCAAATCAGAAAGGAAATCTTTGCTTACAAGATGATGTGATTTTTTATATAGAAAACCCTGAAGACTCCATCAAAAAACTTTTTGAGCTGATAAATTAATTCAGTAAAGTTGTGGGATACAAAATCAACATACAGAAATCAGTTGTGTTTTTATACACTAACAATGAACCATTTGAAAAAGAAATTAAGAAAACAATCCTGTTTATAATACAACTGAAAAAAATAAAATACTTAGGCATAAATTCAGCCAAGAAGGAAGGGAAAAATGAAGGGGGGGAAATCGGAGGGGGAGACCAACCATGAGAGACTATGGACTCTGAGAAACAAACTGAGGGTTCTAGAGGGGAGGGGGGTGGGGGATGGGTTAGCTCGGTGATGGGTATTAAAGAGGGCACGTATTGAATGGTGCACTGAGTGTTATACGCAAACAATGAATCATGGAACACTACATCAAAAACTAATGATGTGATGTATGGTGATTAACATAATAAAATAAAATAAAATAAATTTAGCCAAGAAGGTGAAAGATCTGTACACTGAAAACCACAAAACATCGATGAAAGAAATTGAACAAGACACAAATAAATGGAAAGATATCTCATATTCATAAACTGGAAAAATTAGTATTGTTAAAATATCCATACTATCCAAAGTGTTCTACAGAGTCAAGGCAATTCCTATCAAAATTTCAGTGGCATTTTGATAGCAGGAGAAAAAAACAATCCTACAAGAACACAAATATCCAAAGCAATCCTGAGCAAGAAGAAACAAATTTGGAGGCATCACATTTCCTGAGTTCAAATTATATTATAAAGCTACAAAACATACTTCAGAGATATCGCAGGCTCAGTTCTGAACCACTGCGATAAAATGAATATGGCAATAAAGCGAGTTAAATGAATTTTCTGGTCTCCCAATGCATATAAAATTTATGTTTACACTATACTGTTGGTCTATTAAGTATGTAATAACATTATTTCTTAAAAAAATGTGTATATCTTAATTAAAAATATTTAATTGCTAAAAAAATGTTAACCATCATCTGAGCTTTCAGCAAGTTATAATCATTCATCAAGATCATCATGATAAATATAATAATTAAAAAGTTTGAAATATTGTAAGAATTTCCAAAATGTCACACACAGACACAAAGTGAGCAAGTGTTATTGGAAAAATGGTGCTGATAGACTTGCTCAGTGCCAGATTGCCACAGACCTTCAGTCTGTGAGAGCGCAGTACCTGAAGCACAATAAAACAAAGCACAATAAAATGAGGCTTGCCTATAGTAATCCAAATAGTACGGTATTGGAATAAAAACAGACATATTGATCCGTGGAACACAATAGAGAGCCCAGAAATAAACCCATGCTTTCATGGTCAATTAGTTTTGTTAGAGATTCCAAAAATATACAACGGAGAAAGGACTCTCTCTTCAATAAATGTTACTGAGAAAACTAGACATCCACATACAAAAGAATGAAATCGGCCTCCTGTTCTACACCATACACAAAAATCAACTCAAAGCGGATTAAAGACTTAATGTAAGACTTGAAACTGTAAAACTCCTAGAGGAAAACCTAAGGAAAAGGCACCTTGACATTGGACATGGTAATGATTTTTTAGATCTAACCCCCAAAGCACAGACAACAAAAAGAAAAATAAACAAGTGGCACTACATCAAACTAAAAAACTTCTTCATAGCAAAGGAAATAATCAACAAAATAAAAAGTCAACCAATGGAATAGGAGAAAATAGTTGCAAGCCATGTATCTGATAAGAAGTTATATCCAAAATATATAAGGAACTCGTACAACTCAATAGCAAAAAAACAAATGACCCAATTAACAAATAAAAAGAGAATGTGAATGGACATTTCTCCAAAGAAGACATACAAATGGCCATCAGGTATACAAAAGGGTGCTCAAGATCATTAATCATTAGGAAAATGCAGTTCAAAACCATAATGAGATATCACCTCACATCTATTAGGATGGTTATTATTAAAAAATCAAAACATATCAAGTATGGGCAAGGATGTGGAGAAAAGCACATCCTGTCTACTGTTGGTGGGAATGTAAATCAGTACAGCTATTATAGAAATCAGCATGGCTCTTACTCAACAGAACTAACATATGATTCAACAATCTCACTTTTGATTATTGATACAAAGGAATTGAAATCAGGATCCAAAAGAGGTGTCTGCACTGCTGGGCCCATTGCTGTGTTATTCACAATAGCCAAGATCAGCCTATATGTCTAGTGAAGGATGAACAGATAAAGAAAATGTGGTATACACGTACAATGGAATATTATTTGGCCCTAAAAAAGGAAGAAATTATGCCATCTGGAGAGAGTTTCTGATACTTTGATTCAGGCAGGAAGTCAGTAAAGGGGGTAGATTATTCCTCTCCTCAGCACAGCAAAGTGTCCTAGGGAAAGACACTTTCCATCGCTAGAAAAGCATCCGACTCTTGGTTTCAGCTCAGGTCATGATCTCAGGGTCCTGGGACCTGAGTCCAGCATCGGGCTCCCCGCTCAGCGGGGAGTCTGCTGGAGTTACTCTCTCTCTTTCAGTCTCCCTCTACCCCTTTCCCCGCTCTCTTGCTCTTTCTCTCTCAAATAAATAAATAAATCTTGAAAAAAAAAAGATGCACACTCAAACTCACATATACAATATATTAATAATAATGGAGGAATGCAAGGAAACAGTAGTGATGAATACATCTGTGGTCTTGCTGTCAGTGTTGATTTCACGGGTTGGTCTCATCATCAGTGATGATACTTATCCCCTCACACATCAGGTTTATAGGATAAATATGTACAGTGTTTTTTACATGTTACTCACAACTCAATAAGGTGGTTGAAAAAATAAAGATCTTTTGGTACAAGAAAACCAAATGTCATGGCAGAGAATGGGGAGTTAGGTACACCCACAGGAAACTGCATGCCCCGAAGACCTGCAAATCTTCCACCAGCCAACATTTTAGAAAACATCTAAACAGCAGACCTTTACTAAACATAGTTAAGGGAATAGATAATATCTGTTCCTTGCTTCATCTTAGAACATTAATAGTCTGCTCATGGAGATAGGATCACCATGTATGAATCACCGAACAATGTATTTGAAAACACATGAATCAAGGACAGTATTAGGAAGACAAAAATAGCACTCATTAATCAAAGAGTATATACAAATTAATTTATGACAAACGTTTTATGTGGCAGAGTTGTTTAGGGAAGATAAAAATTGTGAACAGCAACTAACATTTGCATAGCACTTCCACGTGCATTAATAGTCTTTGTCTTTAATCAAGACAAGAGCAGCCAGGGAAGGCTGTGTGGAGAAAGTGCTCTGAAGTTCTGTGTGGTTCAAGTTTAACAAAGGGCCTGAATGCATCAGAAAGCCCCAACAGAAGTAGTCACTATATACTATGTGTCTATCTGGACACAAGCTCAAATTTAAATACACACACAACAGAAAACACAAAAATCTTAAAATTCATGTTTTATTTTTATTTTTTTCCTGATAAGGCATGCTTCATGAAAAGCTGCCAGAAGTGGATGTATTTTCTGAGAGACACAGGCTGACTGAGTTTGGAAGAACGCACTCTCTAACAGTGATTTGTGTTCTTGTGATATGCTCCAATGATGCACAGGGGACTCTAAAATGAGACCATCCACACACATTCATAGGGCTTTTAGGATCTTAGATAAGCCCAGATGGCAATGCTTAGTTTCTTACCTATGAAGAAACATTTCTCCAAAACAAAAGGATGGAGTTAGTGAGAGCCACCAGGGGCCTATTGCTACTGCTCAGCAATACAGGTCACCAGAGTGATAGAGTTGAACTTGCGGACAATTGTGGAAAGGAAACAGCGGGGATCAGTGAGCACATGGTGGGGGTGGGGGGGCACGCACTAAATCTGAACGTACCTGCTTGGTGACCTTTAGATCCCTATATAGTACAACTGAATACATCTTCTTATAACTGCAAATAATTTTCCTATCTCCTTCCATTTACTTTTAAAACATGAATTATGCCAGCTGGAGAGTTTCTGATACTTTGATTCAGGCAGGAAGTCAGTAAAGGGAGTAGATTAGTCCTCTCCTCAGCACAGCAAAGTGTCCTAGGAAAAGACACTTTCCATCGCTAGAAAACGACACTCTTCCTCTGAATGACAGGGAATTCAGACAGAGTTTTGTCCAACCACTCCACTGTAGGTAGCAAAAAGGAAGCCTGAGAGATTAGGAAGTTGCTGTTTCACAGCCTCAAGAGACTTCTGCTAAAACAGGCATTCATTAAGTCAGAGACACAGCGTTCTAAACCAGACAATGGTTCTTAAACTTGCCCAAGTAGTGAAACACTTGCAATTTTTGATTTGGGGAGAAAGCATGAAATACTGATACTGCTCACTCATTTGTTTTGTCATCTATTGCAGCCCACTGGCAGACAGGAGCAGTAAACACCAAAGGGTGAAAACATCGATCTCAGACAAACTGTCAATTGAGAATATCCCAACCATACTCAAGTTTCCTGCAAATTAAGAAAAGGCTACTCTCATGCTATTTTATGAAAAGCGGCACACACCGGACCTGCTTGCAGAATGCAGCCACGTGCTGGGGCACGATGATAATTACTATGTACTGGAAGCCTATCGGGTAGGCAGCAGTATCTTTAGTACTTTTCAAATCTTTCAAACAATCTGTGAGGTGGGTATTATTATCCACATTATGAGATCTAGAAAGAGGGCTCAGATCGCTTTAAAAACTCGCATTTACTCACTCAGCTTGGCAAAATGAATATTTGGACCAGAGCTCTCTAATTCATTAGGCAGATTTCCAGCCTCTGTATCTGTCTTGCCCTCCACAGAGGTTCCTTTTTCTGCATATAGTTTTATCCCTGTTGTCTCTGAAGGGAGATCTGTACCTGACATTTCCCTCTACCCTCATGCCCTAATTATGGTAAATGGGCTTCTGATAACTATAAACTGATATCCCAAATTCTCTAGCACTGGTTTTCTACCTCGCAGTTCTTGATTGTTCATTCACTAGAGTTTTAACCTAAACTTCGACCTTATATTTTAGTTCTTGGAACTTGCTGCAGATTTTGCCAAAGCAAATTATGTGAAAGCCAGGATCAACACAAATCTTCCGCTAAAGGTGGTTTGTTTGTCTTACATTACATAGTCTTTGATACACATATATATATATATACACATACACACACACACACACACATATATATACATATATCACCAAATATAGTAATCCTTGAAAGCATCTGTGAATTAAAGGCATTTATAGTTTCCTATATACAAGGTGACCACACATCTTTGTCTAGACCAGACCTGATTTCATGTTGACTGTCCTGGATAATTAGTAATATGCCCCCATTTAACTCTCAACGGGCTCTGTTTGAACAATAAACTTTAAGGTTATCCCAATCATGTGCACTATTGAGACATTGTGAAGGTACGCCTCCAACAACTTAATTTTATTTTTCCATGAGTTTAAAAATGTAGCTAACCTTATTCCCATTATATAAGTGAGCTAAATGAAAATTAGAGAGCTTAAAATATCTGAATCAAAGACAGATGTAACTAAACAGAGGGAAAATTCAAACCCAAGTCTGTCTGAAGCAAGACTCCAGGCAGTCCTCTTCTGTATCATACTGTTCTCCAGAAGGCTTTCCTAAGAGCCTCTAGAACACCTGCTTGTCTGTCTGCCTGTCCAACAGTCCATGTATTTTTCCAACATAGATGGAAAGTGGCTTATAATCAGACATAAAATATACCAAGATAACATAAATCTGAAGAAATGGGAATACAAATACTAGAAAACAGAGACTTAAAATGGAGCCAGATAGAACTATAATATCGAATTATTTAACATATAATAAATAATTGAGAGAGAAAGCTAATCAGTTTATAAACCAAGTAACACTAAGAGCAGAAAAAAACATCAACTGATATGAAGAAACCTGTTGCAGGTACTAAGTCCAAAAAGCAGCAAACCAATTCACCTAGGAGCACTCATAAAAGGGACAATACATCCGATGAACAAAAATCACAACAACATCTTTACGATAAACCTAGGAAATTTTTAAAGGTCTCTTTTCTATAGTGTCCTCTGTTATTGGCTAGTGGCACCACTCCAAAGCACAATTCAGGAGAGAGGGAGTGAGTGTGGAGAAAACAGACTGATTTCACAGGAAGCAAATAAAATATAATTCAGGTATGTGAATGTTATAGTTGTGCTTAATTCTGGAATAGATATTAGCACATTTAATGGGTATTCATCAGGCAATCGTCTACCGATGTTGTTTCATTCAGCGTAACATTGACAGATACAGGAAGAAATGCCTATGTCTTGTCAGAAGAGAAATTTGCTGACCATTCTACACAGGTCAAAGGACTTATATATATTTTTTCATTGTAGCTTTATATTAGACATGTATCATCTGCTCATTCCATGCTACAGAGAAAATTTAATACATTGAGAAATCAATAAGTCAATGTATGGGGCAAAATATGATGGTTTTCAAGGAAATACTAGTCATACCATATGTTTAGATTTTTATAATGAAAGTGATAAATGCAATATCCATCCTAAGAACTTGAGAGCATACTTTGTCCCTCAGAATAACCAAACATGGAAATGAGATGTTTTAATGAAGTTTCATTATAATAGTAAATTGAGCATCCCAGTATTGCTATTAAAGATGCATTGGAAATAGTTTATAGAATACTTTCCTTTATTCCCCAATGTAGAAACATATGCCAATTAGCACTAAATGTTTCATTTTAAAGAAATGCTCTAAAAAAAAAAAAAAAGCCTACAGCCTTTTTAAACTGGACCACAGTAAGAATTCTGACTTTAAGTATTTATTCCTTTCAAGTTATAGTCTCTAATGAGTTCAGGACTTATCAGAAACCTTTGCCTCCTGATCAAATGAACACATTCTGATTCTCTCCTCTTGTGACTCCTAAATGGAGTTTTTATTAGCATTTACATGGTAAAATCCAATGTTAGTTCCAAAGACTTCTAGATGAGTTCCTCAGTCAACAAAACTGAATGCCAATTGCTGAAAATACCAGAAACTTTCTCAGCTAAATATATGGGTTTTGGTGTCAAGAGTAGTTTTTGAGTACAGAAAAGGCTATTCAGAGTTTTCCTTTAGTTTCTGTTATAAAATTCAGTTTTTTAAAAATGTGTAAGCTCAAACTCTTTCTTAAATTTTTAAACTAAATGAATCAATGTGCTATTTACAAATCTAATAAACTTATTTTAAGGGTGCTGTGAATAATGTTTGCTTTCATTATAAATTTAAACATCTTCAAACATTTGAAACTGCATTTATACATTTAAAATTTTGTTATAGGCCTTAGTGAGTAATTAAATTACTGTTAGAATCAATATATTTAAACTATAATGCAAAGAAATGAAAAATTTATAAATGAAGTGTTCCAATAATGTTTACAAGCTTACTAAGACTCAATTTAAAATCATGGTTCCAAATTAATTATTCAAATTATAAATTTGGATAATTAAGTTAGAATTGGAGTAACAGGCAAATTTATTTTTCTATTAGTTCAAATATTCTTAAATATTATAACCACAAGTTTTTATAATATTAATACAATGAGATCAATGTTCCCTTTACTTCATGTTAAAACTTTTTTTTTTAAAGATTTTTTTTTTTTTATTTGAGAGAGAATGAGATAGAGAGAGAGCATGAGAGGGGGGAGGGTCAGAGGGAGAAGCAGACTCCCCGCCAAGCAGGGAGCCCGATGCGGGACTCGATCCCGGAACTCCAGGATCATGACCTGAGCCGAAGGCAGTCGCTCAACCAACTGAGCCACCCAGGAGTCCCATGTTAAAACTTTTTAAGATTTAACAAATGCTCACTCCCAAAGAAGTAAGTATTTCAGCTCCCACAATGTAACCTTCCAAAGTAACTTTGGAGTTAATTTCTCCGTGTTCTACAACTCCCAAAATGACCAGAAATTCAAGCTAACAGGCTGACTGCATTTTCAACAGTTATCCTGGGAGGAAAGTCTGAATATGATTATAGGTTCCAGTCAATAACCAAAAAGATGCAGGTTCCAACATCTGAAATTCAAGTTTTACAGTGTATCTCCCAAACCACAACTAACTTAGATATCCCAGTGGGCTGAATTTTACATTTCTTTGGCCCTTAAGACAAATTTCCACTTAATCACCAAAGAAGGTTTTTTTCTCTATATAGATTTTTGCACTGTTTTATATGCTTAGAAACATTATAATGATATATCTAATTGGATTAGGGTTAACACATGGCTCTGTTGTACTATTTGCTTACAACTTTCATGGTCATTCTACCTATAACCTCCAGTTCTCAGAAAGTGAAGGATTTCTGTATTACCAAATCCTTCACATTTTAGATGGCAATTCCTTTTTTCCAGCTTTCCCCAGAAATGAGTGGAAGAAATTACCAAAATTTAAGAATGAAGACAGAGAATGTTTTCATACTATGATAAAGTTATACAATAGCTTCTCCTCTTATTCCTGAAGTGAAATGCAATCCTTAATGTCTGCATTAGTATGGGGATCATATTTAATTCTTCATAAGTATTCTTGAATTAATCTGTTTATTATGTTAAGACATTCAAAACAAATTGCAGACGGTCATATAGGAAATAAAGATGAAATGATTTGGAGAAACTCCCATACAATCAAATAAAAGATCATTGTTTTCAACCCCTTTGAATCATTGAACCCCTTTCAGAAAAATCATACTCCACAATTGTTCTAGTCTTAAAGGGTGCTAAACAATTAAAAAAAAATAGCACTAGCTAATGTAAAAAAACTCTCTCTCTCTCACACACACACACGCACACACACACACACACAACTTAAATAATAACAGACCAAGGGCTGATTCCCATCTTGTCATTAATAATCCACAGAATCATTGCCCTGGGTCTATCATTTGCCAAAGAATATATTTTAACTGTTAGAACATAAATTATAGTGTTTTTTTTAATGAAACTTGATCTAGCAAAGAACTTTCATGACAGTTTTCAGGCACCCAACTTGCTTTTAAATTTTGGTATCTTTAGAAATACAATCTTCCTAATGAATGGTATATGAACTACTTCTAAATTAAATGTAGCACTGTAGTAGTAACTCAAGATTTATAGTAAGTGAATAATAAATATGCAAGGAGGAAGAGGAGGGAGAAATGAAGAGGAGGAAGAAAAATGTTAATTTTATTTCTGGGAAACAGTTTCTTTTTTTTTTTTTTAGATTTTATTTATTCATTTGCGAGAGAGAGAGAGAGAGGGAGCACACAAGCAGGGGGAGAGGCAGAGGGAGGGAGAAGCAGATTCCCTGCTGAGCTGGGAGCTGGGCATGAGGCTGGATCCCAGGACATGGAGACCATGACCCGAGCCAAAGGCAGACACTTAACCATCTGAACCACCCAGGGCCCCTCTGGGAAACAGATTCTTATCAAAAACATTAATACTGTGCAAAAAAGTTGAAAGCATATATTCTACATTTCCATATCAGAAGTTAAAAAGAGATTGTTTCTCTTGTTACATATACATAGCTATAACGTAAAATCAAAATAATTTAAAAACCATTACCTCTTTCAACAGCTCCCCAAATAAAAAAAATTTTCATTTCAGAGCAATTCTAAGGCAATAATTGATACTTTTTAAAACCCAAGATTAAACCACTGGTTCTTATTAGTAGAACTTACTATATTTCCACTAAGATGTTACCAAATTTATTTCTGTATTTCAGTATAATGGATGAGCTAATATATAAAAATCCATATGAAATTGATTAGATTTAATTTAATGTCAAGTCCATCATAAGATTTCATAAAATTCACCAGACTTTTCAATAAAGGCTAAAATTCTTACTTTCCTCAATTAAGTAATAGATTTTAGTGTTTTTTTTTTTATTTGTGAGAGAGAGAATGAGAGAGAGCACGAGAGGGAGGAGGGTCAGAGGGAGAAGCAGACTCCCTGCTGAGCAGGGAGCCCAATGTGGGACTCGATCCCGGGACTCCAGGATCATGACCTGAGCCGAAGGCAGTCGCTTAACCAACTGAGCCACCCAGGCGCCCTAGATTTTAGTGTTTTATCCCAAGACTTACCATGTTACATATTCTAACTCCTTAATGAAAAAATGTTACTTTAAAAAGTAAATTACATTCTAAACAAGGTAGGAATAATAAAACATACTGTAAGCATATATCACAAAATAGACTAGGAATCAGAAAAAGATAGCTTGCTAATATCATCACTGAAGTGATAACATTCACTGATATAAATTAGAACATAGGGTGATTATCAGTGAAAATGGTCCTCTTCATTAACATAAAGCTAAGAATTATTTTACATTATAATATTTACAATAGTACTTTCTTCATTCTTATGGCCTCTGAATACTGATGGTTTATAAACCAATTAAAAAGATATAAAAAATAGGGGCGCCTGGGTGGCTCAGTCGTTAAGTGTCTGCCTTCGGCTCAGGTCATGATCCTAGGGTCCTGGGATGGAGCCCCGCATCGGGCTCCTTGCTCTGTGGGAAGCCTGCTTCTCCCTCTTACACTCCCCTTGCTTGTGTTCCCTCTCTCACTGTGTCTCTATCAAACAAATAAATAAAATCTTTTAAAAAAGGTATAAAAATTAATATAAATATATGGTCCATGAATATTCTATTCATTTTTGTTCATATTCTATGCCAGTAAAATATACCACTATTTTTAGCAGTAGTCTTTCACAACAGAATTAAGTAGACTTTTACGATTATGTTTTTGTTGCGGGGTGGATTGATTGAAATTAGTCCATTTAAACTCAGATAAACTACTATTGCTTTCTTTAGGAGTTAGTGAGTTTTTTCTTGCATATTATTGCCACTGTAAGAAAGAAATTTTAGAAAATCCAGATAGAGAATATTCTATATAATTTCAAACTTAATATTGTATTCTTAGTAAATGGACCAAGATTTTGAGATGAAAAGGGAGATTCCTAGGTACCGGTGAACATTACAGACCAGGTAGATCCATATCCTCCTGGACCCTAACCACTGCATTAGATTATTCATCCTATAATTTGATTCTTGCTATTTTTAGAGAAATCTGGCAAACCAATGGAGATTTGTCATCTAAGTCTTCATGCAAAACATAATGAAAATAAATTTTAGCTTTCAGACTCAGCCTTGGAAATCAGTTAAGTATTCAATTTAATAACATAAGAATCTATGCATTAATATGTGTCAACACTATTAACTGTCAAGGACATAATGTTGTATATGACATAGACCTTGACCTCCAGAAATCTCATAAGTTATTTCTGAATATCCTTTCTGTTTGTTTGTTTAACTATAAATTCACTGTTTACCTGTGTAACTATATAAAACTCTCTTTATTAGAGCCTCAAGAAATTAATTGTTCCCGGCACTAGACAAAGTTCCTTGGTCTTGAATGTGACTGCAGATCAAAAGTATTCAGGCAAGACATCCAACTATTTGGCGAACTGAATTGAGAAATTGGAAACCTTTACTCTTATGCAAATATGAAAAATACACAAAATGTGATTTCAGTGCAAGTGAGATAAGGGATGGTTTGTTATTTAACTGACAAGCAACCCACTTTTCCAAGTCTTTCCATTATCAAACACTTTTCTCCTGCTTTTCCACCACCGAGCAGACAACATTAATTTCATAGAATTATGCACTACCCTTGATGCTCTAACCCAAGTGATTCTAGTTGGAATTAAAATATTCAGTATAAAGAGTAATAGTAACAGTAAAAATGGATGGGCCTTTTCAGCACCTTGGATAGTACCGTCAGTATTCAGAACCATAGAGCCAGAAAGGGAGGAACTATTTCATAAAACAAGACAATGAAAATTGGAGATCTTTCAGCTGAGCATTTCCAAAGATTTTCTGATTCATTGAACTGTGTCATAATAATATGCTATATTTTCAAAACTTGGAGGATTAAAAAACTATTTTGGGGAGGGATAGTAATAATAATGATGATGATGATAATGATAATGATAATGATAATTATAGAGGTCTTTCTATGTGCCTGATATGATTTTAAGTATTTTCTGTGGCTAAGCTGGTTAACTCTCCCAATAACACTATGATGTAGTTTGGCATTACTTCCCTTGTTTTATACATAATTACACTGAGATTAAATAACTTCCCCAAGGTCACTCCAGAGACCATGCTCTTAATCATTTTTCTGTGATATAACAAAGAAGAAAGTTTAAGTCAGTATGTTTTTAAGTATTATAACATAAAGTTCCTGGTAACACTCTACTTAAAATTAATCATAACTTACACAGAAAATTGTTTACTTCCTTCCATTGAAAAGTGGCCCATGCTACTTAATTTATTGTAAGAATAATTTATTATTACTATTATTATTTGAGACAAAGCACAAGTTATAAATTATTTTTAATTAAGTATTACATTGTATTGGGTTCGGAAACCAAACACACACTATGAAAATGTAGAGTGAAAAATGTAGAGTCATATGGTATCAAAACTGTACAAAACGTCTTTCATTACCTAATGCTTAGAGTTTTTAGATTTTATTCATAAAAAAAAAGTTTGGCATAAATATAAATGTTTGTGTTTTATTTCTAAATGATGACATAACAGAGTCTTTATACCCCCCAAATGAAAAACCAAACTGATTATAATTTTTACTGTATTTTTCATTCTACTATTGCTTGCCAAAAGCAAAAAAAAATAGGTATTGAAATTTCAAAAGGTAGTTCCAGGACAGATTCAAATGAAATATTAGACTCTACAGAGATGAAAAATATAAGATCAGTAGTTGTCATAGGCTGGGGGCTGGGACAGCGACAAAACACAAAGGGATATTAAGAAACTTTTGTAAGAATGAAAGGGGAGAAATCGGAGGGGGAGACGAACCATGAAAGACTGTGGACTCTGAGAAACAAACTGAGGGTTCTAGAGGGGAGTGGGGAGGGGGTATGGGTTAGCCTTGTGATGGGTATTAAAGAGGGCACGTTCTGCGTGGAGCACTGGGTGTTATGCACAAACAATGAATCATGAAACACTACATCAGAAACTAATGATGTGATGTATGGTGATTAACATAACATAATAATAAAAAAAATTTAAAAAAAGAAACTTTTGGAAGTGATGGAAATGTTCTGTATCTTAATTAGGATGGTGTCAAAACTCATCAAAGAGTAGCTTTAAAATGGATATAGTTTGTTACACATAAATTGTATGTGATGACATAAAATGTACTGTGAAATGGGGGAAAACATTATTTTATACCTTGTAGAATACACTTATGAAACTCATTTGCCCAAGGAATATTTTCAACCTGAAAGGCTAAAATAATGATAATATAAAATATACTGAATATAAAATATTCAAAAAGAATGAGGATTCATTCTTATAGTCTTAGGTCATTAAGTCTTCATGTCTTATAAGACATTAGAGACGCTGTGGCATACATATCTAGAGTTTTGAGATTGACATCGTAAATAAACAGATGTGGTTGAACAAACCCACCTTGGTTTCTACCACAGATAAAACACTATGTTAGTGATACTCTATCCACTGAAATATTCATATGGTAAAACAGGTCACATGGTAAAAAATCTAATCAACTGCTTAATTTATGACCTCAGTTTATTGCTATCTCTGTGAAAAATCTACAGTTCAAAATCACTTGCACAAAGCTCCTTGACCTGTTAAAGACAGTAATGCCCACTGGACCTCCTTCTGTGTTATCAAAAAGTAAGATTTAAAAAGGGGACGAATGCAGCCTTTGAAAAGCACAGTCCATATTCATGCTGACAATCAACTATGATGTGTGTTTTATACGATGTAAATGAAGCATAAAATAGCCAACAGATTTCACTTTCATTGCTACCATATTTTCCATTTAACTAGCAAACTGGGGTAAAGAGATGGATTTCCTCCAGCTTAGCAACATCTCCCCTTCTCTCAATGACTAATCAATTACCATATTAAACTTCTTTGTAAATTGCCTACTTTTTCCAGTGATTATTTACTGTCTATTTGAAGGCTATAAAACCTTGAACAAGGGGCACCTGGGTGGCTCAGTCATTAAGCATCTGCCTTCGGCTCAGGTCATGGTGCTGGGGTCCTAGGATCAAGCCCCACATCGGGCTCCCTGCTCAGCAGGAGGCCTGCTTCTCCCTCTCCCACTCCCCCTGCTGTGTTCCCTCTCTTGCTGTGTCTCTCTCTGTCAAATAAATAAATAAAATCTTTAAAAAAAAAAAAAAAAAAACCTTGAACAAAAAGCAAAAAGTGGTCAGGAAAGCAATCACTAACACCACCCCACCCCACCCCGGTGAGGGTTGTGCTGTTTTTCATTAGCGAGCTACCTCTTCCTCACCACTGCAGAACTTTCTCCCCCAAGTTAAGCTATGATAGAAAACTCTGATAGATGAGTCCTTGCTGGTCAAGGGTTCAACACTAACTTGTTAATTAATCTCAGGTACTCGTTAAGATACATGGATATCCAACAAGAATTATAGTGTGTGTGTTTGTGTGTCATAGTTTCTGAACACAAGCATAGTGACCTTATGTTGCACAAGGCAAAATGCATCCTAAGTGGGGCAGAGGAGAGTCAGAAAG
Source organism: Mirounga leonina (assembly GCF_011800145.1). Classification (NCBI taxonomy): domain Eukaryota; kingdom Metazoa; phylum Chordata; class Mammalia; order Carnivora; family Phocidae; genus Mirounga; species Mirounga leonina. The sequence goes on from NW_023270320.1 coordinate 8,888,568, forward strand.
GCGCGCCATCCATTATTTTGCAAGAAGTAGGATTAAAAATATGATGTGACGTGACATACCACTGAGTCTTTCAGACTCACGTCAGTGAATGAGGGAGAGGCCACATGAGCAAGGCCCTCAGCCTCTACCAGTGTCTTAGGATTCTGGACCCTCCATCCTTGGTTCAACCTGAGAACTATGTCATTTATCTATATCAAATATTGGGCTTCCAGAAAAGATTGTTTGGAAAAAAAAAATTGGCTGTTGAAAGTATTTGCAAACTACAACTTTATAACACTCACCAGACCCACTGCATCAATGAGTTTTAGATGCATAAGCTCTGAGTTGCCCTGACACAGAAAAACTTGCTATTTTATTATCAGAAAACGGCAAATATGCCCCAGAAGCTTGTGACATATAGATGAGCGTTCCAGAGAAAACCTTAATCTGATCAGGTTGACTTCATCCTGGAGATTATCAGTGAGGGAAAAATTGTCCAAGAGAACTAAAAATAACTTAGTCTAGCCTGGTCAGTGCACAAAAAAAGGACAGGGATTAAAAGCAACTCTCTCGGGATCATAGAGGAGAAAATATCCTCACTGAAATAACCCACGAACAACAATTTCTCCCTATTTCACCCAAACTCCAACACCACTATATCTAATATCTATCTCTACCCATTCTTCAAAAAGCAGCAAGTCTCTCAAGGCTGATGGTAGACAAAGATAACAAACTTTGTTTGGCATCCATCCCGCAAAAACAGATGAGAAATTCTTTGATCACAGAAGCAGTTCAGCAAGTAGAATATCATACAGCAGTAGTGTGAAAAATCTCTGGACTTCTCATTCTGTTTTCCGATCAGGATGTTGATCCAGATAGCCACAGGTAGGTTTTTGAAGGTCTGTGTTCACCTGTGCGTGTGTGAATACATATGTGTGCATGCATGCGTGTGCTCGCCTATTTGCCTGTGAACATCCAATGGAAGAAGAGAAAGAAGGGACTTAGGTAAGCAGAGGTGAAAACAGGCACCGAATCCCAGGCATGTCTCCATCTCTTCAGGGATGATTTCATCTAACAGGCTTGACAGAATAATTCAAAAGGAAAAAAAAAAAACCCCTGAATTATACATACTATATCCAGCTAGAGCTGGATATCCTCTAATTCTACCAAATGCTGTTTTGTCAATACAAGAGGAATAAATCGAGGAAGATGTATTTCACCTTTAGTGGAGCCAAGTGGTTGTAAGAATCAAACTCGTTCATCATCTTCCATCAGTGAGAAATTTAGTAAATAGTAGCAGAATAAGAGTCGATAAATGTGCTTAAATAATACCTTGGCTTTTACTTGCTGTGCTTTTAATTTGGTAAATAAACGCCTTCCACTGGGCGTGCACCCTAGAGTCCAGGCAATGACGTGGATTAAGTACTCTGTTAGTTCTGCAAAGCTGAATGCATCTCAGAGGTCTAGCTAACTATAATCGTCCTGGAACACTCGCCTAAATCTCCCTGCTGTTTAATTTCAAACACTTAAAAAGGGGCATATGGGGACAACAAAACTCTGAAGTTAAAAATACCACCTTTTTAATAGTTTTAAGTCTGCCAACTGTAAAAGTAAGAGAGATACATGCTTTCAAGTTAAGAAATATGAGTATATAGGTGCCCAGGTAAGATCATCACAAGATATTTTACTAATTACATTAAGTTAACCTCAAAACAACTCTCCTAGTATAATACTAGAAAGGAATACTTACCGAAGGAAAGACACCCACTGTCCTCCTACTTGGTTTCCCAAAAGTACTGCAAGTGGAATGCAGGATTATTTTCTAAATGATGAATTCTATGATTATTCAGAAGAGAAAAGAAAACCTTAACATCAGTTTCTGTTGCTCCTTTATTTTCCTTATTCCTTCCATCTTTCATGAATCTGTGTTTGTCAGATTATATTTAAAGTACCACATTAAATGCATAGTCCTTGAAGTCCATTCAGAGAAGAATAAGGAAACTTAGAACCATGTTTTATGAGGAACACTTGAAAGAACTCAGGATTACTCAGCCCAAAGAGGGAAAGGCAGGAAGAATATATTGATGAAGGGGCGAGGAATCATAGCCAAAATCCCTATTTTCAAATACTTGAAAGGTTGTCGTACTTAGGTGCCCTACACAGCTTCAAAGGAGAGAAGTTACAGGGATAAATATTTCCGTTGAATTGGAGGGGAAAATGAGCTGTTCCTCATTGTCCATGACACGGACTGCCTTAGGAGGTGGTGAACTTCCTATCATTGGCGTTGTTAAAAAATAGAGGCAAAAATGTCCGGATGTGAAAAAAGATATTCAAAAATCACATAAGTGGTTAAACCAGATTGTTTTCAGGTTTCTTCCAACCCTGAGAGGGTTAGAAAACAGGGCAAACCTTCACAAACTCAAAGCCTGCCAATCTACCCCTCTAAAGGGGGGGCAGGGCAGGTAGAGAAGCCAGATGATTTGAGCAGTAAATAGGAGAAAGTCAATTGGCTCTGAGGAGGAGAATCAGAGCCCTTGAGAAATGTATTGTCCTTGAGCAAGTCAATCTGACCTTCTAAAGTACAGCTTTGTTCAAATTTCTGTAAACACTCACTTAACTCACGGGCATGCTGTGTAGCTTACCATAATCCGAAGATGACACGGTATACTGAGCACAGCAGTGTTTTAACCTGGGGGTCTCCGAGGGCTGATACATCAGCATTTACCACATTTTGTGGCTGGATAAACAGAAGCATCAAGAAGCTAAAGGGGTGGCTAAAAGAATAATGTATTTAGCCAGGGGCTGAAACAGAACCTTCCCAGATTTCTGCCTTTTCAATGACTCTGATTCTACACAGACCGTTAACAAGTAATGGGCATTTGAGCCAGGCTAAGAACAGAGTGAAGACAACTTCCCCAGCACTCACCTTGGCTAGAAGAGGGACCGTTTCAACTCTGTACTTGCCCACCCACATTAAACAAATAGGCCCACGATTATCCCACAACCAAGGGTGAAAGAAAGAGAAAAGGTTAGATTCCTGTACTATTCACTACTTGAGAATCAGCCTCCAGTGAGTCCATCCCTCGCTTATATAAGGACAAATCTGTTATATGCTGAGCTACCTTTTGCAAAGCAGAGCCATTAGAACTGAAAAGAGGGCAGAGGCCTGAGTCCACCCAAGGGAGGTTAGGGTCAGGAACTGAACCTCAGAGTCACCTCGAAATCACCTAAAGGGCATCAGCAACAGATGCAGAGGCCTCACACCAGACTTACCAGGTCAAAACCTCTATGAACAGGGTCTAGGACACCCTATTTTTTTTAAAGCTTGATGGAGAATTTTGCAAATCACACAAGAACCACAGGGCTTGTGGATCATTCTTACACTGCTACCCTAGATCTGCCTTGTCTAATATAGGAGCCACATGAGTTGCTAAGCCCTTGAAACATGCCTAATCCAAACTGAGATGAGTTGTAGAAGACATACCAAATTCTTAAAACTTAAGACCAAAAACAGATTGTAGAATACTGCTGACATTTCAAATGATAATACTTTGGACATACCATGTTAAATAAGATATATCATTAAAATTACTTCCTCTTGTTCCCTTTTTTTACTTTTTTTAAGATTTTATTTGTTTATTTGAGAGAGACAGAGCACAAGTTGGGTGAAGGGCAGAGGGAGAAGCAGACTCCCCACTGAGCAGGGACCCCCCCCCCCCCCCCCCGCGGGACTCCATCCCAGGACTCTGGGATCACGATCTGAGCCGAAGGCAGACGCTTAACTGACTGAGCTACCCAGGTGCCCTCCTTTTATTTTTTTAATGTGGTAAATAGAATGTTAAAAATTACATATGTGACCTGTAGGTACTGCATTAATTACGTCTTACATTTCTATAGATTGTCATATTTTCAAAGCATATGCTTCCCCATACACTGTCTCATACAAATGCTCCACAGAAGGAAATCATTCAAGCTCAGTCAGAACTATACTCTTTATTAACATCTTTCAGGGAACCAAAGGAAAAAAAAAAACTCTCAGCTTATAAACCCATAGACTTACTGCTATTTCAATGTCTTAACTAACTTCAGCTTCTCTTGAGCCCTTTGGTTTCAATTAATATCAGCAGTAGTCACCCTTCATACTTCTGTGGAAACAATGCTATCCTTAATTTTCCATCCTTCAGGAGATATTTTTCCAATGACTTTATCTTCTAAACTTGGCACCTATCCAAAATTATGACATTACATATTTGGTGATCAATGGTGACTTACCAAAAGGGGAGATGGCTCAAGTATTTATCACTCTCCTATTTATTGAGTGTATTCATTGAAAAACAGAGTAAATTTCTATGACCCTGTGTCTATTAATCAACTGAGGGGAAAAAAAAGGAAAATAAGGTATATGGTTTTTAGCCTGAAGAAAATTAGTCTCATCAGGGAAGAAGACTACTACTGCTCATGTGTGTCTATCACATGATAGACATATCTCCTGCAGTAGGAGCTGCTGACGTGGCAGGGAGGGAGAGACATTTAAGACAGGATAAACACCAAGAGTGAAGGTCTGAAGACTGCCATGAGGATGGCCTCTGTTGGGCACAACGTGGCCAGCATGGCTCCTGTGAAGGTGCTTAAAGACCCTTGTGGTGGCAGAGACTCGTGATGTGTGTGTGTGGGGGGGGAGGTTCTGAGGAGGTGCCCTATACGCAATACAATCATCTTACCTGTTCTGGCCTCACCAACTGAACTTTGAATACTGTTCCCCAGCAAGTGGAATAACGTCATGCCATATCGGCCATCAAACCACTGGCTAAACTGCATTGCATCCATTTCTCAAAAACAAAAGGGTAATTTCCACTTGACAAGGATCAGTACGGAAGGAGCGGTTTCAAGACCTGGATTCCAGAGACAGCTCTTCAAGTAGTAACTGTATAATCTGAGGCAAATCACTCAAGTATGGGGCTTTGTGTCCTCTTCTGTGAGATATTTATTTGAGAGCCTCACATAAGACATCTGCACCCTTTCCCACTCTTAATTTACAGTGATCACATGGTAGACCATAAGAAGCATGGACTTCGGTGATAGACTCTTATTATTTCTCAATCCCAGTTTTTGAATTTTAAAAGAGAGAAAATACCACACATCTCATACGGTTGTTATAAAAAGTAAATGGGATTATTTATATAAAGCACCTGGCACATAGTAGGAGTTCAATAAATGATGGGGTGTTCTCCCCATTATTATTTCAAGTGATGTCGAGCCACATTCAAGTCCTAATGCACACAAAATTGGCACTGGTTTTAGTCAAACACAAAACAAAAATTCTCTTTGTGCATAGATACTGAAATTTATGGGGAAATGGAACTGCAGTATTCATGGAAAGACACGCCACCTTTTGTCATTTTATATTGTGGATGCAATTCTTCCGCTCATTAATGCCTGAATCCAATGACTGGTCTCCTGCTAGGCATGGCAACTGTTTCTAGACCTTCATTGACAATGAAAGAATATTGTTTCTTCAGAGAACAATCAAACCCTCTCTCACATCAGGACTGATTCAAACACCCTCTGCTCGGCAAAACGAAGGCTAACTGAGAGAATGGTCTCCCAATGAAACTCACTCCTCTCCAACTTCTTTCTACGCAGACACATTTTTATTAGCACATTCTTCTGTTTTGCTGTTTCCGTAGAGTACCATGAACAGCAGTCCAACTGTTGTCGTTACCGTGTGCCATAAGCTCACAAGAAAAGGGCCATATTGAGGTCTGCGATGACTGGCAGCAACTTGGAGAGCATAAGGGTCTCTGCATCCTTGAAACATCTCCAGCAACCCCAGTGCATATACAATCAGCTAATAACCACATGCGAATAATCACTTCCGAGCTGAAACTGTCAAAACGTGATGGTTGGAAAAGTGTTCCGTTAATGCACATGAAGAAGGCAGAAGGTATATTATACCCTGTTCAGAGTTCAGTTTGTATCCCGTGTCTTTCAGGGGGACAGCAATGAAAACTAATTTATTCAGAAAGGCCCACTACAGAACATGTGGATATATAAATACTGAGTTTAAGTTTTCCTTTTCACTATTTTTAAAAGCTAAATGATGGTATAAAGAGAAGCTTAGATTAGTCAAAAGAAATCTAAAACTGAAGGGTGGGGTTATTTGGATACACACACACATACACATATATTTGATATATAAATATTTTGTGGCTATAAAAATACAAGCTCATAAAAAAGAAACTACTGCAATCAATACTGATGTGTATAAATTATAACACTACTTTATATACAATGCTGCTGCCAAATAACAAATGGATAAATTACAAATAATTCCCATTATTAAAGCATAATTTAAAAGTCTCCAGGGGCACCTGGGTGGCTCAATCATTAAGCGTCTGCCTTCAGCTTGGGTCATGATCCCAGGGTCCTGGGATCGAGCCCTGCATCGGGCTCCCTGCTCTGCGGGAGTCTGCTTCTCCCTCTCCCACAACTCATACTTGTGTTCCCTCTTTCGCTGTGTCTCTCTCTGTCAAATAAATAAATAAAATCTTTAAAAAAAAAAAAGTCTCTAAAAACAGGAGCTGTACCTTCTCACCGATTCTCTTCAATGGGGATCTGATACATATGTGTCAACAATGTAAATGCCTTCTTTCCTAAATAATGTTTATGCCACAGTACTAATAATTCTCTTCTCCCCATTCCACTACAGTTATTAGGTGAGGTCTTGAGGCCAATGCCAAGGCTGACTCGGCAGGGAAGGCTGGTAAAGTGGGGACAAGTTTCACCAAGTAGAGGGCTTGAGAGATGAGACTGAATTTTGATTGCGCGAAGAAACCACACTTGGCCCCCAGATGCCACCGGTTTCTCACCTACTCTGACTGTGCATCTGAGAGAATTGACATATACTCAGATTAAGACTCATGCCATAACCCTTCTGGAAATCGGACTTAGACTGGGAGTCAGGGAAGGTGGAAGAAGTAGCACTTTGAGTCCTACATGGGGGAAAAGAGGCAAAGGAAGAAGGACATGACGCAGCGCAGGGAAAGGGGACACTTTATACCTTCACAAAGGAGCCTTGGCCCAGCCTCGCAAAGAAAGATAGCATCAACCAAGCTATAACTTAAGTCAAAGGTCTCTGGTAATGCCAGAACAAAGGAGTCACACATCATTTCTGACCTGTATCCTACTTGACTTGTCAGACACTTTATGTAATGGTGATTTTTATAGCTCTCCGGGGTCCACCCTTTCTATACTCAGGCATGAGAGAAATTTACACACTCCCTTCCAACCTACTGAAATAGCAGTCTCTCCAGAAAAACCCATGGTATTAATGCATTTAATTAATATGGCATCAGTATGACTTTTCCACTCACTTACCTCCTAAGCTATAGACTATTAAGGGAGGAAGAGAAGGACAGGAAGCACATCCAGCTCCCTATGGGGGAATTGGTGTCTTTACAATGCATCTGCTAGTCTATTCTTGAGTTGTGGCTTCCAAAGACTCCAGACTAATTATAGTCAAATTAATGGAGGTAGCCAGCACTTTATCGTGAGCTCCGTTCTCCTATCTGACTTCGGGATACATCATAAGGCGGCTCGTACAGTACACCACATTGGCAACTACCTTTATGGACAGCGAGAAAGGCATCCGTGCAGGGGAAATCAATAAAAAGAGAAAATGCTATGTTCGTTGACTCTAATGAGAAGTTTCCTAGGTGGTCAGATCTTGTTCTTAAATCTCTAATCAAGAGGATGTTTATGAGCTTTTTACCAGGTTTGCTAATGCTCTTAAATTATAAATATATTAATAAAGGCTTTACAGCTTCTATAAGGGGGCTCTTTAATTTTATGTTCTTTTCTTATTAAAAAAAAAAAAAAAGGAGGAAGGGGCGCCTGGGTGGCTCAGTTGGTTAAGCGACTGCCTTCGGCTCAGGTCAGGATCCTGGAGTCCCGGGATCGAGTCCCGCATCGGGCTCCGTGCTCAGCGGGGAGTCTGCTTCTCCCTCTGACCTTACCCCTCTCGTGTTCTCTCTCTCATTCTCTCTCTCTCTTGCTCTCAAATAAATAAAAAAAATCTTAAAAAAAAAAAGGAGGAAAAGGAAAAATAGTTGCTCAAATGACCCTTCATAAGCTGGCCACAGAGATGCAAGGATTCCTCCCCGAGGGAAGTCCAGTCAGCTGGTTAATTAGCATGACTTGTGATGCTGGAGCATTCTTACTACACAGAAGTCCACACACAATTAGTATCCTACTTCTTGCAAGGCAGTGACGTCACTTACAAAGTGCAGCAGTTTAAAAGGAGGTGTTAATGAGCCACTTTGTCGCGATACCCATGGCTGTATTTTAGGAACCACATAGAATGGTGAATTTTTCTACTAATAAGTGATTCTTGCAGATTTCTGGCTGCTTCCACCACCCGAACTAACAGTGTGCTCCCATTCCCAAAGTCCCAATGCCCAGCTGAAGTCAGGGACCACCCCACGGGCTCTCGGGCTGTTTGCCCACAAAACCTATGTTGCTCCATCCTTCCCACCCTCAAAATGCTTCCCTGATTCAACAGGGAAGGTTCTAGGAATTTGTGCTGAACAGTTTTGGACACAACTTTTAAGATACTGTAGAGACAGAGGGAAGAGTTCAATGTGCCCGAGTCTGCTGGGGAGGAGAATCCCATGCTACCATGTTCGTTTTACGCAGAACGCGATACTGTTCATGAGATGTGGAGAAGTCATGGGGTGGGGCTTTCCTTTACACGGTCCTTCCAATTCATTTCCACCTTTCCTTGTTGTTTTGTTTCGTTCTGTTTTCGGCATTGCAATCAGGAACTCTTGACAGGACTCTGAATATTTTGAAGACAGGAGAGCAAATGCCTTTGCATTTGTCCGATTCAACAGAGGTACTTCTGTGTTTCCTCAGCCTGGAACAGGGGTCGAGAGCATATGGAAAAGCGGAGAGGTAATAAGGGCTTTAAAATCATTAATGTACGACGATATGCCCCAAATGCCTTCACACATCAACTATGAAGTAAGCTTCTGGCACCTGCCGAGGGAAGGACAGTGAAATGAAGTGTTGGCAACAACTCCACAGCCCTTCAGGGGAACAGGAGGACTGTCTGCTCACAGCAGGAGGGAGGCTGTGCTATGGCTGTGAGCAAAGCAAGGGAGGCACAGGAGACCGTAGCCATGCGCCGAGATGGTTTCTGAACACCACTGATACAGGCCCCGGGCAGTAAGACACAAAAAGGAATGGGGCAGAATTTTTTTAATGAAATAAAAATAACATTTAAAGCCAATTAGTTTCCAGGTGGTTCTAGCCCCATCTCTGTTTTCAAAGTTCAGCACCCGCTCTGGACAGTGGGCTCAGGGCCTGGAAGGGGGGTCGCTCTGGACAGCGGGCTCAGGG
>NW_023270320.1:9638925-9850210 GCF_011800145.1 Mirounga leonina
CTTTTTGATTTCTACTTGGTTGGATTTTAGCTCTTTTACTTCTCCAGGAAGGGTTTCTCTAATAACTTCCATATTTTTTTCAAGCCCAGCTAGTATCTTTAAAGTGATGATTCTGAACTCTAGATCTGACATCGTACTAATGTCCATATTGAGTAGGTCCCTGGCCGTCGGTACTACCTCTTGTTCTTTTTGTTGAGGTGATTTTTTCCGTCTTGTCATTTTGTGCAGAGGAGAATAGATTAATGAGAGAACAAAATGCTAGCAGAGTAACAACGTCCCTAGAAAATATACTCTAAACAAATCAGAAAAGACCTGACGCAGTGGGAAAAGAAAGGGAAAGAGAGAAAAAAGAAAAAGAAAGAAAAAGATAAAGATAAAAACAAAAACAAACAAAACAAAACAACAACAACAACAACAACAAAATTTTGTGATTGAATATGATCAGGCTGGTATATAGATCAGTGCCACACACTAGATTTGGGGTGTATTTTGGTCTGTTACAAGAAAGTGCTTCCCAAAATTTTAAAGAAAGAAAAACTTATATATGTACAAAAATAAGGGTTGATATGATGAAGGGTTGGAATATGACTGTAAAGATGGAAATTATAAAAAATTTTATAAAAGGAACTGATAAGAAGTTGTTTGAAAAAAGAAAGAAGAGGATTTAAAAAAAGAAAAAAAAAGGGAGAAGATGTGATCAGGCAGGGGAATAGAAAACACCATATAGTAGAGATTTAGGGTATATTTTAATCTGTTAGAAGAAACTATCTCAAAATTTTAAAGAGAGAACAACTTATATATATAAGCCAAAAATATGGGTAACTACTATGAAGGGATAGAATATGACTCTAAAAATGAAAAATAAAAATGTTTTTTTTTTAAAAAAGGGATTGATAAGATGTTGGTTGAAAAAGAGAAAAAGAAAAATTCAAAAAGAAAAAAAAAAGACAGTTAAAAAATTAACTTTGAAAGACTAAAGAATCATGGTAAAAAAGCCATGCATTCTATGTGCAGTATTCTCCTAGCGCTGGAGTTCTGCCGTTCTCATTGATCGGTAAACTTGGTCTTGGCCGGCTGTTCTCGCTGATCTTCTGGGGAGGGGCCTGTTGCCGTGGTTTCCAAATGTCTCTGCCGGAGGCGGAATTGCCCCGCCCTTGCCCCCTCCCGGCTAAGTCATCTGCTGGGTTTGCTCTCCGGGGCTTTTGTTCCCTGCGAGCTTTCCTTACAGCTTTGGAGGTGGACAGTGAAAATGGCGGCCTCCCAATCTCTGCCCCGGAGGAGCCGAGAACTCGGGGCCCCTCTCCTCAGTGAGCCCCCAGAGAAAAGCCGTCAGTCACTCCCGTCTCCCCGCTCTCCGGCCGCACTCCGTGCTCTCCCGGCCTGTGACCGCGCGTTTCTATCTCTGGCACCCGACCCCGGATGGAGTCTCCAAACCCAGCAGATCCCTGTGGTGCGCTCCCATGCCGCTCCTCCCGGGGGAGGAAGGTGAGTCTCCCCGGATCTGCCGCTTGTTGGGTCCCTGCTGGAGGAGCAGGGGCCCGACTGTGCCGCGGATCACGGTTTATGGCCACCCCGAGCTGAGAGCCCGCGCCTGGGCTCCGCCTCTGCAGCCGGCTTCCCTGCTCCGTTACCTGGGAGCTCTGCCACACTCAGGCACCCCTGGTCTTTCTGTGACCCCGGGTACAGAGCCCACTGTCCCGGAGGGTTCCACCCCCCACTTAGCCACCAGAGTGACGTCCCTCGGCGGAGCAGACTTTTAAAAGTTCCGATTTTGTGCTTCGTGGCTCTATCACTTGCCAGAAGCGGCGGACGGAGGCCCCTCCCCCGCCGTCTATCCTCCCGAATATCGCCTCGGATTCACTTCTCCGCACGTCCTACCTTCCAGAAAGTGGTCGCTTTTCTGATGAGAGAGTTGTTGCCCTTCTTTTCTTCGATCTCCTGTTGGGTTTGTAGGTGTTCAGAATGGTTTGATCCCTATCCAGCTGAATTCCTGAGAGGAGACAAAATCCAGGTCTCCTATTCCGTTATCTTGCTCTACTCCCGAAAAAAATTTTTTAAATTTCTGAAATAAAGAACTCCGATATTACACTTACACCTATGACCTTCAGGGATATAAGACAAAAATTCCAGAAGCTATCAAAGAAAATATTGACGTATTTGAGGATATGAAAATTTAAAACAAATAAAAACTTTTGTATAACCATAGACACTTAAATAAATATTAAGACAATATTTGTAAAGCTCCTGGTTGAGAAAATGTCAATATATGTAATATGCAGGGCGCCTGGGTGGCTCAGTTGGTGGGCAACTGCCTTCGGCTCAGGTCATGGTCCCGGAGTCCCGGGATTGAGTCCCACATCGGGCTCCCAGCTCAGCGGGGAGCCTGCTTCTCCCTCTGACCCTCTCCCCTCTCATGCTGTTTCTCTCTCTCTCTCAAATAAATAAATAAATAAAATCTTTAAAAATATATATATGTAATATACTTATGATACAATATAAATAATAAGAGCTTTTCATATTAACAAGGCACAAAATAATCTAATAGGAATATGGCCAATTCATGGAAGAGAATATTTATTTTAAAAAGCTGACAGTTTATGGAAAGGTACTCAAACTTTTAAATAGAGAAATGCAGAGATGAGTCATAACAAGATAATGTATAATCATCAAGCTAGTAAAAAAATTTTTTAAAGGGCAAACATTGCTATTGCTGGTATCAACAAGGGGAAATTGTAACAGGCTCACTGGAAATTTACCTGGAGATATCTATTTAAAAACAAAACTAAGGGGTGCCTGGGTGGCTCAGTTGAAGCACCTACCTTCAGCTCAAGTCATGATCCCAGGGTCTTGGGATCGAGCCCCACATTGGGCTCCCAGCTCAGCGGGGAGTCTGCTTCTCCCTCTCCTCCCTGTTCTTCTCTCTTTCATTAAAAATAAATAAATAAATAAAAATAAAAATAAAAATGTATCCTTTGACTCAGAAAGAACACTTCTAAAAAATATATCTCATATATATAAAATCTCTTGTATATAAGAGAAAAGTGTCTTTATTTCAACATTTTTAGAGTGGCGACACACTGAGAAAAAGTAAATTCCACTATCACTATAAGATAAGTGGTTTAAGGGGCGCCTGGGTGGCTCAGTTGGTGAAGCATCAGCCTTAGGCTCAGGTCATGATCCCGGGGTCCTGGGATCAAGCCCCACATTGGGCTTCCTGATCAGTGGGGAGTCTTCTTTCTCTCTCTCTCTCTCTCTCTCACTCTCTCTCTCTCCCTCTCTTTTTCTCTCTTTCCCCTCCCTCTGTGTGTGCTCATGCTCTCGCTTTCTCTCTCTCATTCTCACTCTCAAATAAAATCTTTGTTTTTTGGTCTTTTTTTATTATATTATGTTAATCACCATACATTACATCATTAGTTTTTGATGTAGTGTTCCATGATTCATTGTTTGCGTATAACACCCAGTGCTCCACTCAGTACATGCCCTCTTTAATACCCATCACCAGGCTAACTCCAAAACTGCTAGAACTCATACAGGAATTCAGTAAAGTGGCAGGATATAAAATCAATGCACAGAAATCAGTGGCATTCCTATACACCAACAACAAGACAGAAGAAAGAAATTAAGGAGTCGATCCCATTTACAATTGCACCCCAAACCATAAGATACCTAGGAATAAATCTAACTAAAGAGGCAAAGTATCTGTACTCAGAAAACTATAAAATACTCATGAGAGAAATTGAGGAAGACACAAAGAAATGGACAAATGTTCCATGCTCATGGATTGGAAGAATAAATATTGTGGAGATGTTAATGCTGCCTAGAGCAATCTACACATTCAATGCAATCCCCATCAAAATACCATCAACTTTTTTCAAAGCAATGGAGCAAATAATCCTAAAATTTGTATGGAACTAGAAAAGACCCCGAATAGCCAGAGGAATGTTGAAAAAGAAAAGCAAAGCTGGTGGCATCACAATTCTGGACTTCAAGTTCTATTTGGGGTGGAGTCTTTTGGATTTTCCACATAAAGTATCATATCATCTGCTCTCAAATAAAATCTCAAAAAAAAAAAAAGATAAGCGGTTTAATACATAATGATATATTTCTATTATATAATACCGCACTATAATTTTAAAAGAATATAGTAGAACCATGACTGTGGACTTAAGTAATTTGCCATGATATGATATGAACATCTTTAAAACTCCATTGATACATATCTTTATATGAGTGAGAAGAAAAAATGGAAGACATGTTCTTAGGAGAAGTCATCTGAGAAAGGTTTTTGGATGATTGGAAAAGAAGAGAAAGAGGATAGGAGGAAGGCAAGAAATAGAAATGCAGAAAATAAAACTACATTAGAAAGAAATGCAAGGCTCTTTCATTTAACTATAAAGATGGGTACATTTGCAAGAAAAAATTAACATAAATCATCTATAAACCTGTAGAGTTATCCATAAAACAGTGTTAAGAGAAAAATAGAGGCAAATTGCAGATATATATATATAATATATATATATATATAGTACTATTCAATTTTGTTTAAATCACATAAGCAAATAGCCTGTGTATATGTATATACATATGTATGTACCTGTATCAGAAAAAAAAATGTGGAAAGAACAAGAGGCTGTTAATATGGGTTGAGGTTAGTAGAAAACAATGTATTTTGTATTCATATCTTCTGTATTAGTTATTATGTGCTGGGACTTAGGACACACTATCTCCAAATATGGAATCTTGGCATATGGAATATCTTAAGCTAAAGAAGTTTGAGAAAACAGCAGAAGCATAAAAGTCACCTTGACTGCTCCTTGCCTGTGCTTCTTCCCTGAAACAGGTCATGAATCTGCCATGTGGAATGTACCCTTCTTGTATCAGGAGGAAAGAAGACATCCCTATCATCAGAGACAGGAAATTTAGGGCTAAGAAGGTTGTATAAACAAACCATGTTAAACTAAACTTTCCTTCCTTGTTACTTCTTCACCATTTACTACACCCAGCCCAAAACTCCTTTGTCTTGTCAATTCTTCACAAAATTTATTGTTTCTTTGTCTAAAAGTTTCCTGCCTCTGGTCACCTCTTCAGATCTTCATTCCCTTGTGTAGGGCCCCATGTGCACATAAAAATTCAACAAATGTGAGTGATTTTCTCCTATTAATCTGTCTTTGTCAGTTTAATTTTCACACCCAGCTAGAAACCCTAAGAGAGTCAAAGAAAGCTTTTTTTCTCCCCTGCACTATGCATATATTACAATTAAAATGAGATAAATATCTCAAAAAAGAATTTGATTGCATAAAATTTTTAATTACTTATATGAAATAGAAAAAATCAACAAAATGCAAAGAAATGTTTGCTGCAAATAAGACAAAATCTTAAAATTCTTAATATTTAAGGGGTCAAATTCAATATGCAAAACAAGATCAGCAATACATAAATCAGAAAAAGATTCAGTTTCTGACAATTCAGAAAAGAATAAATATCTAAATAATTAACAAAGATATTAAAAATATATTAGTGAGAGCACAGAATAAAAAAAACACTACAATATTCTGCTGATAGAAGTGTAAATTAGTAGTTATTTTTGGAAAAACATTTGACAATCCATTTTAAATAATATAAAATATTAATATGCTGTGACCAAATGATTTTAACTTTAAAATATATATCTTAAGGGAAAAAAAAGGCATGTAAAACAAAGCATGAATAAAGTTAGTGAAGAATTATATAACCACTGTGTATAATTCTAAACAAAAAATTCAATATTGATGTTAGTGGTAAGGAAATAGTTTCTATCCAACATAAAATATGCAACATTAAAGGTGATACTTCACTGTTTTTACTGGCATGAAAAAATTTTATGATAAAATTAGAAGCATATAAAATAAGGTAAAATTTTGTGTACTATTTTGATTTTAGTTATAAAGTCTCAATGGTTGCTGAGAGTAAATGTGTTTTGATATCACTGGAGTTAGAGAAGGAACATTCTATTTTAGACACTTTTTTAAAGAGATTTATTTGAGATAGAGTGAGAGAGAGAGAGCAGGGGGAGGGACAGAGGGAGAGGAAGAGAGAGGATCTCAAGCAGACTCCCTGCTGATCACAGAGACCCATGTGGGGCTCAATCCCACAACCCTAAGACCATGACCTGAGCTGAAATCAAGAGCTGAACGCTTAACTGACTAAGCCACCCAGGTGCCCCTGTTCTATAAAGTTATATATATTCTATTGTTTCACAATGAACATTTATTGATTTTATGAAACAAAATAAAATAATTTGCAAAAGTAAAGGAAAATATCTGCTTAGATATATATTTGCTCTTTTATGGTGTTTGCTTATATTAATGGCATCTTTGAAATAACCCTAGTTAGTTGGTGCAATGATTGTCATTTTTTGAGTTAATAATTTAGTATATTTCAGATGCAATTGCATCTGGATGCCCCAGGCCAAATCCCATGTTCTTTTCTTTCTCCTACACTTCCTTGTGTGTTGATTGGGCAGGAACTGACCCTTGTATGTGTGTATCTTAAACAACAATTGAAATCTTTATTCTGATATGCCTACCTGCTGGTGGTTATGGATTAAATCACTGCTCCTAGCAGAGCAGAATTGTCCTTGAAAAATGGAGACATTCACAATATTGGTCATTCATGAATAAAATTTTTTTTCTTTTTTTTTAGTAAATTTTTGCTGGTTATATGAAGAAACTGATCAATTCTTTTGCAGTAGGAAAATCTGAACATTATGTATCATTATAAGTAGGAATTCAGAATTGTTCAACCTCAGAGCAACTTTTCATGACTTTAGAAATTAATTAATGCATCATAAATTAATGGTTACCACAGTAAAGATAAAAAGAGAATGTGTTTTTAAATGGGTGAATTGTATCATGTGTAAATTACATCTCAGTAAAACTTTTTCAAAAACAAAACAAAATGTGTAACTTTTTAACCAAGAAAAAGAACCTTGAATTGGCAATGGAAATGAAGAAAGAAAATAAATAAAAAATATGAAAAAATATGAAAAAAAAATAATGGCAGAAATAAATTCTAATATAGCAGTGCAAAAACATAAATGGAATCAAAAGCAATATTTCTCAGATTAAATTTTGAAATATAATATGTTCTCTATATAAGGTAAAAAAGAAACAAAGGTTGAAAACTAACTAAAAACAATGTATGTGGGCAATGTGTCAGAAATCTTACAATCTATCAAAATAAAATTAAGAATAATAATAAAAAAGAAATAAACCACTGTGAACATAACCTCATGATACAGCATCAAAATATATTGAACAACTGACAGAACTACAGAAAAATATCTAGATCAATATGTTTAGCTAAAAACCTCAATTCATCTTTCTCAGAAGCTGGTAGAACAAGAAGAATAAAAGTAAGCAGAGAGGAGACTTCTGGAAATGTAAAAATTTAGAAGCTATCACTCCCAATCTTACAACAAGAAAAATCTGAACAAATGAAAATCAATGACTTTTCGGGTGCCTGGGTGGCTCAGTTGGTTAAGCGACTGCCTTCGGCTCAGGTCATGATCCTGGAGTCCCGGGATCGAGTCCCGCATCGGGCTCCCTGCTCGGCAGGGAGTCTGCTTCTCCCTCTGACCCTCCTCCTTCTCATGCTCTCTGTCTCTCATTCTCTCTCTCTCAAATAAATAAATAAAATCTTAAAAAAAAAATCCTTTAATAAAAAAAAAAAAAAGAAAATCAATGATTTTTCTTAGACACATCAGGGAACTGAAGTTGGAGGGTAAACTGCTGCCACCACAAAATCTGAAGAGACGGGCAGATCCAGAAAGCCAAAGCTGAGACTGGCTTATCAGGAGCAGAAACAACTGAAGCATAAGCTCGTAGGAACACTTAAAGGGTCATTTTGATGAATTGCTGGGGACTAAGCAAGAAAGACTGGCATCAAAGCAAGAAACTTCTGGGGAGCCTGCAGTTTTAGGAGTCCCAACACTTTCTCAGGTTTTACCTATATAATCCCTATCAGATTTTCACACTGAAATGTTAAGAGAAATCTTGTCTGGCTCTAGAGAGAAAAATGACTTTGACTGGGGCAGAGACATCCATAACAAAGCCATATTTTCCAGAAGAAAAGATTTTTTTAAAGATTTTATTTATTTATTAGAGAAAAAGAGGGAGACAGTGGTGGGGCGGCAGAGGGAGAGGGAGAGGGACAAGCAAACTCTGCACTGAGCCTGAGATCATGATATGAGCCAAAACCAAGGGTCCAGTAGTTAGCAGGACTGAGCCACCCAGGCACCGCAGGAGAAAAGATTTTATCAGAGCCTTATCCTGTCAAGGAAGGAGTGCTCCTAATACTCAAGTTCCCTATGGCCTCTTGTCTCCCCTAAGCAGAGTGGAGCCATACCACTGAAGAAACACTCATGAAGGTCACAAACCCAAGACACAGGCCCACTAAAAGACAGATTTTATCTTAAGATTTTATGATAAGATCACAGAATTTTTCCCCCTCCTCCACACCCTTACAACCACACCAATAAGGCTTTAGTATAATAATAACAGTGGAATCCAGCTGAAAGAGCTGCAAGATGCAGATCTATCTGAGGAAAAGCACTGAGGAGGGGAGACAAAAACAAGGACACTAAAGAAATTTGAATAATCTAATCCTTATAGCTACAGCACAACTCAGCTAAATTAACTTCTACACACTAAAGGCCTACTACCTGATACACTTGCAACATAAAATTGCAAGTCTTAGGAAAATGTAAGAAAAAGAATATCTGAAGAGATACAACAAGCATCAGAACTAGACTTACATATGAAACACATGTTGGAATTATTGGTTAGGAAACCTAAAATAACTATGATTAATTGGTTAGGGACTCTGTATTAGTCAGGGTTCTCCAGAGAAGCAGAATTAACAGGTTGTGTGTGTGTTGGGGGGTGGATTTATTTTAAAGAATTGGCTCACATGATTGTGGGGGTGGGAAATTCAAAATCTATGGGGCAGGCCATCAGGGTGGAGACCCAGGAAAGAGTTGCAGCATAAGTTTGAAGGCAGTCTGAAGGCAGAATTCCCTCTTTTCTGGGAAGACCTCTGTATTTATTTTTATTTATTTATTTTATCATTTAATTTATTTTTAAGATTTTATTTATTTACTTGAGAGAGAGCGAGGGAGAGCGAGCACAGAGGGAGAGGGAGAAGCAGACTCCCTGCTGAGCAAGGGGCTTTATGTGGGGCTCAATCCCAGGATCCTGGGATCATGACCTGAGCCAAAGGCAAATGCTTAACTGACTGAGCCAGCCAGGCACCTGAACAGTATTTATTTTTAATGCCTTCAATTGATTAAATAAAACCCACTCACATTATGGAGAGTGATGTGCTTTACTCAAAGTCTACTGGTTTAAATCTTTAATCCTTCATCTTTAATCCTTTTAATCCATAATTGCATTTAAAATATTAAAAAAAAATACTTCCACAGTGACCTCTAGATTGGGGTTTGGCCAAATATCTGGGTACCATGGCTTACCCAATTTCACATATAAAATTAAGCATCATGGGTTCTAATGTCAAAAGTAGACAACATGCATGAACAGATGGATAATGTAGACAGAGAGATGGAAATTCTAAAAATGAATAAAAAAGAAATGCTGGGGGGAAAAAACTAATGGAAATGAAAATTGTCTTTGATAGTCTCATCAGGACACAGATAATTTAGGAAAGAGAGAGTGAGCTTGATGATAGGTCAAAAGAAACTTCTTAATCTGAAATATAAAGAGAAAAAGAAAAGAATGGTGAAAACAGAACAACATCAAAGAAGTATGGGCAACTTCAAAAAGTATACCATACATATAATTGGAATATCAGAAGAGAAGAAAGTAAAAACAAAGCAGAAGAAATATTTAAAGAAATAATGACTGAGGGGACACCTGGGTGGCTCAGTCGATTAAACATCTACCTTTAGCTCATGTCATGAGCTCAGGGTCTTGGAGTCAAGCCTCTTGTCAGGCCTCCTGGTCAGTGGGGAGTCTGCTTCTCCCTCTCCCTTTGCCCCTCCTCTCACTTATGCGCTCTCTCTCTCTCTCAAATAAATAAATTTTAAAAATCTTAAAAAAAAAAGAATGAGAATTTTACAAAATTCATGACAGATATCAAACTACAGGTCTAGAAAGCTTGGAGCATACCAATCAAGATAAATACCAAAACCAAACCAAAACAAAAGAAAACTCTATACCTAGGTTTATCATGTTCACATTGCACAAAATCAAAGATAAGGAAATTCTTGAAGTAAATGAGGGGAAATATAACATGTTATAAATAAAATAACAAGAATATGAATTATAGCAGACCTCTCATTGGAAACAATGCAATCGAAAGAGAGTGGAGTAAAATATTTAACATTTAGGGAAAAAAAAGAACAAGTTGTAATTCTATATCAAACAGAATTATTCTTCAAAATGAAGAATAAGAACTTTTTCATAAAGCAAAAACTGAGGAAATGCACTACCTGAAGACCTACCCTGAAAGAAATGTTAAAAGCATTTTCTTCAGGGAGAAGGAAATGATATAGATCAGAAAGTCAGATCTACATTACAAAAAGTAGGTGGATTAGAAAAGGAACAACGGAGATAAAATAATTTCTTTTGCTCTCTTATTATTAATTGATTTTAAAGGCAAGAGTTACAAGCATATATGTAAGTGAAATAAATTACAGCAGTGTCATAGGGATAAGAAAGAGGAATTGGGAATACTGTTATAAGTTCCCTAGACTAGAAACAAAGTGGTATAGTATTATATGAAGGTGGACTTAGATTAGTTTAAAATGTGTATTGGAAACTCTAGGGCAATAATTAACCATTTCTTTCTTTTCTTTTTTTTTTTTCTTTCCTTTTTTTAGAGGGGGGTGAGAGGCAGAGGGAGAGAGAGAATCTTAAACAGTCTTCATGCCCAGTGAGGAGCCTGATGGGGGCTCCTTCTCACAACTCTGAGATCATGACGTGAGCTGAAATCAAGAGTAGGACATTTAACTGACTGAGCCACCCAGGCACCCTACAATTTCTTTTAAAAAACAAGCATATTGATATGCTAAGAGAGGAGACAAAATGGAACTATTTAAAATGATCAAGTGAAACCATCAAAGGCAGAAAGAAGTTAGCAGGGTTGGTTAGGGAGAAGAAAAAAGAATAATTGCAATAATGGAAAACAAAGACAGACATGATAGATAGTAATCAAAATGCTAGAGACTGCAATGGATACCCTCATTTGCTTGTTAAAGTCCTAATCTCCATTATGACTATATTTGGAGATGGGGCTTTTAGGAAGGAATTAAGGTTAAATGAGGTCATGATGGTGTGGCCCTGATTTGATGTGATTAGTGCCCTTAAAATTAAAAAAAAAAAAATCAGAGAAATCTAGGATGTTCAGATGAAAAGCCATGTGAGGACAAAACTGCCATCTTAAAGCAAAGAGGTGTCATCAGAAGCTAAACCCTGCTGGAACCTTGATCTTGGACTTTTCCACCTCAGAACTGTGAGAAAATAAATTTGTGCTATTGAAACCACCCAGTTTGTAGTATTTTGTTATGGCAGCTCAAGCAGATTAACACACCAACTATGTCACTGATCATTTTTTATTCAATACTCTAGATATACAAATTAAATGACAGAGATTATAGGAGTGGATTAAAACAAAAATGAAAACTAGAATCCAACTATATACTATTAAAAAAACCACTTTAAATATAACACAGAAAAATGATGGAGAGAAATATGTCATGTTAATGGTAATGAAATCTGGGTAACAATATTCCTTCTGCAAAAAAAAAGACTCCAGAACAGAAATATTTATGAGGGATAAAAGAGCATTATATAATGATAGAGGGGTCAATTATCCATGAAGACATAATAATCCAAACATCTATGCATCTAAAAACAGAACATCAAAAAATACGTCAGGAAAAAACTGTTAGAATTGAATGAAAAAATACACAAATCTACTACTATCAGAAATTCCAATACCCCTCTTTCAGTAACTGACAGATCAGCAGGCAGAAAATCAGTTAGGATACAATTGATCTGAACAGTACTATCAATCAACTTGTTTCAAATGACATTTGTAGAACACTCCATCCAATAACAGAAGAATGAGCTAGACTTCTATATCTAATAGATAGGGAATATTCACCGAGGCAGACCACATACTGAGCCATACAAGACACATAACAAACTTAAAAAGTAGAAATCACTGAAATAAATTCTTGGACTGCAATGGAATTCAACTAGAAATCAGTAACAGAAAAATAGATGAACTATCTCCCAAATAATTTGAAATTAACACATTTCTAAATAATACATCACTAAAGATGTCTCAAGAAAAATATTTAATATTTTACAACTAAAGGGAAATGAAAATACAATTTATAAAAATTAGCATTTACAGGGGAATGGATAGCATTAAATGTATATGTTAGAAATATTTAAAATCAATAACTTAGCTTCTATTTTAGGAATGTGGAGAAAGAACAATTTAAGTCTAAAGCAAGTAGAAAAGAAATAATAAAAATCAGAGCAGAAACCAATGAAATTGAAAACAGGGAAACAAAAGAGAAAAATCACCAAAGACAAAAGCTGGATCTGTGTCTTGGGGTTGTTAACTTTGTGTCTTTGAAAGGATAATATTAACTGGAAAACATCTAGTCAACTAACAAGAGAATAAGATTGATGATACAAATGTAGAATACCATAAATGAAAGAAGGCTAATGTTCCCATGGACATTTAAAAGGTAGCAGAGAATACTACAAACAACTCTATGCTCCTAAATTTGGTAATTTAGATTACAAGAACCAATTTTTTGAAAGACAGAAATAGGTAAAATTTCCACAAGGAGAGATAGACCATCTTAGTAAACCAATATTTATAAAAGAAATTGAATCCAAATCAGAAAACATCAAACTCAGATGGGTTTATTGGTAAATTCTACCAAACATTTAAGGAATAAATTCTACCAACTCTCTACCATCTCTTCTAGAAAATAAAAGCATTCTATAAGACAAGCACTGTGTTAATACCAAAGCTGAAATAGATGTTACATAAAAGGAAAACTAAACATAAATATGGGTGCAAAATCTGCATCAAAATATTAGTAAGTTGAATCCAACAATGTATACCACAATTAAGTAGGATTTATATCAGGTATGCAAGGCTGACTCAACATTAGAAAATCAATGTAATCCACCACATCAAGGGACTAAAGGAAAATAAATTATGATCATATCAATAGATAGAAAAATTTTGATAAAATCAAATATCCATGTGTGGTAAACAATTCTCATCAAACTAGGAATAGAGAGGAAATTTATTAACTGATAAAAAACATCTACAAGAAACCTACAACTAACTTTAAAATTTAATGGTGAGAACCTGAATGTTTTTCCCTTAAGATGAGAAGCAAGGATTTTTTTTTTTTTTTTTACCAGTCCTACTCAAATCTTAGTGGAAACTCTAACTAATATAAAAAGACAAAGGAAATAAAATTTATACATATTGAAAAGAAAGAAAACTATCTCTATTCACAGATGACATGATTGTCTATGTAGAAAATCACAAAGAATCAACAAAAAACTATTGTAACTTGTAATTGAGTATCAGAAACTCACAATATAGAAGATTAATATTGAAAAGTTAATTCCTTTCCTACATAATTGTAATATAAAATAAAAAATACTATTAACAATAGCATCCCAAAAATGATTGGCTGTGAATCTAACAGAATATTTATAGGATTTATATATGGAAAACTACAAATCTCTGATGAAAGAAATCAAAATTCTAAATAAAGAGGGTGGTATTTTGTTTCCATGGATTATAAAACTCAATATTGTTAAGATTCAATTCTACCAGTCTTATCTATAGATTAAAAAAGAATCCTAGTTAAAATGCTGTTTTGTAGATATTCACAAACTAACTCTAAAATTGATGTGGAAAAGCAAAAGATCTAGAATACCCAATATTGAAAAGAAGAAAAAAAATGGAAGGATAACCTAATTTCAAGCCTTACTATACAACAACCATATCAAAATTGTGCTGTATTGCTGCAAAATCAGACATGTAGATCAATGGAACATAATGGCAATGTTAAAAGTAGATCACACAAATACAATAAGCTATTTTTTGACGTAAGTATAAAAGAAATTCTATAGAGAAAGGATTGTCTTTTCAACAAATGGTGCTGGCAACTATATGCAAAAACATGAACATAGATACAAACTTTACATCTTTGAATAAAAATCAACTAAACTTAATTGTATTTCTAAATGTAAAATGCAACACTGTAACATTTGTAGAGGAAAATAGAAAATATAGGTGACCTTATGTTTGGTGATGAAATTTTAGATATAACATCAAAAGTATGATAAATGAAAGCAGAAATTGGTAAGTTGAACTTGTTAAAAGTAAAAAAAAAAAACGAATCTGTTCTTTGAAAGAGAATGTTATGTGAATGACAAAAACAAGACACAGAGAAGGTGAAAGTATTTACAAAACATATCTGACACAGGAGTTGTATCCAAAATATGTAAAGAACCATTGAACCTCAACAATAAGAAAACAAACAATCCAATTTAAAAATGGGCAAAATATCTGAACAGACAACTCATCCAAAAAAATAAACAAATGACAAGCATATGAAAAGATGTTCAACATGTTGTTACATTACAGATTTACCAATTAAAACAAGAATGAGATATAACTACAGACTATCACAATGGTTAATTAAAAAAAAAAAAAAAAAAAAGCCCTGATAATACAAATTGCTGGATCAACAGGAACTCTAACTTATTGTTGACAGAAATACAAAATGGTATAGCCACTTTGAAAGATAGTTTGGCCACTTTTTACAAAGCTAAGCCTTTCTACATGATTCAGTAATCACACTTTTAGGTATTTATATAATTGACTTAAAAATTTATGGAGTGCCTAAGTGGCTTAGTCAGTTGTGTCTGACTCTTGGTTTCAGCTCAGGTGGTGATCTCAGGATTGTGAGATGGAGCCCCAGGTCGGGCTCTGTGCTCAGTGCGGAAACTTCTTGGGTTTCTCCCCCTCTGCCTCTCTCTTTCTCTCTCAAATTAATAAATAAAATAAAATAAATTATGCCCACACAAAAACCTGTGCACGAATATTTTAGCAACTTTATTTATAATTGCAAAAAATTGGAAGCAACCAATTTATGCTTCAATAGGTAAATTAATAAACAACTATGTTTCATCTATCCAATACAACAGTATTCAGAATTTTTAAAAAGTTAGTTATGATAATACCACCAAAACCCACTAATATTAAATACATATTGGGGCACCTGGGTGGCTCAGTCGTTAAGCGTCTGCCTTCGGCTCAGGTCATGATCCCAGGGTCCTGGGATCGAGCCCCGCATCGGGCTCCCTGCTCGGCGGGAAGCCTGCTTCTCCCTCTCCCACTCCCCCTGCTTGTGTTCCTGTTCTCGCTGTCTCTCTCTGTCATATAAATAAATAAAATCTTTAAAAATAAAAATACATATTGCTTCTCTTCAATAAAGGAAGCTTTGGATAAAGTTTATGGACAGATACCAGTATATGTTGTATATAAAACTGACAGAAGAGATGAAGAAAATCTGCAGATCAACATGAAATACGGCACCTCAATAGAATAATTAGGTAAGATATTTTTAAAAATATGAAGAGGCAATTATATAATAGAAAATCCCAAATGGCTAACATGTTAATAAAATATGCAATCTCATTAAGAAAAATATAAATAAAACCAACAATGAAATATCACTTTATGTTTGAAAGCTTGATACTCTCCAGAGCTGGTAGCAATGTGTGAGTACTGGAAGTTTCCTACACTGCCAGTGGGAATGCAGACTGATGCCTCCATCAGACAATTGGGGAAACACTCTGGTAACATTCATTGAACTAAGTATAGAATTGGAAATGTAGCGATTCTGTAGAATTCTACTTCTACATAAACCTTATGGACATTTTTTATAGGTACATGAAGCGTTATTTGTGGCGGCAAGCATTTGGAAGAGGAAACCTAGTTATGCATCATCAGAAAGGTGTATGTGTAGGACATAGTAGAGGCAAACCAGAGAACTATGTAGCAGTTAGAGGCAATAGAAAATATGTAGATAGAGCAACTTGGATGGATCTTAAAAACCTAGTGTTGAGTGGGAAAAAAAGAAGAAACAATACCATTATGTAAATAAAATTTCATGCACACAAAGTAACAATTCATAGTTTGCAAGAATGCATAATTCATAATATCTCGGCTTGAGAATCTTGTAAAACAGAGTCAGAAGCAAGTTGTAAGTGCTAATTCTTTTTAAAAAAATTTTTTTAAAGATTTTATTTATTTATTTGAGAGAGAGAGAGAGACAATGAGAGAGAGAGCATGAGAGAGGGGGTCAGAGGGAGGAGCAGACTCCCCACTGAGCAGGGAGCCCGAAGTGGGACTCGATCCCAGGACTCCAGGATCATGACCTAAGCCGAAGGCAGTCACTGACCTGACTGGTCCACCCAGACACCCCATGTAAGTGCTAATTCGTTATTGGAAAGTATAATCCCAGAGAAAATAGAAGTGAGGTAAGTAGGATGAGACGCTCTAGTAGAGTGTTGCTGTTCTGGCCACTGCTTTATGATG
The DNA here is from genome assembly GCF_011800145.1 of Mirounga leonina. Taxonomy (NCBI): domain Eukaryota; kingdom Metazoa; phylum Chordata; class Mammalia; order Carnivora; family Phocidae; genus Mirounga; species Mirounga leonina. The sequence goes on from NW_023270320.1 coordinate 9,655,579, forward strand.
AGTTGCAAAAAGACACAGCTTGTCTCTCTTTTTTCTTTTGCATATACTTGGCCACATGAGACATTTCTGGGTAGACTTTATGGAAAAATTGTGCTTTGGAAGAGTTAATAAGAGGTTGGTATGGAGAGAGGATTTATTTCTCTCATCTTGTGTCTCTATTGGTTAAAATACTCCCCACAGGGAAATAACTCTACTTCACTTTAAATTAAGGAAGAAAGATGGCCCCTTGGGAAGTCAGACCCCATGACTCATGGTGTGGCACTTAGTGGTGTGGTGGGGGAACTGAAAAATCCTAAGCCTCAGGTGGAAGGTACATATGGGCGCTCTTGGACTCATTGGGCTGCAGTAATGACTGAGGTGGAAAAAGTGGGCAAAATTCAAGAAAGAAGTAATTGCAGGAGACATGTGTCATATCTGACACACCTACAAACAAAAAGATACACATTAAACACATTAAAATCGTTACCTATGGTGAGGGAAGAAGAAGAGTGAAGAATGTGGATAAAAGGGAATTAATAAAACAAGAGGCTGTTTGCTGGGAACAGGGTTATTATGGGTCATGAAGCAGAGTAATTAACTTTATCTTCTTCACCTAAATTCAAAAAGATAGGGAAGTAAAGAAAAAAAACAATAGGTTGTGTCATAAACATCAGCAAGTAAGTGGTATATAAAATTTCAAATGAAAGACTTTACCTGGTAAATTATTGAAAAGGCACAAGATTATGTAATGTGGAAGATAATAAGCTAGGTTTTTTTTTTTTTCCATTCTTAATGCAGAAATCTAAATCAATATTGGTTTTGTTTAATTAAAAATATGAATAAAATTGAATGATAAAAGTACATTCCCTATATTACAAATATTATCTAGAGTACTGGGAAAGTCCAGGCGGGATTAGTAAGTCTGTGAATCAAAATAGAGAGAAATTGTTTACTAATGCATTGACAAAAGTATTTAATTTAGAAAGGTATTATGTACAAACTATAAATCCTTTGGGCCTCGAGCAAACAAAAAGTTGTCTTTGTAAAAGAGGAAGGCTTAATATTCAAGGGAACTGAATGTTTGTGTTTCCTCAAAATTTATACGTTGAAACCCTGACCCTGCATGTGATTGCATTAGGAGGTGGGGGCCTTTGGGAGGCAATTAAATTTAGATGAGGTCATGAGGAGACCCCAGGATGGGGTTAGTGCCCTTATAAGTAGAGGAAGGGACACTAGAGCTTCCTCTCTCCACCACGTGAGGAGGATATACTGAGAAGGCCATCAGCAAGCCACGAAGAGGGCCACACCAAGAACCAAATCAGCCAGAACCTTGATCTTGGACTCCTCAGCTTCCAAAACTATGAGAAATTAACCCCTATTATTTAAATCACCCAATCTATGGTATTTTGTCATGGCAGCCAGGTCAGACTAAGACAATCCGTTAGGTCTCTTTTGCAGGTGACAGAAACTCAACTCAAACAAGCTTCAATTCAATGAGAGAATAGAGAAAAGACATTTACTGTCATGCTTTACAAAGTAAAGGGTGCAATTGGTCTCATGCTCAACTGAATCTATAATCTCAAACAGTATCAGAAATTTGGGGTCTGTATTCATACTCTGTTTTTCAGTTTCTTGTCACAGCTTTTGTCACTGTGTTGACCTCTCTCTCCAGATTTTATGGCCAGAGGCCCCGGTTGCCAGTACCCTGAGCTTACTTAGGTACTGTGGCACAACATAGAAGTTGAAAAAGAAAACTATGCCTCTGTTTTTTTTTGTTTTTTGTTTTTTTTTTAAGATTTTATTTATTTGACAGAGAGAGATACAGCGAGAGAGGGAACACAAGCTGGGGGAGTGGGAGAGGGAGAAGCAGGCTTCCCGCGGAGCAGGGAACTCGATGCTGGGCTCGATCCCAGGGTCCTGGGATCAGGACCTGAGCCGAAGGCAGACGCTTAACGACTGAGCCACCCAGGCGCCCTGAAAACTATGCCTCTGTTTTTTTGTTTTTTTTTTTTAAGATTTTTATTTATTTGTTTGTTTAACACAGAGAGAGAGAGCACAAATAGGCAGAGCAGCAGAGAGAGGGAAAGGGAGAAGCAGGCTCTCCGCCGAGCAGGGAGCCTGATGCGGGGCTTGATCCCAGGACCCTGGGACCAAGACCTGAGCCGAAGGCAGCCGCTTAACGACTGAGCCACCTGGGCGCCCTATGCCTCTGTTTTAAATTCAGGAAATTCCAGAGAAGAATTCTGAGTAGCCAAACCAGGATCTCATGCCTAGCTTTGTAGCCACAGAGAGTAGGAATTTAATTCATATTGGAACATGGCATGGGGGAACAGTAGAAACAAGTCTTCAGATGAAGACTAGGACAAGATTACTAGAAAATAGAGAAGCTAGACAGATTAAAAAAAAAGTCATAATTAAAATTTCCTAGTGTTGGCAAATCCTTAACAATCATTAAACCTTGGGATTTTAGAAGAAGAAATAAAAATTCAAAGGATTTCTTCAGATATCTCCAAAATCATGTTATTCATAATTCTTGTAACATTTTATGTATATTTTTATTTTTTTTAAAGTTTTTATTTACTTTTTTTTCAGTAATCTCTACCCCCAATGTGGGGCTCGAAATCACAGCCTGTGATCAAGAGTTCATATGTTCCTCTGACTGAGCTAGCCAGGTCCATATGTGTATTTAAAAAAAAATGATTGATCATAAAAATAGATAAATGAATAAATAAATAAATGATTGATCATAATACAGAATGAATCATTTTACTGCAATAGAAAGTTTCTATGATGTTTCAGTTTTTTCTAATAAAATGCAAACTATTAATACATGCATGTTTTATTTTTTGTTATCAACAAATATATGTGGGCAAGATTATGAATTTTAATATCATGTACAATTAGTACCTGATACAGATATTTTATAATAGAAAACTTTAAAAGGGAACATGATTATAAAATGCCAACCTCAAAACATTTTATAAATTGAAAAATAACATCAGAAAAATTTACCATTCATAAAATGAAATGTTAAAATATTCAAAGCACTGATTTCCCTATCCTGTAGTTTTGATCCTGACAAAACTTCTAGATGTAGAAAAATGCCCTCCAGTTTGCAGTGAATTAGTAGAATTGAGTGTTCAAAGCACCTTCATGCTTTGTGGGCATTAGGATAACAAGTTGTTTCATATAAGCTCTTTGTTTTTAATGATTATTTTGTTTGCTTGCCTTGATTTTGGTTTTAGCTTTAATATTGATATTATTTTTGCCAACTGAGACTTTATATTAATTTTTATATGTGCACATTTTTCCTTTGCATGTCTTTTGCTGGTGTGTCTACAAAGAACAGTAGTTTATATCAAACATTCAGAAATGAAGAATGCCAGTGAACATTTTTGCATGGTATTCTAACAACACAACATTAATATTTTTTGCAAGGATAACATCGTTACACTTAACCACATATTAAATTGTCAATTTAAGGCTCATTTTTGCTTCCAAACATTATTTCATGGAACACCATTTATAGGATTAGTATAAATAATACTATGTGTATTGGGGTGCCTGGGTGGCTCAGTTGGTTAAATGTTGGACTCTTGATTTTGGCTCAGGTCATGATTTCAGGGTCTTGAGATCCAGCCGCAATGGGCTCTGCACTGGGGGTGGATCCTGCTTGGGATTCTCTCTCTCCCCTTCCTCCCCTCCCCACCTTATGTGCAATCTCTCTCTCTCTCTGAAAAAAAAAATCTTATTAATATGTATTTTATTTGAAAGAATGAACACATCACTGTTAGCAACAGACAGGGCACAATACTTACAACATGTCAATGGCCATGAGTGGGAGTGAGAGATTATATCATGACCACTTCTCTCCTGCCAGCTTCTTTCCTAATTTCTAGAAATGTTGGCTATAACTTTTTACTTCTCCTCCTAGCATTTTTTTTCTCTCCCTTCAATTTAACATAAGTGAATTTTTTCAAAGCATTAGTATTTCTATGTTGATAGTGTAGTTTTTATTTTCACAGGAGAATTATATTTTCCTATTTCCTGATTTCTGAATTGATATGTCTCAGAATTCAGGATTAGTAAAAACATGAAATTCCTAAGAAGTACTGAGGAGGGATTCCCAGATGTGTATGCTAAGTTCTTCTAAATCTCTTAAATACCTCATCTCAAATAAAAAGCTTGATTCTGAAACATAAAATGACTTTTTACATTAGAGAATGAGATTGGGTTCACAAAACAACCTAATACCTCGTTGTTCTTCCTTTTTCTTCCCCTAAAAACCTATTTCTACAATTACAATTTGCTATCCCTGAGGGAGAGAAGTGATATTAACGGTACCTTAGGCTCAGCAGAAAACTCTAATCAATGCATGCATAGCTCCATTTTAAAGATAGATTAATGTGTATATTTGATAATATTCTCTATTCAAAATTGCTTCTGATAAAACCCTATAAATTTAATCATTGATTCCTATAAGCTATGAAAGTATAAGAGAATTTGAGTTAGGAGCAAGTTTAAGAGTTTCAAAGGAATAAAGTATCTATTAGTGTCTCCTTATATATATATTTTTCTCTTTTTATTTATATTAGAGGATGCCAGATCCTAAATGCCTTGACTAAAACAATTCTTCTAATTTGTTGTATTACTTAATTTTTTTTTCTTTTAGTTATTTCAATCAGTTCTTCCTCCAAGCAATAATTACCATTTTAGGAAAACTTTAGTTCAGCTCTTCAGTTGTTACAAGTTTTATGCTTGATTTTTGTCTGGCCCTCCAAATGATACATGTTCTGTGATAATTTCCCTACAGGTAAAAACCAAATCATGCCGTTTGCAATGAGATGGATGGAGCTAGAGAGTATTATACTAAGCAAAATAAGTCAGTCAGAGAAAGACAAATACCATATGATTTCACTCATATGTGGAATTTAAGAAACAAAATAAATGAACATGGGGGAAAGGGAGGCAAACCAAGAAACAGACTCTTAACTATAAAGAACAAACTGATGGTTACCAGAGGGGAGGTGGGTGGGGGGATTGGTGAAATAGGGGATGGGGATTAAGGAGTGCACTTGTCCTGATGAGCACTGGGTGTTGTACAGAAGTGTTGAATCACTATATTTTACACCTAAAACTAATATTATACTGTATGTTAACTAACTTGAATTTAAACAAAAATGTGGAGGAAAAAATAAAAGGAACTCTTTCTCCTTTCCAAATTCCCATCTGAAAATCTACAAGTCAAAATCAGGATGTGGTTACCTGGGTAACTAGGATTGCACAGAGAAAGTTTTGCTTCTATGTTTTGTTTTGTTTTTCTTTGATCAATAGTTAATTACTTTTTAAAAATCTTTTTTGGAGCACAGGCATTCCCAATAGCCCAAATGTTCTACAATTCTTATTCCATAGGTCAACCCTTGTGCTTTCCTCCCATTGAGTTAAATTGGTGTCCAGGACACAGGCTGAAGACACACAATGCTACAGCAGAGTGAAAGGTTAGATAATCAATCAACAGGCTGTTGGGAAAGGTCAGTAATATTACAATTATTAAAAAGTACGTTTTCTTTTGGGATCAGAAATGAAGATCCTCAATGAAGAACTAATGAAGCTCAAGTTTGCACTTCTATGTTTACACATTGCAGGTGGTGCCTGACCTTCAGAAATGGCACATTGTCTCAGATCTTGCATGGAAATTTTGATTTCCTTGACTTGCAGTGGAGCTGTGCTGCTGATCTGCTCATCTGTGTACCTAGATTCATTAAAGTTTAGTATTTCAAACATGCCTTTCCCTTCTGGTTCTGAACGCTTTAGGTGGTTGTAAACAATTTAAAAAATAAAAATAGGTAAGATGCTAAATTTGGTTCTTGATCTCCTTTTTCTAGAGTTGTTATCTGAAATCAATTACAAATAACTGATAAGCTACATTGTAACATAAGCCTAAAGTTGGCCAATGACTTAGCTCTGTCTGCCTGAGGCACAGAAGTTTTAGACACTGAGTGAAGGAACTGGAGAAGTGATTGGCACACTTCTACATGATTTTCCTTTGCTTTTAAAAAAACTTTTAAAAAGATTTTATTTATTTATTTGAGAGAGAGAGAGAGAGAGAGCATGAGCAGGGGGAGGGGCAGAGGGACAAGCAAACTCCCCGCTGAGCAGGGAGCCCAAAGGCAGGCTCAATCCCAGGACCTTGGGATCATGATCTAAGCTGAAGTCTGACGCTGAACTGACTGAGCCACCCATACACCCCTATTTTCTTTTGTTTTTGTTTTTGGACCATATATTACATGATTTTATATCAAGTTTTAGAAAGTGTAATACAATTTTTTCTTTCAACTATGACAGCAAATTTTAATTAAAAATAAATAAAATCACTATGAAGTGAAAGTTTGGAATATCTGTATGTGAATGCTCAATATAATCATGTTGATTAGCATACACAAAATCAGAGGAGGGTATTGTTCTATCTCACCAGCTTAGAGAGAAAATTTTTCAAGAAACACTTGCTAGAGATAAGACAACCAATAGAGATAGTACATGCGTTCTGTACAAGACAAAGTAAACCAGTGGAAAGTGCTTTTATAATCACACTAGTAGTAACAGAGAAAGCAATTATCTGAGGCCAGGTTCCTTCTATGTAAAGCAGTATAATGAATTTATATGTTTTATCAAAAAATCAGAGGGTTTTATGAGAACCACTAAAAGATATTGATTCCAGAGAGATTGGGAAAAAAAATGAAGTGAATCCTATGAATGTCCCAGCTTACTGACTTGATAGAGTTGCCAGGCTCTAGCACAGAAAGAGGGAAATTTAGACTCCAGTGGATTCCTTAAATTGAGGAGATGGAGTTGAAAATCCAGCAAAATGAAAGTACAGTTCATGGGATAAAGCACCAGAGAAAAGAGAGCTATGGAAAACTACATAGGGTCCCTCTCAGGTGTGCAGCAAAATACTAACAACTGTCTCAGGTATTCAGCCAAGTAGTGATCACCACATACGTCACATATGTCACAGTGTGAGGAAAATATTCAAGGTCAGAGAAAGAACTACAGGATCAGAGGAAATGAGGACTTGGTGCTCACTATGCTTCCACCAGACAGACCAGAAAGCATTACAATTTAGGGGGCACTGGGTAGAACACTCAGAAGGATTTTGCTTTAGTAGTGAGGTAAAAGTCAAACACCAGTAATGCCTAGGAAATCAGACATGAAAGGAAAGATTACTCCTTTCAAGTAACTTAAGAACAAAGCTCAAAAATAGTTAAAGGAATATAAAAAAGATCCAGCATTCAAAAAGACAAAATCTACAAAGTATGACATTAATCAAAACTTAGCAGGTATGCAAAGAAACAGGAAGGTACAACTTATTGAAGAGAAAAATCAAGAGCATCAAAACTGACCCAGAACTCATGCATATGCTATAAATAGCAGAGAAACATATTAAAACAATTATTATTATTTTAAAGATTTTATTTATTATTTGAGAGAGAGAGCAAGAGAGCACAAGCAGAAGGAGCAGCAGAGGGAGAGAGAGAAGCAGACTCCCTGCTGAGCAGGGAGCCAGATTCAGGGTTGGATCCCAGGACCCTGGGATCATGACCTGAACAGAAGGCAGTCGCTTAACTGATTGAGCCATCTAGGCACCCCCATATTAAAACAATTATTACAGCTGTGCCCTATATGTTCAAAAAAACTAAGTAAAGAAGGTATTTCAGAAAGACAAAGTGAATACAAGAGATGAAAACTAAAGTGTGTGAAATGCAAAATATAGTTAATGGAATTAGTGGCCAATTAGATGGTGTAGAATAACAAAATGAACCTTAAGACACAGCAATATAAACTGTCCAAAATAAAACGAGAAAGAAAAGAACTGTAAGAAAATGAAAAGATTACCAGTGACATCTGGCATAACTTCAAGTACCCTAATTTACATATAATTGAAATCACTGAGGCGGCAAGGTCACAAAAATACTTGAAAAATAATTGCAAATTTTTCCAAAATTTTATGAAAAGTATAAATCAATAGATTTAAGAAGTTTAATGATTCCCCAGCACAGGAAACATGAGAAAATCTATACCAATACATATCAAATAAAATTACAACCAATGACAAAGAGAAAAATCTTGAAAGTGTTCAGAGAAAAAGAGACACCTCAGTAATATCAGATCAAAGATAAGGATTACTACAAATGTTTCTTCAGAGAAAAAGGAAATAATGAAGCAATATTTTTAAATTATTAAAAGCAAAAAATAAAATATTAAAAATAACAATAACAGAAAACCCTATTAACATAATTCTATATTAAGCAAAAATATCTTAGAAAAATTAAGTCAAAATAAAGACTTTTTCAAGTATACAAAAGCTAAAAAATTGAGCAGCAAATATGTGCTACAAAAAAATATTAAAGGTAATCCTTCAGACAGAAGGAAAAATGATATGACATGAAAATATGGAACTACACAAAGAAACTATATGCACTAGATATGGTACTATGTGGTTAAGTATACAAGATTTTAAGCATACTACTTAAATATCTTGAATAGATAACTGTTTAAAAATAAATAATAATGTAATGTGAAATTTGTAACATATGAACAGTTTATGACATGCATAAAAGTAAAATATTTGACAACAGTAGCACAAATGCAGGGAGAGGAGAAATGGAACTAAATTTTGATATGTTTCTAATGCTATATGTGAAGCAAAATAATATTTGAAGATAAATATGAAATTATAAACCCTAAAGCAAACACTAAAATGACAATGCAAAGATATATAGCCAATAAGCCAATAAAGGATATAGAATGGAATCATGAAAAATACTGGATTAATCCAAGATGAAGCAGAAAAAAGGAAATGGGAAAAAGAACAGATTTATCACTAGGGACAAATAGAAGATAAATTTCAGTCAAAAAACACCAATAAATACATTAAATGTAATTGGTCTAGCTTTCCAAATTATAAGATAAGTATTATCATATTGGATATAAAAGCAAGACCTAATTATATCCCAACTACAAGAAACATTTAAGATGTAAAAGCACAAACAATTTAGAAGCAAAAGGATAGAATAAGATATACTATGCTATCATTAACCAAAGAAAGTAGAGTAAACAATGTAGATTTCAGAAGAAAGAATATTGGGTGCCTGGGTGGCTCAGCTGTTAAGCCTCTGCCTTAGGCTCAGGTCATGATCCCAGGTCCTGGGATCTAGCCCTGCATTGGGCTCCCTGCTCACAGGGAAGCCTGTTTATCCTCTCACACTCCCCCTGCTTGTGTTCCCTCTCTCGCTGTCTCTCTGTCAAATAAATAAGTAAAATCTTAAAAAAAAAAAAAGAAGAAGAAAGAATATTACCAGAGATAAAAAAAGTCAATGTCATAATGATAAAGGGGTAAATCCATAAAGAGAATGACAATCTTAACAATTATGAGTCTAAAACTTCAAAATACATGAAGGAAAAAACTGATAAAATTTCACAATTAAGAGGTAAAGATTTCAACACGTCTTGCTTAGCAACTGCTAGGTAAGAAATTATAAGATTTAAAATATCCAATAACTTGATCTAATTGAAATTTATAGAACACTTCAACCCAAAACACAAGACAGCACATTCTTTTCAGATGCATTTGAAATATACACTGTAATAAACCATAGTCTGGGATGTAAAACAAATCTCAATAAATATAAAAGATTTTAAGTCAAAGTATCTTCTTTCACTACAGTGGAATTATATTAGACATCAATAATTAAAAAATCTCTTTAAACTCCCCCAATACTTGAAAACTAAATAACATACTTCTAAGTAAATTATGGGTCAAAGAAGAAAGTAAATCAAAGTTAAAAAATATTTTCTACTGAATGAGAATGAAAACAAAACATATATCAAAATTTGTAGAATGCTAATAAAGCAGTAGTTGGGTGAAATTTCTAGCACTAAGAACAATGGTCTTTCACTTTAAGACAATGGAAAAAGAAGAAATTAAATGTGAAGAAACAGAAAAAGGGAAATAATAAAAATCAGAGTAGAATTCAATGAAATAGAAGTATAGTAGAGGAAATCAATCAAAATGAAAGCTGGATCTTTGAGAAGATCTGTAAAATTGGTAAGCTTCTAGCTATCTGATTAGGAAAAGAGGGATAAGATACAGATAAACAATGTCAGGAATGAAAGAGCTGACAACATTGCAGATTCTACAGATATTAAAAGGAGAATAAGAGAATATCCTAAGTAACTTAATCCAAATAAATTCAACAGTTTAGATGAAATGGATGAATTCCTTGAGAAATACCAACTATAAAAACTAATTTAAATATAGTCTGGGGCACCTGGGAGGCTCAGTCGGTTAAGCATCTGTCTTGGGTTTGGGTCATGTTCCTAGGATCCTGTGATAGAGCCCCATGTTGGGCTCCCTACTCAGTGGGAAACCTACTTCTCTCTCTCCCTCTGCCTCTCCCCTGGCTTGTGCATTTTCTCTCTCTCACTCTCTCTCAAATAAATAAATAAAATCTTTAAATATAAGTAGTCTGACTAGCCCCATATATGTTAAAGACATTGAAGTTATAGTTGAAAATCTTCCCACATAGGAAATTCCAAGCACCAATGGCCTCACTACTGAATTCTACCAAGGATTAAAGAAAGAAACAGTATTGATTCTATGTAAACTCTTACTGAAAATTGAAGAGGAGAGAATACCTTGCAAGTCATTCTATGTGGTCCATTACCCTAATACTTAAACCAGGCAAAGACTTTATAAGAATGGAAAATTGAATATCAATATTTCCTATAAGGGTAGATTAAAAATCTAAACAAATTTATCAAATCAAACCTATAAAAAGTTTAATTATATAAAAGAGAATACAAAATGACTGTGGTTGGCAGAATTTTTCTCCCCTGGAATCTCCAGAAGGAAAGCAAGCCCTGTCAACAGTGGGGAGAGAGAAAGAAAGAAAAGAGATTGAGATTTGAAGATACTATGCTGGTGGTTTTGAGGATAAAAGGGCATGAACCAAAAAAATGAAGGCAAGTCTTATAGGCTGGAAAAGGCAAGAAGTTTTTCCCCTAGACTCTTTAGAAGGAATGCAGCTTTGCCTTGATTTTAGACTTCTGACCTTCACTGAATTTGTGGTAATTTGTTACAGCAGCAATAGGAAAGTAATACAGTGGTTAAGTAGGGTTTATTCCAGAATATAGCTGTTTAACATTTGAAAATCATTCAGTATAATTTACCATATTAACAAACTAAAAAAGCAAAACATATTATTATCTCAATAGATGCTTTCTCAGAGAAAGAATTTGACAATGTCCAACATTTATTACTGATAAAAACTCTTAGTCAACTAGGAATAGAAGGGAACTTCTTCAATCTAGTGAAGAAGGTATATAAAAAGTTTACAGGGGATATTATATTTAATAATGAAAGAGTGCTTGCTAAGATTAGGATTAAGACAAGGATAAGTTTTCTCAAAACTTCTACTTAATGCTGTACTAGATGTTCTAGCCAGTATAATAATTAGGCAAGGAAAAGAAATAAACCATCCAGGTTGGAAAGGAAGATGTGAAATTGTTTTTATTCACAAATGACATGATTCGTTATGTGGAAAATAGAATATAATCTACAAATAAAGCTGCTAGAACTAATAAGTGAGTTTAGCAAGGGAGCCTGGAACAAGATAAATATACAAAAATCAATTGTATCTCTATATACTTAAACTGAACAATTAGAAATTGAAATAAAAAAATACCATTTATAATATGATCCAATATATTAAAAGCTTAGGTATAAATATGACTGAATATATGCAAGACTTCTACACTGAATACTACAAAACATTGGTGAAACACATTTTTTAAAATCTAATAAAGATCGAGAATTACACTTGTTCTCATGGTTCAGAATAATCAATATTACTATATCAATTCTCTCCAAATTGATCTATAGAATCAATGTAATCCCAATCAAAATTTCAGCAGAATTTTTAGTACAAATTGACATAATTATTCTAAAAGCCATATAAAAAGGCAAAGGACTGACTATAACTAAACTTTTAAAAGAAGAGCAAAGTTGGAGGGCTAACATTACCTGATTTCAGGACTTATTATAAAGTTATATAGTAATAAAACACAGTTTGTATTGGTTGACTCACACCTATATGGAGAACTGGTTTTGAAGAAAGTACAAATATAATTCAGTAGAGAAAAGATAATCTATGTCAACCAGCAGTTCTTGAATAATTAGAAAACCATATTCAAATCACTCAACTTTGAATCAAAATTTATACTATATAAAAAAAAGTAAGTCAACTTCAGCATATACCTATTAGGAGTTCCAGAATATGCAACCGAAGAAATGTCAGTGAAGAGGTAATCATTGAGAACTCTTCAGAATTGAATACATGACTCCTCACACTTAAACACACACACAACCACAAAACAACAACAACAAAAACAACCCTCCAGGAATCAAAATAAATAAGTCCAACCTTAGATTCACTGTTGTGAAATGGAGAACCTCAATAGGTAGAAGAACCAATAGAGAAAAGGTAGAGACAGACTTTTTCAGATGAGCTGCCGACTGACAAAAGTGTCTCCTTAGCAGTGACAGACTCCAGAAGAAAATAAAGTGATATCTTCAGAATTCTATGAGAAATTAGCTTGGAACCTATCTTGAGACAAACTATTCTCCAGGAGATGGTGACAATAAAAACATTTTCAGATATACAAATAGCAAGAGAAAAGGCAAAAGAAATATGGGGGCACCTGGTGGCTCAGTCAGTTAAGCACCCTACTCTTGATTTGGACTCAGGTCATGATTTCAGCATTGTGAGATCCAGCCCTAGGTCAGGCTCCACACTGGGCATGGAGCCTACTTGGGATTCTCTCTCTTCCTCTCCTTCTGCCCCTTCTCCCCACTTGTTTGTGCGCTCTCTCTCTCTCTCTCTCTCTCTCTATATATATATATATATATATAAAATTTTAATAAATAAATAAAAAGAAATCTGAACGAAGAAGGAAGGTGAGGCATTCAAGAAACAGTAGTGGACATGGAAATCAATGCATATTTTGATAAATTTAATTAATCATCAATTGTTAAATGAATAACAAATTTATGTGTTTACAATAAAAATGGTAGAACCAAAACTCTAACAACATTAAAATGACAGAGAGGGCTTTTTGTTTACTGGATAAATCACACTAATATCCTCGTCATCTTTGAAAGAAGAATAGACGTTCTGAATAATTTGTTAGAAAATTTAGATTAAAAATTCATTTTGAAATTTCAAGGATTATATGAAGAGAATAAAAATCAACAAATAGCTTTTTTTCTTATAGAGAAAAATGAAGATAATTTTTTTATTTTATTATTTATTTATTTATTTATTTTTAAGATTTTATTTATTTGACAGAGAGAGACACAGTGAGAGTGGGAACACAAGCAGAGTGGCAGAGGGAGAAGCAGGCTTCCCCGTGGAGCACGGAGCCTGATGCAGGGCTTGATTGATCATGACCTGAGCTGAAGGCAGATGCTTAACAACTGAGCCACCCAGGCGCCCCTGAAGATAATGTTTTTAATCAGGACTAGATTGCACTAGCATAGAAGAAAAAATGCAAAATAACAGTAATTCAAACAAAATACAACTTAATTCTTTTGTTATGTCAGGTAGATTAAGGTGCAGTTAGTATTTGTAGGCTTCATGATCATCAGTTTTACCCATTTAGCACTGGAGGTTTTCAAGTTCATATCAAAGTCTAAGCTGGCTGCTTTGAGTTTGAGGCCAAAAGAAGAAAAGGTAAAATGGCAAACAAACACTATTCCAAACAATGCAGCTTACTGTAAGATTACCCACAAGCCTCATACAACATTTCTGCTTATATTTCATTGCCTAGAACTTAAAAAAAAAGGGCGCCTGGGTGGCTCAGTTGGTTAAGCGACTGCCTTCGGCTCAGGTCATGATCCTGGAGTCCCGGGATCGAGTCCCGCATCGGGCTCCCTGCTTGGCGGGGAGTCTGCTTCGTCCTCTGACCCTATCCCCTCTCATGTGTTCTCTCTTTCTCATTCTCTCTCTCTCAAGTAAATAAATAAAATCTTTAAAAAAAAAAAAAAAAGAACTTAAAAAAAAAGATCACTCATGTTTGCAAGAGAGGCAAGAAAGGTGTTATTTTATTCTGAATGAGTAGCAAAATGTGTAGCTGACAGCTGGGGAGAGTGGAGTGGGCTTTATGGACCTCAGAACAAATCAGTTGATTTCTTAGATAGAAGGGATCTCTCAATGGAAATTCTAAGTGTTCTTTTTTCTGGGTATGTATCCTTAGTAGAGGTCAAAGTTGAAAGGTCATATGGAATAAGAAATAAGTAGAAAAATGTTTCCTTTGTGGATTAGAGAAAAATGCCTTAAATTACCTGTTTCAGTGACTCATGAATAGTAGGCATTCAGTTAATATTTGATGAATGAATGAATAATTTCTTATATAATATTCTTACTAAACACTGAGAATTTCATCAGTGTCAGTCATGATAGACTCATGCCATGGGGCAAACCTTTCCCCTTGGGATCCTCTAACATGGTTTCAAGAGATTGGGAAGATACAAAATGCTTTCCCATTAAGTAAAGTTTATTATTATTATTATTAGAAACTAGTATATTTGATTCAATAAAAACACCATATTTATTTTCTCATTCTCTTTCTCTTCATCTCTCCTTGAAAGGGAAATGATATGCAAATTCAGTTTGAACAGTATTAATTCAGCCACAACGTGACATTTCCCTGATAAACTTGAATCAGGGCAGAGAACATAAAAGCTACGATATATATATATTTTTTAATCCAATAGGATCTTTTGTTCCTTGGTTTGCAAATCTTCCTGACTTAGTAGCGGCACCTCTCACAATTCCCCAGACTGTACAGACAAGTCTTAGGAATTCAGTTCAGAAGAAATACAGCCTAGTGCATATATTTTCCTTTCGACCAGAGGATTTCTGAGCAAGTCTCAGAGGGATTTGTTATAATACACTTGCTCCTCTTGGGTGGATCGGTTGGGTAAGACAATATTCCAAGGGAAAGCTGCAGTAAACAGTTGAGAATACATGAATAGCACAGACTTCAGTGACAGAACTCTATCAAATAAGAATTACTTAGATGCAAAAAAAAGAAAATAGAAAAAAATATTACAAAATCCATTCAGTCGGTCCATTGTCAATCCAGAGTATTTAATGAAAAGCATCTAAATTTATTATTTTTTATTAAAATATGTTTTTATTTCAAAGAACTTTCTAAGAAAATCAGTGTGTTTATCATTCATTCTTCCTAACACATGCATCTTGGTATTTTCAAACAACAAGGATATTTTTGAAACATCATAAATGTTACAAGACAGTCATCTATTTTAAGTGATTTTTATTTTGCTCATTTTACATTCCTGACTCAGTGCAGTTTATAAGAGAAATCAGCATTTGGGCCTAAAAAGGAGTCTGAGTGTGTCAGTAATTATTATTTTCATTTAAACTCACTCATCTCTATTTTGCTTTGTGGTGTTGGGACTAGCACTCTGCTGCTCTTTTTCACACCCTGCCAAAAAGGAGCAAGGGGAGGGAGGGCACACTTTTTGCCATTCACTACCTTTTCCTCTTTGTTTTGTTTCTTTTGCTACCAGTTGTTAGTATTCTAGGAGTATTTCATGCCAGGAGGGACAATTTGTCCATAGCAGCAATTAATTCCAGTTTGTAAGAGACACCCAACACCCACTGAGCAGGCTCCATAAAGTGTATTTTGGCTCTCAGGAATCCTCCCCCAAGCTTCTAAATTTTAATAATTTCAACTTCTTCCTTTCTCCTCCAGTACAAAAACTAGCTGCTTCCTGTAGTTGTTAACTGTGTGAAACCTTAGTGTTCCCTTTTGAATTTTCAGTTTTTTAATACTTAGTCAATAATAGTTTATTTTGAATTTTCTGTTAAAATATCTGGTGTAGTTTCCTTCTTATGACTGAACTCTATGCACTTTGTGATCCCAAAACTTAGAATAATTATTGTATTTATGGGAGTAAAATCTTTTCATTTAGAGATCAGAGTGTTGTCTTAGACTAATTTTTTTTCAAACATTTATTTGGCATCTATTGGATGTAAATGTGCTGTGCTAGGCACTGCAAAGAATTACTAGCCATAACTTCACCTGCAAGTATTTAGACAATTTAAAATTTTAGAACCTCAATATATATATAATAATTAGAATACATTAGGCACTTAATGAGTATTATGCAGAAGGAGCTGTAGAAAAGCTCAGAGGAAGGAAAATAACGTCTTTGGAAATCAGAATACATCTGAAGAATTTTAATAGAAGATAAATGATAGTAGCTAGAACTTAAAAGGCTATATTTATAAGGGAAATTAAGGATATGATAGAGGTTGATAGAGACTTTGAAGGATAGAAGAAAATAACAGGAACAGAGCAGAATATCAGAAGACTTCAAAGCATCAATGCATCAACATTTGGCAGGAATAGAGAGAGTATTTGTAAAATATAGTTGTGGGAGATAAATTTCGCAGGGGAGCTTGGGGTAAAATAGTAGATCTTCAATGACTATTTAAGGATTTGAGGTTTTCTCCTCCAGGCAACAGAGAACAATTAAATTTCTAAAGATAACTGGTGACCTAACAGGACTAATCTAAGACACATTCAGAATTGACTTGGGTGGGAGATGACTGAAAAATGGACAAACATATATTAATTATGGGTACAATAGCCTAATATCTCTATCTTAAACTGAAAAATCATACCACAGAGGTTCACAGAACTAACCAAGGTATCACGCGGTCTGAGCATGTGAGGGAATGAAAGTCACATTTATTGTAATGGGAATACATGGTGGAAGAGTGTTTACATGTCAAAGGAAACAAGAGTTCATTTCTGTTTCTGAAAAACTTGAGTTGTTTATTTAATACCCAACTGAAATTGTTGAATGGTTATATAAAAAATAGGGAGTTCAGAGAAGCAGGCAAGGACAGAAAGATACAATTTTTGAACCATCTGTATGGATGTACTTATAACCATCAGGCTGAATGAGATCACTTAGCAAATCAATATAAAAAGAAAAATGAGAAAATCTGAGGACTGAATCCTCAGTCACTCAAACCTTTAGAGATTGAGATGAAGAGCAGGATGCCAAAGAAGACTAAGAATGAGATGTCAATGAATCAGCTAACTTAAGAGTATGATGTTTTAGAAGCCAAGGCATGAAGGTTTTCCAGGATGTATAAACTGAACAACTGTGTCAAATGTCACTGAGACTAACCAAGATGTGAACTGTAAAATGATCACAAATTTTCAATGTAGATATAATGACCTCATTAAGGGTAGTTTCAGTGGAGGACTTGGGGATAAAACCTGAATTTTAAGTCATAACGAGATAAAAGGAAGTAGATATAGCAAATTTGAGCAACTCGTTTGAGAAGCTTTTCTGTAAGGAGGAGCAGTGAAGTGGGAAAGTGAGATGTGGGTTAAAGGGAAAATTTTAGGTCTAAATGTATGGTAGCATGTTGGTGTTCTAATGGAAAATATCCAGTAAGAAAGAAAGAAAATTTGGTGATGGACAAACACAAAAAATAAATAAATAAATAAATAAATAACATAATTGCAGAAAAAGAGGCCCTTAAATATGTGAGAGTAGATTCAGAGGTGGGAAAGATGGCAGTCTTGGATGAAAGCAAGGATAATTTATCCAGTGTAAAAGGAAGAAAAGTAAAATTTTTGGTATAGAAACATGTTGTCTGATAGATTTCCTAATAAGCATATAGACATTTTCTTCTAGATGCTTCTATTTTCTCATTAAAATAAAAATTGTCATGAGTATTTGGATTGAGAAAGAGGAGAAATTGCTGAGTTTTAAGGAAAAAATGAGAAACAATTGCTTCAGAGAATGAACTGAGTTAAAAAAATATATAGTTAGTTGTCTGGGAGCCTCGAGGTGTCTGTTAAATTATGAAAATAGGTCAGTAGCATAGATCGCTTCTTAAAATATATATATGTTACCTGTTCAAAGTATCGTCTGAGTAGATAGATTTAATCATGAGTAGGATTTTGCCAGCTGAGCACAATGGAGGAAAGTAGAGGTATGTAGTTGAGGCATATGCATGGATGACAGAACATAGACTCCAGCTGGAGTAAAGGAGGTACTGAGAACATGAAGAGTATGATGATCAGCTAAATAGTGGTGAGAGTCATGAATTGTAAATTCCACTGGGATCAAATAATTGTTGGACTAGGTTAATACAAGGAGTGGACTGGAGAGATGGAAGTTGGTAGTCAAGAAGAAAGACAGTTGGTATTGAGATTTTGGGGTAGTATAGTTATTGCTAATTTAGAAAGATACAGTTTGACACTGACAGTCAAGTAGGTAAAAAGTAGGATGGGAGACAAGATCATAAAGTGAAAAGAGTTCAAAGGATTGAGAGTCCAGTGTTTTCTATGGGTTATCTATGTGGATATCTAATACTGATATTGGAGAAAATAGTGAAGAGAAAGATAGTACTCCAGGTTCTAACATCTTCAATATATGAGGAAACATGATCAAGATGATGGTAGATGATTGTAGAAAACAGAAGTAGTGGATATGTAACCTGATATATACTTTAAATGCTTAGAGATGTTTCAGGGAGAAAAAGGGAAGAGTGATTTGTCATTGGCAATATGGAACAAGATAGTCAAACATTAGTTTTTGGTCAGGGGAGACTTGTAATGGACAAAAATAAAATAGACACACTTCAAGAGCCTAACAGGATAAGGAGTTTACCAGGTGACATCCAGGTTCATTTAAAGCAAGACATAGAAATCCTTCAAGTAAAATTCTAAAGCAGTGGGGCATATTGATAATATCTAATCATAAAATCCAGAAGGCACAGTAGAATTTTCAAAAGGAGAAGAATGAGAGATTTTAGGTTATATTAGGGGATATATAGTCTAATGGGGATAAAAACCTGATTGTGGCTGAAGTAAACTGAAGAAAGTTGAGGTAGGCAAACTAAAAAAAAAAAAAAAAAAAAAAAAATCCCCTCCAAAAATATGCACTCCCCAGTCCTTAGAACTTGTGAATGTTACATAACATGAAAAAGTGAATGTTATAGATGAAATTCCTTAAGATTTAAGAAGGCTATCCTAGATTATCTGTATGTTTCCAATCTATACAGGTCTTTAAAAGCTGAGAAACTTCTCTAGCTGAAAGCAGAAAAGAGCACAGGGAAAGATAAGGTAGACCAGGAGAGTCAACTTGTCATTGCTGGACTTGAAGTGGGATGAAGGGGCAATGAACCAAAGAATGTGAATGGCCTCTAGAAACTGAGAATGATGGCTGGCTGACAACCAGGGGAACCTCATATCTATGACTGGGGGAAACCCAATTCTGCCACCAACCTTAATAAGCCTGAAACTCTATTTTTTGCCAGAGCCTCCAGATAGGAATCCATGCCAGCTTACACTTTCAATTAGCCTAGTCATACCTAAGGCAGAGAACTCAGCTGAGTCCACTAGACTTCTGATTCTAGAATTGGGAGACAGTAAATTGGTATAGTGTTCAGCTGCTAAAGTTGTGGTCATTTATTTTAGAAGCAACAGAATAAAACAGAAGCCATATGAGGTTATATCTAATGATGTCTTAGTGAAGGCTGTGAGTCAGACACCATAATTTTATTAGGGTAATGGGAAATCCGGGAACTTCATCTCAAACCTGCCAAGAACATGGTCCTAGCTAGGAAACCAGTGTTTTTTTTGTTTGTTTGTTTGTTTGTTTTTTTCAGGAGGAGATATAATTTTGTGTGCCTTTTCTTCAATCTAACTGAAATCTAAATTCAGGCTCATGTGGATTGGGAAGGAGGCCATCCTATCCAGGATTAGCAGAGTTTTGTAAGTTTCCTATGTTCTAGAAAGAAGAGGAAACTGAATTTTGGTGAACTGACAAACTCTTCACAGGGGACCTTTTATTTCAGTAAACAGATTTCCTCACACAGAAGCCTGATTTTGAGTGGGTAATAGATAGTTCATTGCCCAGGAAATTCATCTACCTGGAAAACTTCAACATATATTCAATGACACAAGCAAAATAATTAATTAT
Organism: Mirounga leonina; assembly: GCF_011800145.1. NCBI lineage: Eukaryota > Metazoa > Chordata > Mammalia > Carnivora > Phocidae > Mirounga > Mirounga leonina. Next base: position 9,675,656 of record NW_023270320.1, read on the forward strand.
GGGCAATACAGATATGCTTATTCCAATAAAGACTAGTGCCTATAAAAGAAGTACAATCATTTCGAGTACTCTGAGTATGTGGAACAACCTGTTGAAAAACATACTGCTTTGGCAAGCTGGTCTGGACACAGGTGTTTTACCTGTGACATAGTATTGTCACTGAGTGTCCACTTGGCCCATTATACACAGAGGGTTTTGGTGACTTTAAAATTAAAAAAAAAACACACTTTATTATACCACCAGGAGTCATTCCTGTCCTAATAAGTTATCTTCTATTTCTGACTGTCACAGAGAAATGCCCAATTATTATTTTAGCACCAACCTACTTCTGTCATGGACTCAATACTATTCTTGTGGAATGTTACTAACTTGGACAATTGTCTACATTTAAAAAAGTAAATTAAATAAAAAGAAGACAGAAAAGATAAAGATGAACAATACATCTGCTTTATGTAGCTAAAAGATTCCAAGCAGGAATTTCTGGTTCTAGCTATGATAAAATAGCAAGTACCAAGTTTACCCTTCTGCTTTAAACAACATAAAAGCTGGACAAAAATATAAAACAACATTGTTTGAGTAATTTGGAAAAGGCAGTGACAGCAATTGATCCCTAAGACAAGGAGCCCTATGGTTAGCCTGCCTAACATGCAGAGTTTCCAGACAGCAGCACAAAGAGGGATCTAAGTTTGACCTTCTGCCAGGATGGAGAAGACAGAATTTAAAGTCTGAGAAGGGGAAGAGGATGAGAACTTGTGGGACAGAGGATGGAAGAAGAATTTTATAGAAAAAGAAAGAGTTTTGAAGAGTTTCTGAAGTTTCCCTCATGTCTTTAGCTGAACATTAATCAGCACATGCATATAAATAAAAAGAATGGCCAGTAAGAAACAAGCAAAACAACCCAAAGAGTTCACACAAATCCCACCAGCCAGAGCATAAGGCTCTCCTAACAGATGGGTACTATATAGAGTTCTCAGAAAAATATGGTCTCAATAATAGGGCCAAATTAGCCATTCATTAAACCTTATCCTGGACCTACCTAGCAAAGCTTAAGACAACCACAAAAGGATCAACTCATTTCAAAGTAAGTGAACTGCATTCCAAAACAAAGTCACAAAATATTTAAAAGACTATAACAAAATCCTGCATACAAATGTAAAATTCACATTGTCTGGTATTTAATAAAAATATTACCAGATGTGCAAAGAAGCAGGAAAACACAAGTTACACGGAGGAGCAAAAATTATACTGTATGTTAACTAACTGGAATTTAAATAAAAATTTGAAACTACAGAAAGAAAGAAAAAAAAACCCACACGCATAAAACCAATCCAGAAATTACACCAATAATAGAATAGATAAAGCCATTTTCAAAAAGTTATTATATATATCTATATATATGTATATTCATTTGAACATATGCCATATGTTCAAGAACTAAGGTGAAAAATGGAAGATACAATAAAGACTCAAATCAGAGTTCTAAAGATAAAATATATGAATATATAATACCCGGTATAAAAAATACACTGGAGAGAATTAACAGCAGATTACACACTGCAAGGGAAATGATTAAGTTGAATACATAGAAATAGAAACTACCCAAAATAAATCAAAGAGAAAATTAAGTGAGCATCACTGAACTGATTTCACAAAATTTAGCATATGAAGATGAGACAGATGGAGGGTAAGAACAATATATCTGAAGACTAAATGAACAATTTTTTTTCCAAATTTAATACAATCTAGAAATCCATGGTTGGAAGAGTTTCAAGAAATTCTAAATAAAAGAAATACGATAAAATATGGTGAAACAGCACTAACACACATAATAAAGAATATGTTTAAAATCAGCGACAGAAATCTTACAAGCAGTATGAGAAAAAGACTATGTTTTAGAATAAATTAAATAATTAAAATAAATTGATTACACACAATTAAGAGAGAAATGATTATATTGGATGGAAAATATACAATTACATACTATCAACAAGAATCCAACTTTAGTTATAAAGTTATGGATAGATTTAAAGGAAGAAGATGGATAAAATGTAGTATATACCATGCTTATAATTATCAAAGAAAATTGCAGTGGCTATATTAATATCTAAAGAAGTAGATTTCAGAACAAAGAATTTTACAAGGAATAAAGAGAGCCATTTCATAGTAAAAAAGCACTGATTCATGAAGATATAATGATATTAAATGTTTATGCAACTGATAACATAGTTTCAATATATATAATACAAAATTTGATAGAACATCAAGGAGAAATAGATGAAGATACAATACCTCTTTCTCAATAATTGATAGACCATTATTGATCAATTTGACCTAACTGACATTTATGGAACACTCATCCCAAAACTGCAGAGTATACATTTTTTGAGTGTACATGGAATATTTACCAAAATAGACCATATTTGAAAAAGAAAAATAACCCGCATACAAGTTGAATAAAATAAATAACTATTGGATTATAGCCCAAATTATAAAATAATTATGCATGAATACATACTGATATAAATGACTAAATTAATAAATGTGAGAGAAGAGACAAATCTCCTGTTAATAAAAATTCCAAATTATTTCTGTTTATACACAGCTTTCAAGATGCTGGAGTATAACTCCCCATCCCTTAGTGGGCTACCCATAGTGACTTCTTTCCAAAGAGTACAGTTTGGCAAGTGGGAAGGAAAAAAAAAGAGTAACTTGACAGTAGAGAAATCTGAAAAATACTCTTAGCTTGGTAATCAAGGTCAACATCAAGAGTTATAAATCATACACCCTTGATATGATGTGATTAAAATGGCATTTCCCCTCTAAAGTTCTCCTCTCAAAATCCTATAACCCCTCTATATTCAAGATCTTTTTTTTTTAAAGATTTTATTTATTTATTTGACAGAGAGAGAGAGAGAGACAGCTAGAGAGGGAACACAAGCAGGGGGAGTGAGAGAGGGAGAAGCAGGCTCCTGGCCCAGCAGGGAGCCCGATGTGGGGCCCGATCCCAGGACCCTGGGAAGGCAGACGCCTAACGACTGAGCCACCCAGGCGCCCCTATATTCAAGATCTTAATTTAGGCAAAGATTAAGAACTGGAAACAAAACCATGAGCTATAAAAGGAAAATCTCTAAACTGAACTTCATCAATATTTGAAACTTCAGCTATTCAAATGTAATGTGAAGAAACTGTAAAGGCATAGCACAGATGGAGAGAAAATATTTACAAACTATTTGACAGACGATTTGTATCTTGAATGTAAGCTCTTAGAATCCAATACAATAATGGATTTTATGACACTTTGCCAAGAAGATTGAGGGATAACATATAGCACATGAAGAGATATTCAAAATTATTAGCCATGAAGGAAATACAAAATAAAACCACTGCCATACTACTAGACACTTTTTTGATTAGCTAAAATTAAAAACAATGGCCATACCTATTATTGTTGAGGATGTAAAGATACTGAAGCTCTTAGGTACTGTTAGTGGGAACTTAAATGGGCATACAACCATTTTGGAAAACAACCTGGCAATTTCTTTTTTTTTTTCTTTTTTTAAAGATTTTATTTATTTATTTGAGAGAGAGATAATGAGAGAGAGAGAGCACGAGAGGGAAGAGGGCAGAGGGAGAAGCAGACCCCCAGCTGAGCAGGGAGCCCAATGTGGGACTCGATCCCGGGACTCCAGGATCATGACCTGAGCTGAAGGCAGTCACTTAACCAACTGAGCCACCCAGGCGCCCAACGTGGCAATTTCTTAATAAATTAATGTATACGGGGGTGCCTGGGTGGCTCAGTCGGTTAGGCGACCAACTCTTGATTTTGGCTCAGGTCATGAGTCAGTCTCAGGAGCCTGAGATCAAACTTCACATGGGGCTCCCTGCTCAGTGGAGAGTCTTCTTCAGATTCTCTTCCTCTCCTTCCGCCCCTCCCTTGCTCATATGAACACTAGTGCTCTCTCTCTTTAAAATAAATATTTAAAAATTAATTACTTAACTAATTAATTAATATATACCCACTGTAAGACCCAGCCATTCCATGCCCAGGTATTCACTCAAGATAAATAAAAAATATATTTTCATATTTTTGTGTACACAAATGTTTATAGTAGTTCTATTTCTATTAATCTCAAACTGCATGTAGTACAAATATGATGCACTGGAGAATGGATGAACTATGTTAACTTTCTGATAATGGAATACTACAGGTGACTGATATACACAACAATATGACTGACTCTTAAAATCATTATGCTGAGTTATAGAAGCTAGACAGAAGAAAAAAATGTAAAACATAATATACAATTAATTCTAGAAAATGCAGACTAGTCTGCAGTGAAAGTAGGCAGACCAGTGGTTTCTTAGAAATGGTAGTGGAGGGAATGATAGATTACTAAGGGCATGAGAAGCTCATAGTGGTCATGGAAATGTTTGTTATCTTGATTATGGTGATGGTTTTCCAAATAGACACATTTCAAACCTCATCAAATTATAGCATTAAATATGTGTATTTTATTTGTATATCAAGTGGATCTCTATAAGGTGGTTAAAATGAGATAAAAATCTAGTCAATATTGCTTTATCTCCTATCCATAGCATAAAATAGTTGAGACACACATAGACTCTTAGGGCAATGACAGTGCCAGATTGTTGATATAGTAGAGTGAATATTTTCTGGGTATTCAGAAACATTAGAAGAGATTCCAGCACCAGTCTGTGTCCTCAGAGTCAGGGGCCACAGGCAAAACAGCAACAACCATGATAGTCAGCAAAGACACTGCTCCCGCCCCTCAGATCACACTCTAAGTCAAAAGGAGAAATTTCTCTTAGTGCATTTTATTAAAAGATAAATGTTAATATTCTTAAAATAAGTTCTCTTATGTTGAGTAAGCAGTCAAGACAGGTGGAGATTTGTTCATATAAAATGAATTTAATCTAAGACCTCAAGGTGTTTCTACTTTCACTAAAGAAAACACAAGAAGTGAGATGCCAGTGAAAGTAAAGATGATAGAAATGCCAATAAAAAAAAAAAGGTTTTGAAGTCTAACATCATAAACCACTGTTATTAAAGACAACCGTAGAATCATATCTGGATATTATATGTTTATCACGGGCCCTCATTTCTTGGTCTTGTCATAAAGCAATAAATCATTTAATATTCATTCATTCAAAGCTAGAAATTCCAAGATCATTTAAAAATTTATGTTTTTACATTGTTCTTGACCACTTGTAGATTCAGACATGTTCTCAGAAAGGCGAGGGTTTCATCAGTATTTCTTAAACTTCCTTGATCCTAAAAATCATCTGTGGTGTTGCTTAATACCCAGCTCCACATGAATCCCTTCCATGTGTCTTATGATTCATGCTACTGGGACTAAAAATTTCACAGGTGATCTAGTGACTGGGCAAACTTCAGAAACACTGGACTAAAGCAGAAAGAGCCTACTTTATCTCCAGGTTACCTCGGGGGTTGAACAGGCTTAGGTATTTATAATAGTGAAAATGTGTACTCTTCAAGTCAGGTACCATGAGTCTCACTTCTCTGACAGAAAATTAATAAACAAAGGAATTTAAATAACTGAATCAAACAAAACTCTGACAACCCTCTTGTTGGAGGGTTATGGTGAAAAGTATTAAATCTGGAGTTTGATCCAAATTCCATAGATTATGTGTGAACATGGCAAGGTAATCAACTCTGAGCCAAGTCTTGATCGGTTTTATATATATTATATACATTATATATGTTTACATATAATACCTATATGCTATGCATAACATGAACACTGTGTATATTTTATAAATAAAATATATAGTATATCTCTATATTATATATACCTGTAGTGTATATATTTTATATATATAGTATATGTTATATGTTCTATAATATAAAAATATATACAATGTATATATTATTATATAATGTATTACAGATATATTATGGATATTATATAAAATATAGGCATACTATAGTATTAAATGTCTTATATCATGCATAATATATACATTGAACACATATGATACATGCAATACATTACATTATACATATATATACCCATTATATTATACATATATTTAATACCTTTGTAGTCTGTCATGAATGGAGTCAATAGATTGTACTAAACGATGGTATTTAAGTTCTTTCAAACCACAGGTTTCTATGTGAATTTAAGGCAGTAGTAGTCAGACCCTTCTCTTTATGTTCTTTAAATCTATTTTAATTAATGATATATTCTAAGCAGAATTAGCTGCATATTTGAATGCAGTTTTTAAATTTTATTATTTTTTGATTGTTCTTTTTTTGGCCTTGCTGCCTGAATCTCACTCATTCTATCCAACAACAATGAGAAAACCCTTGCCCTTTCACAGATATAGCTGACTTCATATTTCTGTTGATACATTTCAATTGACTTTCGTCCCTGATGAACCATTTTCATAGTCTGTATCCATCTGTTTTATCTGTTTTTGTAATATCACCCTCTTTATTACTTTACTTTGACTACAGCTCTGCTATTCTTGCAGAAGAACTAACTCTTTCTTTTTCCTGAGGGCTTTTCTTCCCTCCCTGTCACTCACCCCCATCTGTCCTCTATTCCTGGTGTTGTTTCTTGTCCTTTGGTCTACTAAAATCCTTTATTTTTCTGTCATTATTGAAGAAAGAGATATTTAATTTTTAGTGTCCAATTAGACATATTTACTTTCAGTGAAGATAGTAAATGCTCATTTTTTATGATTAGAAGACCACAAAGCAACTTCCATGGCTCCTGGGACAATCACATTTACACTGGAGTTATTGTTGAGCATTCCCCACTGAGAAAAAAGAAGTGACAAGGCCTTGCATTTGATGACACATTGCCAGCTGTCTTGTCAACAAGAGATGCTGTCCCCACTTAAGCCTCTTGCTATTCTCAGCATCAAAAAGCATTTTTTTTTCTTTTTCCATGTGGAGGTTTTACATTTGTCAATTATAAGAGTTCATGACCTGGCTCCACTCTCCTCTGATTATTATTGGCAGACCACTCATCTCTGGTGGTTGCTCTGACAACAAGTGAAAAAACAATGGATTAACAGCTTTCTAGGAATATCTCAGAGATATAATTAATCCCTGCCTTGGGCTTTTACACCTCATGTATCAGCGCTGTCCCATCCTGTTAAATTTCTATTCTAACAGGCTTGGAAAGAACCATAGATTCACTTCCCTATTTCAGTACAAATAAATCATGTACTTCTCCTCACAACCAGAGAAGTGTTTTCCTGTTAATTTTTTTTTCTCAAATGGATTTTTTGAATGGAAAAAGAAAAAAATCAAACCACAAGCACTATTTGGATCTCAATGTATTATTATTCAGAGTTCATTAACTCATTGTATATCACAAGGAAAGGCATTTCAATAAATCGGGAAGTAACAATTTGAATAAGGGAGAAAACTAGAATTCTCTCCTGTGAGAGTAATTCAGAGACATAATTATTTTGGGTTCAATACCTGTATAAACTAGGAGTTTGCTAAATTCTGTGGTAAATAACCCTAAGATCTCAGAGGTTTAATTAAAAAAAAATTCAGGCTCACTCAAAGTACAGTGGAGATGTGTTTCAGGGGATCCTTGGGAGGCTCTTGTCTAAGTCTGGGAAATCTAGAATACAGGCTGCCTTCCACATGGTACAGTCACAACACTTCAAGGCCTTGCAAACCTCTTCTGTGTTCTCTATATTTGATTGGCTGTTAAGCAAAGAAAGAAAAGTGTAGAATCTTGAGGGTGATACATGATGTAGACCTCTAGTGGCATTCATATCTTTCCCCACATTCCATTGGTGCTAACTAGTTCCTGCCTCTGAATGCTACGATGGGGATAGGAAACCTATCTTCCTGCATGCTCCTGGCATACATGGGCATTGCCTCTGCTACAGATGTGTTTCATTTTTCATCACTGTGTACATAACATTATTGCTTCCTGGGCCAAGATCTGGATTCTAGTTCCCTTCATCCATTGACTACCTAGGAGAGCTTTTAGTCTCTAGAATTTCCTGGGTTCCCCATTCCTTTAAGGAAATGGAGATAAAAGTAGCAAGGGTTTTGAGGGTCATATAGTGATGAGTAGAGAATTGCTTCTGATGAAGGAGCTATTAATATAATGGATGGCTATTAATGTGTATTACCACTTCAACAATTTTTGTGGGGAAAAGAAGGCAGAGATCAAACAGTATCTGAAGACTCACAAAAAAGTCAATCATCTTCTCGTCAAAATCCCAGAAAGAAGATTCCGCCAATCTTTCCCCTACAATGACTCTAAATGTCATGTATTATAAAAATCTAATTTACACCCAAAAGTAAAAAGGCAGATTTAGATTAATTTGGGACAAGTAACTGATCTTCATACCTTTCCTTTCATGATGCTATTATAGATCTGATTGAAGACCCTCGGCAGAACAAGGCACAAGCCTAGGATATTTTTAATTTTTAAAAATATTTTTATAAATAATTTTATTAATAAATTTAATTTATAATTTTAGTTATGTCAAATCCCCACACTTCCATCCTCTAGGGCAAAAGATGTGGGGTAAAGGGAGGAAATCACAGAAGAGAATATTAGAGCCGCACATGATTAGTGTTTGCTCCAAGATTTTTGGTGATTTGTAGTTTAATCCAGTGATTTGTAGTTTAATCCATTTTAATGATGCAAAATTTGAGGGAAAATATTCAATCCCATTTATATCTTTTTTTTTTGAATTGGCATTTAAAAAAAAATTTTATTGTTATGTTAATCACCATACATTACATCTTTAGTTTTTGATGTAGTGTTCCATGATTCATTGTTTGTGCATAACACCCAGTGCTCCATGCAGAATGTGCCCTCTTTAATACTCATCACCAGGCTAACCCATCTTCCCACACCCCTCCCCTCTAGAACCCTCAATTTGTTTTTCAGAGTCCATCGTCTCTCATGGTTTGTCTCCCCCTCCCCTTTATATCTTATTAGCCTTCATCAGGGTCAGTTCTAGGAACACAAAATGAGCATCCATACACCAGCCTGAGCCCGTGGTTGACATACTTTCCATCCCTCTATCTCCTCATTTTCTGCACAAGCTAAAATCCCAGCGGGTGGTAGAACCACTATCATGATCACCCTTGGTGATCGTGAGTTTGCTAGCCCACCAAAACTTGGTTATCACATTGTTTCTGAAATAGTTCTTCAGATTCTGCCCAAGTAATTGGGAGGGCCTGGAGCAGATGCAGTCTGTGCCACCCTCTTGGCCCTCTTGGAATCCCCATGAAAATTTGAGTGCACCACTGCTGGACTTTGAGCTAGCTCCATTATGCATACCTTCCTTAGATGCACTTATTTCTCTGTCTCAGAAAGCCAGTCCCTGACCAATATGCATGCCCCCTATCATCTACTCTCTGAAACTGTAATTCATGGTCTATGGAAACTCATGAATATACTTCTCAGCCATGTAGGTACTGAGGGAAAGTCAAGGGGTAAATTGGGCTCATTCTCTTCCAGTAGCACAGCCATGCCATTTTCTTTAAAATCCTTCTCCTACAGTCCAGTATTGCTGATGCAGATGGGACAATGATGCTCAAGCATCCATCTGGTGAGTCACAGTCACAGGGTGGGGGTGGCGGATGCCTAATCTCCTATAATTTCATAAAAAGAACTAAACAGAATAGATTGAAGTAGAAAGACCAAAAGCAGAAATCCTTGATAAGAGGGTATTAAAATTGCCTATGGGGGAAAAAGGGTTAATTTGGATTAGGATTCTTATCACAAGAATACAAAAGTCCAGTGTGGAACTTACCCATTTGACTGACATTTAGTGAGCACTTACAATTTACCAGGCACTATGTGAGGTTCTAGAAATCTGGAAGTTAAAAAATGAATACTGACTTCCAGACCATAGAGCCTAATGGCAGAAACAGATTTTTAAATAAACATTTACCATAAAATATCAGAAATATAAGAAAATTGGAAGTACAGAGCCACTAAAAATGTTTAATAGGAAACAGGATAGCTGAAGGACTTGGCATAAAAACAAGGAAGATGGTGATGATAGATACATTAAATCACACCAGGCTTTGCTCTCTGTTCCTCGTATGGATTAATTTCATGTGCATATACAATGTATATATGAATCCCCTGGGAATCTTATTACAATGCAGATTGTTATACAGTGACTGTGGGGGTGGATCCATCATTTGGCATTTCTATGAGCTCCCAGCTGATGCTATTGCTATGGGTCTGGGGATTATTTACTGAGTGTGTATGAACCAGACTAACACCATTTTAGACAAATCCACCATAAGGACCGTCTGTGACCTGAAAACTTCTTGAGCATGGCCTTCCACGTTTTTTCCATTTTGTTTAACCACACCCTTAAGTATGCCCTTTGGGTATAACATCCTGGGAGCTATGACTATGACACACACCTATTCTTAAACATTCTCCTCTTGGGTGGCTCCCTGCATGTACTCCCAGCCTCTAGGGCTATAAAAGCAGCTCTTAAAGGAGGTGGGGTTGAGGAGATGGACTGGTCTTGTGGCTCCCCAAGACACCCTTAATAAACTATTTTTCGTCAAGCTGGACTTGTTGGACTTTTCTTTTTGTTCTTAAGTCTCCCTCAGCCCTCAGAGGTGATTTTGCATATACCTCATTTCCAAGGAACAGAAGAGGAAGAAGACACTAGTTCATTTAACTTTCAGATCGACTCATTCATGTCAGTATTATTTTTCTATCCACTTTAAGGATAGAAAAACTTGGGGCGCCTGGGTGGCTCAGTCACTTAATCATCTGCCTTTGGCTCAGGTTATGATCCCAGGATCCTGGGATCGAGCCCTGAGTCTGGTTCCCTGCTCTGACAAGGAGAAAGAGTGTCCAGGTGAACCATCCTTGGCTCAGATGTGGTGGCTTTCTAGGCACTCGCAAGAGGCAACAGGGTTGTGTACTATCTGGGACTTCTGAAGCCTTGGAGGTGCAATCACATATTACCTAGCAAGAAAATCATGAGAGGTGGGAGCACAGAGCAGGGGGAAAACATGTCCCCTGTTGACTCTGACACAGACCCACCATTCCATCACTTGTTTGTTAAACTGCATTGATCTCAAAATCACTGCACTGTGGAGAGACAAAGGAGATGGCTGTGAAAATTTGAGGAGTGGGAGGGGAGAAGAATTTTTATTTGCACCAAGGAAATGAGCCCAATCTTTCTTTTAAGCCCTGTTCCCTGGCTGTATTTTATAGCACTTTTAGTCCAAGAATTAAATCACCAAGTATAGCCCTACAGCCTGCCTCGACAATGCAAGCCACAAAGGCCCATATGAATTCAAGACACCCCATCCCCACCCAAGCCCACCCAAAACACAGGGTGTCAGGCCTCTGCTCACTTTATTTTTTCTTTTTTTCTCCTTTGTCAAAACTCAGTGATAAACTGCACCAGCAATTGTTCTATCCTACATCCACAAATACGTGAAAATCCTATTTCATCCCCTTAGAAATAGACTTCTCCTTTTGTTTCATATTAAATTCTCAAATTTGCTTCATGTTTTAAAGACAGAGAAATGATAGTTTTATATGGTTTACTTGAGCCAAAGCACATATGAAGTATAATCGTATAGCTATCCCAGCACTGGGGGAGGAAATAGGGAATCAAATGCCTTCTGAGCAGAAAGATAATTATGGAGATGTTAGTCAAACTCATTAAATCCAGGACTAAGAAGGATACTTAAAATCTGCTGCCCGGGGCGCCTGGGTGGCTCAGTTGGTTAAGCGACTGCCTTCAGCTCAGGTCATGATCCCAGGGTCCTGGGATTGAGTCCCGCATCGGGCTCCCTGCTCTGTGGGGAGCCTGCTTCTCCCTTTCCCACTCCCCCCGCTTGTGTTTCCTCTCTCGCTGTGTCTCTCTCTGTCAAATAAATAAATAAAATCTTAAAAAAAAAAAAAATCTTAAAAAAAAAAAATCTGCTGCCCGCCCACTTCCAATTAGTAAAATACACACAGACACACAGACACACAGACACACACAGACACACACACACATTTTTTTAAAGCAAATGCTTAACCTAGAATATGAGAAATAACTGAGACACCTCTCTCCCCTCCCCACTTCCCACCACACACATATTTTAGGGGTAGAGAGCAATTTCAGGCATTATTCAGACACAGCTATGCATTTAAAACTAATGCTTTCCTAGAATTTGTTTGTCAAAACATTGAGTTAAGTACTTGCCATAAATCCAGGGTGTGTAAAGACACGCCATTCATTCAAATGGCCTGAGCTTTGTCCTGTAGTAGATACAGTTTGGTTAAAATATATGCCCATGCAGTGATGATTAAAATGTAAACAATTCCATGTACAAACATGCTTAAAATAAACAGGAAAAGCTAGCCATTGCTGACAATGAAGGCGATACATCTGTAAATTTATTGCATAATTTAGTCCTAGTTACAACAATGTACAACAATGACTAGCAGTGCTGCTTTTCACAAATAAATTTATTACTTCTGGTTGCTCTTCTATTGCTTTCAATAAGAAATGCCAAAATAACTGTGATTTAAAAATACTATCAGCTGATTTGAATGCTCAATAGATTCAGTGCATTATAATAAAACTTGCCTCTAAGTGTTGTACTTAGAAGAAAACACTGTGTGGACTTAAATCCTCTGCATTGGCTGCACATTTCTGCTTCTGTATTTACTGCAGACCACTGGAAGTCAGTTTTCGGTTTCCTATCTGCATATTCATAAGGCTGTCAAACAGCTTGGAGAGAGTTTTTACTTAGTTATCCCACTTTAAATATTAGGACTTGCTAATGTTCAGTTTATGCAAATCTCAAGTTGAGCTCACATCATTCCTCTGATGTGGTGGGTCATAATTCCTCTACAAACAGCCCGGAGACTACATAACAGCTAGAACATGGGCCTTTGTACCTATACCTTGGGATCCTTCCAGCCATTCAGAAGCCTGGGAGCACACCCTCCTCCAAGGAAGAGCGGAAGGTCTTGACCATGACCCCATCTCACTGAGGGATGAGGAATCACAGGTAGCAGCCCCCGACTGTTAAGGCGAGTGGTACAGCTCAGCAACTCCCTGACAGGTATCCTTCAGACTGAACTGTCACACCAAAGCTGTCTTTGATATACATTTCCTTTAACTGTTGAGAACTTGTGTGTGTGTGTCTATGTGTGCGCATGTATGTAGAAGCCTCTCAATTATCATAATATTGTCAGACTCTATTTTTGAGAGTCATACTCTGTCTCTCTCATCTGAATTCATTGCTGACTTTATAACTTCTAAGATAGTAGCAATTGCAATATTTGGTATTTTATTTGGGAAAAATAATAATTATCTCTGGTTACTTCTAGTTTGCCAAAGAATTCCAAGGTCATAGGATAGTAATTCAGAGTTTGGAATTGATGGGCCAATCTGGATCACAATTAGGGTTAATGGCTAAAATATTGATTACTCTTATGAACCAATATTTTAAGACATCCAGGTAAAAGTCATTTTGGTTTGTGTATGTGTTTACCTGCCAAGGCTATAGGTTTTCAATGATGAATGTTATCTGATGCCTCTTAAGTTTCATATTTCATGTCAGGACTTGTGAAATCTTTCCCCAATCTCTCAGGTGCCTGCATCGTCCAAAGAGAATAATGCATATTAGTTAAGTGTGAATTATATGTGATCAACACCATCACCTCCCTAGCAATCATTCTTTTGAATTAATATCTTTATTAACATGATTATAATTTTCCTGAGTGCAAAATTGGCTCTAGAGACAGAAGCTACATGAGAAGTGCTCAGAAAAAAATAAATAAATAGACATCTAGTTGCTGGGGATTTTGAAGGAGAGCTTTATGCATAAGCAAAGGATTTCACAAGATGATGTCTGATGACTCTACAAATTTTGAGATGCTACTGGAATTACAACCAGTTCGAGAAGTAACGGGTAAAGGAACTTTGGGAGCTAAATGTAATAAACACAATTTTTATTTCATTCTTTGGGCCCCAAATGATAACTCCTTTTTTTAACTTAAAAGTGGACTAAATGTTCAACTGAGTATATAATTTATGTGGTAAAAGTGTTCTTATTTACACAAAATTTACCTGTAACTAAAATTTCCTTCTATTTCCACTTGGCGTCACTGGGGAGATCTTAGTGGGTGACTGGCCATAGAGACTTGCACAGAGTGAAAGTTTTCTGGGGGCTAAGCTAGATCCATAAACCCAAAAGGTGGGAGAAAGGCAGTATAGACTGAGGTAACATTTGAGGAATGGTTGAACTGGAAGATAAAAGCGCAAAGCTGGAGGAGCAATGCTGTCTGTAAAGGACTGTTTAGCAATGACAGGTGATTAAAAGAGGGTGAACCCCAAGATTGGAAGTAAAAGAACAAGAGAAAAACAATAGAAAATTTGTTACAAGGTGGATTAGTCAAAGTGGTTCAACAATAGGATCATACAAGTAATATGCAGTGCATGACAAGATAGGTCAGAAACCCAGAACTCTTCTACACTGGGATCAAAAACATTTACTTTTTCAATGATCTAAAGTACCCTTATTTGACTTATTTTCTAAGAAAAAAATCTCAATACAGTAAATATTTCTCAGGAAAATAGTTCCAATGAATGAATTATTACCCATAAGATTGTGTGTTATCTCTCAATATCCAGCTTTATGACGGCAAACTGATACAATTCCCCCTTTGACAGAAGGATGTTGGCATATGACTCGAATGGATCTGGCAGCTAACTGAAAGGAAAGGTTACAGATGGATTTACTGGATGCTATAGTACCTTTGAGGAAGACTTCAGGCAGTTAGGAATTAAAGTGACTTTCTTCACAGACCTGTACCTCTGAAACAAATAATATATGTTAAAAAAAAAGAAGATAGTACATAGGGAAAAATGAAGGGGGCAAGTTGGAGGGGGAGATGAACCATGAAAGACTATGGACTCTGAAAAATAAACTGAGGGTTCTAGAGGCCAGGGGGGTGGGGGGATGGGTTAGCCTGGTGATGGGTATTAAAGAGGGCACGTTCTGCATGGAGCACTGGGTGTTATATGCAAACAATGAATCATGGAACACTACATCAAAAACTAATGATGCAATGTATGGTGATTAACATAACATAATAAAATAAAAAAATGATGATTTAGCAACTTAACATTCCATTAAAGTATGTTTAATGCAAAAAAAAATAAATGAAGCATATATGGATTAGTGTGAGTATCCATGCTACAGGGTTTGAGAGAATCTAACCCCAAATAATTATTTGTTTTTTTAATATACTGCAAATTATCTATAACTAATGGCTTTGTAGAATAAATTTTATGGCTATTATAAAAAAAATAAAATAAAGTGACTTTCTTTGCTGCTTTAATGGATTTACAACTGAGTTAGAGCCTGAAGGCTTAAGTACATAAGTGTTGTGAAGAACTGATCCTTTGGATAATTACGGTGTCCAAAGATCTAGGGGCTATGGTGAGATGTCACTCAAGAACGTGCATATTTTCTTTAGAAAATAGAGTTTTTCTTAAATATTTGATTATATGAGCTACTGATAAGGGTCAGAGCAGAGATAATCCTGGTCACCTTGAAGTGACCTTGACCAACTACTCAGTTATCTTATTGCATGTGATAGTCTGTATAGATATAACAAGGTGGAGAATTTTATTTACCATAACTTGTCCTTGAGAATTCTGTATCAGAATTTCTTCTGAGAAAACCAGGCTGAGTGTGAGAAGAAATGCATTCCCAAGGCGCTCTGCAAACTTTGCTTGTTGCAGATTGAGGGAGACAGACGAGGAGAGCTGCCAGTGTCTCCAACCCTTTGAACACAAGCTGGCACAGCTGGGGAGGAGGACCATAAATGTAAACAGCCACTCTCAGGGAGGGAGTGCTGCAGGATGCTGGGGACTGAGGAAAGCAGATTCCCCACAGATAGGACGTCTTGAGGTATTTCACAGAGAGAGCAGAAAATAATTAGATAATGGGAGGTTCAAGGCACCTGCAGTTTTTAAGAGCATTGAAGAGGAGAAGAAAAGGAATGCTTTTTGAGGATTCCTACTGTGGGTTAAGAATTGGATCCTCATTAATGTTCATTGAAAGCTACAAGTAAAGGCTAGAATTGGTTTTTAATTACCCTTGCTAGACTGTAGTATCTTTAAAGTGTTATCATGTAGGAAATAGGCCATATGGGATCCCTGTTAATGTTGTGCTATGTTAAGAAAAAATAAGTTCAATCATAAAAGCATGTAACAGGAAGAAATTCTTGGGCAGATTATCAGCAGTGCTCATCTGAGAATCTTAGCAGGATATCAGTAAAAATCTAAATGATCAAACTATTTTGTTCTGATTCAATACAATCTCCTTACATGCTGACTTCTCATGTTGCATGGCTGAAGACAGAAAATAACGCATTGGATGAAGAACTCCAGTTCTAGTTCTCCCAAAATTCTCAGTGCACGTTAATAAATGGATTTTCTGATTTTGTATCTCAGTGTTTGTGATCCTAATGAGAATTTGCCTCTGATTAAACAATGTTATGTCCTGATGTGTCTAAGCTTATAAGGCTAAGAAGTTTACACTTGACCTTGGAAAATTTTAAACTGGCCCTATGATGCAAAGATGCTGCCAGACTCCCTAACTTCATCATGACATATTTCCCTTTCCTATTCAAACTACCCTAATGGCCATACCAGTCATCTATTTAGGGAAGAAAACAAACGCACATGCATGTATACACACATGCACACACATACTCACACTTCACAAAATAAGAATAAAAGGGGAATGAAGGGGAACGACAGAAGAAGGCATAATGACCCATAGCACCATAGAGCACATTCTCATAATCCTCCCTGTCCTAACATGATGAGTTCCCCTCCTTGGCATTATTCAAACAGAGCTGGATGGTACCCTGGCAGTGATGCTCCTTTACTTCTGTGAGATTTGGGGTGCATTGAAAACAATGCACATAAAGTCTCTTGCACAATGATTCATATGGAAGCACTCACTAAGCACTTAAGTTGTTACTGTTGTTGTTGGTGGTTTTTTTTTGACATCCTATGAGAGATTCAAGTAGAAGATTTATGACTGTAATGGATAATGTGGATATCGTTTCCATCTTTAATATTCTACGATTTGACGAGAATGAATGAGATTTTGATAATGTGCAAAAGAGATAATTTATAGACTTTCATAAATAACATCAGTAAGTCAACAATTTGTGCTACATTCTTGCCACAGCTTGTCACCCAGGTTCTTACTTGGCTCACAAATTCCTGCAGAAGCCATGCCCTGGCCACCTTTCTCTCTTCATTTTCTACCACTCTTCCACTAACTCGTTCACTTCGGACACAGTAGCCTCCTTGTTTCATGTTTCTGCCACAGAGTGTGTGCACCTGCTCTTCCGGTCCCCACAGTGCCTGGCCCCAGCTATCTGCAGAGCCTCTACTCTCTCCTGGTGGTATTGGTTCAAGTGTTGTCTTATCAGGGAGGGCTTCCTGAGCTTTTTTGTATTAAAAAAATCACCCTTTCATTACTGTCTTTCTCTTTACCTTCTTTAGTTGGCTTCCTAATACTTTTCAGACTTTAACAAAGATTGTTATATTATGTGACATGTATTTGTCTATATTTGTCTCCCCTACTGGAACATAAGTTCCATGGGAGCAGAGACTTTCCTTTGATCACTCTTATATTCTCATCACCTAGAACAATGCCCTGTACATAGTAGGCACTCAATAAATTATTTGTTAATCTCCCTCCTATTTCTTGCATTGTTCATTTTGCCTGGAATTCTTTTCCTGACCCCGTAAAAAGCACATTGCTGGCAAGTGATAGTTGATAAATGAGTATATCAGTGAATGAGTGAGCCAATTATGAAAAGGAATTTTTTTTTCTAACTTGTGAAGTTTCTGGGCAGAAGTATAATCTTCAGACTGGGAAGAGCCAAGATCTGGAAAATAGAATGCTCCTAGGAGATAGGGATTTGGCTTCAGGAATAATACAGAAATCCAATCGTCAAGGTTAGGCCATAAGGTTAGAGCTTGCCAAGCAACAAATAAATTCATTGAAGCCACTGATACATTAGTTTAGAATTTCTTAAACCCTTGTTGAGGTCAGAATTGGTTCCTGAACTTTCAGGAAACAAAATCTAGAGTCAGATAGCATGGGCCCAAATCCCAGTTTTTTTAACCACTAACCATGACCTTGTGACATTTCTTGAAGTTACTTAATCTTTCTGTGTTTTAGTTTCCTCACTTGTGCAAAAAAATAATAGCACCTGTTTTTTTATATCCTTGCAATGATTAAATGAATTATTCTATATGAGGAGCTTAACATACTCTCTGCTCATGTAGGTGCTGTAAAGGTCTTAGCTACAAGTATATTTAGCAAACAGTTGAGGGGCAAATAGCTCCAGCTATGGAAAGAAGCAAGTTTCTAGTTTGTATAATTTACTACTGTCTCTGCACCACAACCAAAACATTAGTCCACTAGTTCAGCCTGGAAAAGAAGTGGGTTCTCCACACCCATTAAATAATCATAATTTTGTTGTTGATAAAATGCATCAAAATCTAAGGTTTTCTATTTCAAATGTTTAATGATTTGGGGTAATTAGAGCCATAGGATAACTTTAAGGATATTCTGGAAAATTGCCCCCATCTCCCACTTTGCTTTGACTATGTATAAGCAGGTCACAGCATTCTGAGGTGAGTTCCCAAAATACACATGGGCCCGCATCAGAAAAGTGCTTTCAGAGTGCAGTTGAAACTTGAGGTCTGAGGTTGCCAGGCAACGGTTCATGTACCTGGCATGGTAGTTAGCTTCCTGGAAACATTAGCAAAGCAACTCAGACATGCTTAACTCTGCAGGTGTGTACGAGTCAGGCTTCTAAGTTATTTCAGACATTAGAGCAAACTCTAACATGAATCCTTGGAACACACAGCCTGTCAATCATACAAATTTACTTTTGTTCCATTCAAAACTGACAACGGGTTGGGTGCATTAAACAAAACACTTTGAAGTAAGAAAGTAACTACGAAGAAATTGACTGCCCTTTCTATGCTGTTTCTGCCACTATGTGCCAGTTCCTTTTCTTTCTATTTCCCAAAGTCAATCAATCCATTGATAAATCAGCAAGTCTTATAATTCTACTATGACTATTACTACTTTATTAAATGCTCAGGGGTTAAAAGGTTTGTATGCAAAATAGTATTTATATTCTAAAGATTTTACCATTCTTTGAGAAAGTCAAAAAGGATTCTGGAAAGTCCTTTAATTCCCACAATGATTAAAAAAAAAAAAATCAGTGGATGCCAGGGATTAGGGGGAAAGGAGGGATGTATGGGTTGGACACAGATTTTTAGAGCAGTGAAACTTTTTGTATGATACTATAATGATGGATATATGTCATTACACATTTGTCAAAACCCATAGAATGTACAAAACCAAGAGTGAACCCCAATGCCAAGTTTGAACTTTGGGTAATAATGACATGTCAGTGTAAGTTCACTGGTGTTGACAATTGTTACCACTCTGGTGTGGGATGTTGGTAGTGGGGGGAGGTGATGAGGTGCAGGGCAACAGTTTATGAGAACTCTCTGTACTTTCCACTTAATTTTGCTAAAATATTCTAAAAGACGTTCATTTTAAATATAAATAAACACATCTTGATGTCAATATCTGTAGCTCTGAAGAAAGTCAAACAGGATAAGTACCAAGAGTGAGGTTTCTAGTTCAGAGGGAAAGTGTCTGTGAGGAGACACCACGTAACCAGAAACCTGAAGAAAGCGAGTGAAGAAGCCATGTGGATATCTGAGGGAAGAATCCCTCTGGGCAGAGGGAATATCAGGTGCAGTCACAAAAAATAAATGGCAAAGAAAATAGTAGTGCACTTGTATTCAAGGCCATTAACAAAGTAGTAGATGTATTAACAGATAATGAAAACAGGTGAGAAGAAAATAGTCTCAAATCCCAGAATAATTTTAAAAGAACTAGCTGTCTAATCAATCTTGTATTCATTTATTTTTGCCATTGGGTCGGACTTTGTAGTGAGGTGTTTAAAGTTACACTTAGACTTTTTTTTAAAGATTTTATTTATTTATTTGAAAGAGAGAGAGAGCATGAGCAGGGGGGAAGAGCAAGGGGAGAGGAGAAGCAGACTCCCTGCTGAGCAGGGAGCCTGATGCAGGACTTACCCCAGTTCCCAGGACCCTGGAATCATGACCTGAGCTGAAGGCAGATACTTAACCCACTGAGCCACCCAGGCGCCCACACTTAGACATTTTTATTCACTTAGTACTTATTTACCAGTCACTGCCTTCCCTGCTTAAGCATTAATCATCACATGCGTGGACTAGGACAGTACCTTTCCTCGTGGTCTCATGGATTCAGTCTCACCTGTACGGATACAGTCTTTCTTGATTTACAGCAACTTTTCCTAGGGGAAAGATCTACCCCATGATGCTAACTTGAACACTAAAAATAATTGTTACCCACCAAAATGAGCCAAATTTCTGAATGCATGATGGATTCTATGAAATAAATATGTATTCAAATTATTCCAAATTGGAAAGTGAAGCAAAGCATTGACTGTGTAAAAGTTTAATATCATGCTGGAGCACTGTCAAACATATTACTTAAGAGCCAACTGACTCTCTTGGGGATTCTATGTTTGACATAATATTTATAATTGATTATGGCCCAGATATTTTATAACCCCATAAAGCTTGAGGTTAACTTTTAGAACAATGATAAAACAAGGTGACTTTATTTTTTATAATGAGGAAAGATAATTTAAAGTCTATGATTGTACTGCAATGTAAGATATGAAATGGCTTATTTAAAATCTAATGTAAGAATCTTAGATCAGTGCTCCTTTTTGATTTCATTGATTATATAAAATCCCATTTCTTCTATATATTTTTTGAATCAGGATTTCCAAATGGCTGATTCCATCATCAATAAATTAAATGAAAATATGACAAATGATCCCTATTTACTTACATAAGAATTGTTGTTAACATTTTGAGAATTATGCTTTGACACGATTGATTTTATGATATCAGGTTCAACTAAGACCAGAATTAAAGGCAGCTTTCTTATATAAATTCTGAATATTATCTATGTATGAAACTGTTCCACAGACCTATTCAAACACATCTACAATCACACTTGCAAAATATCCTTTTGGGAGTTATAAATGCTTTGGCAATCAATTTTGGTTAATTTGATTTAGGATTTCCTAGCAAATATGAATTCTAAATAGGATTTTCAAAGATGGAAAAGGTTGATTTAGAACATTTATATACAGGTAACATTTCTCTGTATTATTGTGACTGCTTTGTAATGAAAGGTCAGCCAGAAGACTCCAAGCAATGAGTACCTTTAGATATAATGGAACTAGGGGACAAAGTGTTTTTAATTATTGGCACTTGAAGTGTAACCTGAAGCATTGGGAATTTGGTAGCAAATTTGTGCTCTTGAAGTGAGCAAAGTTGTGGTCAAAGCCACTTGCAGAAAATGGTTTCAGACAAACCAGAAGTAAGAAAACCTGCGAATTTATAAAAAAGATTACATAATTCCTCGAAAACAGAGACCTTTATTATCACATACTGTAGAATGATTCTACTAACATTTTAAGGTACTCAGTAAATCCTTGAAGTTATTTATGGTGAATTGGCATCTACATAAATTAGGGATTTGCTAGCAGGGATTAACAGCTAAGAATAAATCAAGAGGGCACCATAAATCATGTAAATAGCAAAACTGCACCAAGAAACTAGATTCAGAACGGCACAGTGTTAAGTATGAACATCTGACTAGATTGTCTGGGTTTAAATTCTGGCTTAGTCTACTATTAACTGTGGGGCCTTAACTTAAGCTCTCGGTGCCTCATTTTCTCTATGCCTCATCTATAAAAAGGATTACTATTGATACCAATTGTATAAAGTTGTTGAAAGGTTAGATTAGTTAGAAAAATCCCCAGTACAAAACATGCACTAGGCTAGTCTTAGTCATCATTGTCATTATAAGTATTAATGGTACATAGGAGACAAGAGAGGAGTTATGAATAACTTCAGGGACCTGAGAAGTTAGATGACACTGTTGCTTCTGGCAATTAGGAAGTTAAGTAAAATGGAGCATATGAAATATAGAAAGCTTTCCTGGTTCTTGACAATAGGATTTTCCTAAGGAGTTGTCCACTAGATTTTTGTCCAATGAATCATCGGCAACACATTTAATCCAGATTTATAGACTCACAGAAAGTCAGAAAGAAAGGATTCTTAGAAACTGTTTAGCCCAATTGATCCAGTCTTTGTTTTGTATCAAATCACTAGCAGATTGTTTAAAAATACAGATACCTGGACAGTCTCTAAATACCCTGAATCAGAGATTGTAAGAATATCTTTTTCAGATCATTCTGATGCAAGTAAAATTTGAGAAATACTAATCTAGTCCAATTGTCTTCTTTTACATGCAGGAAAAGTAAGATCTAGAGATGTGAAATAGCCTAGGCAAGTTCACACTTGTAATGACACCTTTGGGTTCAGAGAATCTTTGACTCCTGTATCCAGATATCCAGATTGGTGCCCGCCCTACATCTCAATGAAAAGCACAGAGCCCAAGGAAAGGGCCATCCACAGCCCATGCCCTGCTGAGCAGAGGGCTAATGGATCCTTTTGAGTCTTGACTGAGCAGGCATTACACCTTCTGATTCACCTGCATCTGGAAAGGAAATGTCTGATCTGTTGCTTAGCAATGGCATTGTAACAGTTTTAGGATCTCAGCAAAGGAAAAAAGGGGGAGGAGCGATTGTTAAATAAGCTCCCCACATCTCATTTTCACGCTTCTTCCAACAGAGTGCTACATCTCTAACCTTCCTATCAACGAGGAGAACTCATGAGCTTGGCAAAGATGACAATGATAGAATACCATCTTTTATTTGCTAAAGATTATTCCCTTTGTGAGGCTAGGGGAGGAGAGGATGGCTGAGGTGTCAGAATAACACTGATCTTTTTTCTTTCTTTCTTTCTTTCTTTCTCATCAGAAGAATAAGGCATAGCCTAGAAAATTGCTGCATTTAAGAGCTATTTCTTGCCATTGCTTTAAATGCCACCCCCCCCCCCACCACCATTTATTTTCATTGCACTTGAAATTTCCTCCGCAGGGAATTCCACTCTAGGCTTAAGAAGACATCTGGCAGCAGTGAGGGGCGAGATCTGCCTTGTGGACAGTTGCTGGAAAGATGTGATAATTCCATTTTCTGTAGAACAGCTGAGTGCATGTTGTTAAATGTCAAGTATTTCCACAAACAGCTGGAAAAATGAAGCCACAGAAAGTCTTGTTTATTACCCTACAGCTTCTTCTCCTGTATAGGAAACATAACTTTTTTTGACCATGTGGTTCAGATTAATAGCATCTCTATCCTGGGTAGATTTATTCTCTCCTTTAACAATAAATATGTCTATTTTTCTTCCCACTAGTTAGACTCAGAAGTCACTTGAAGAGGATTTGCCAAATCAACTTTCAAACTGAAAAAAAGAGAGTCCCGCCACAGT
The DNA here is from genome assembly GCF_011800145.1 of Mirounga leonina. Lineage (NCBI taxonomy): Eukaryota > Metazoa > Chordata > Mammalia > Carnivora > Phocidae > Mirounga > Mirounga leonina. Next base: position 9,699,206 of record NW_023270320.1, read on the forward strand.
TAATTCAAGCATATGTTGTATGTTGTGTGAGGATTGATCATGCTATATAGCAAGATCATGGAATGTAAATAGAGTCATCATGAAAATGAGAATTTAATCATTATTATGATAATGTAGACATTTCCTAAATATCAAGAGTCAAATTGTATGATCATTTCTTGAGATATCAACATATAAGCTCCCCTTTCTGTTTTAATGCTCTACCCAGTTTGAATATCAGCCTGTAATTTCTGCAGATCATTATTGAAGAAATGGATGCTATTTTATTTGGGGAAAAGTATTTTTAGAAACCAAACATCATATTAAAAAGATCATATAATCAAATTTGTATTTTATAGATTATGATATCGAGGCTAAAAAAGTTAAGACAGTCCAAGTTATAATATCAAGTTGATAGAAGCACCATGGTTTCCCATTTCCCTGTCAATTCAATTTAATTAAACAAATATGGTGAAGTAGTGAGTTCATTTAGCAGGCACTGTGCTAGGCACTAGGCCAAAGTGATAGAGCACGATAGAGCAAAGAAAAAAGCAATGAAGTCAGATGTGTCGTGATAGAGAAGCTAAGGGGTGGATTGGTGGTAGGGCAGGGATCAGACACAACTTCTCTGAGTGAGCATAAGCAAAAGAGGAATTGAATGTGAGTTAGCATTAATTATTTATCCCTGCTCCATCTTTTTTTATCTGAGGCAATAAAAGAGTGAAGGTGTGGAATTTAAAGAGAGACAGATGGAAGGAGGGAATGAGGGAAGAATGGTACAAGAAAATTAATTTCCTTGTCTGGAATAACTGGAACACAGAGTGAGTGGGTCAGTGGGGAAAGTAAAGTCATGTATGCTAGGGGTTTGAATGTTATTCTAATAACATTTGGTAGTTGCAGAAAAGTTTTTAGTGAAGTAGTTACAGTGCTCATTCCATTGTACCACATGAAAATTTTGGACCATGGCTTCCTGAAGCAAAGCAAAAGGCAGGATACAGGACATACCTAGAGTAAACCAAATGAAAGAGGGATGTTAGAATCAGGTCCTTCTATCCCTAAATATATCTCCTGTCCATCTGTTACTGTTCTCAAAGTCTCAGACTTCACTCTCTTCATTCAGCATACCAAGTTTGATGTCTAGGCCCTGAGATGGGGTAAGATGTGGAGACACACCTGAGCAGCCAACAGGGGTCAGGTGACAGATCCCCACAAATATGAAATGAGGAAAGATCTTAATGGGGACCAAGGTAGAAATAATATTCATAGTTCTTATTTAGTGCTATTTAGTTTAATTTTCTCTTATTCATCATGAAATCATGTTCACTAAGAGAACTTTAAGAATGTTAACCCCACTACACCATGAACAGGAGAAGATAAGTGATTTGCAGTTATCATACAGCCAGGAAGTAGCAACAGTTGTGCTTGACCTAAGGTTCCTGGATTCTGATCCAATAGTCTTTCCATGATACCATAGCTGTCTTTGAGATGAAGTTCAACTGCCTCATAGTCTTATTAAGCACTGACTCTGGCACCGTCAACCACGGCTTCTATTTCTCATGAACTCATCAAGTATTTGTGTTGACCACTTGCTCAGCAAGACCCTGAGACCACAACCTGACATTTCTCCATAACTTTTATTTTTTTTTTATTTTTTAAAAGATTATTTATTTTACAGAGAGGGAGAAAGAGAGAGAGCGCACATGCCTGAGTGGGGGGAGGGGCAGAAGGAGAGGGAGAGAGGGAATCCTCAAGCAGACTTCCCCTAAGTGCCCCCTTCCATAGCTTTTAATAATCCCAATGAAGAAGTCAAGTCCATTTCTTTGGGAAGATGTGGAAAATATGTATATAAAGAGATCAAGAAAAAAAAAAAGTCTGGGGTTAGAGACTGCTGGTAACCTCTGGGAACATTTTTCTACTCATTTAAGATACCTGCCTTAGAATTCCTTCATTTAAATATTGTTAGCCAGAGCTTAATTACTCTACTGATAACTGGGATGCTATTTATTTATTTATTTATTTATTTATTTATTTATTTATTTGGGTGCAAAATGGTGGTTTTATTAAAGCCCGGGGACAGGACTTGTGGGCAGAATGCTATTTACTTAGAATCCCTCACTCCAGTTTTTTTCTTTTTTTTCTTTTTTTTTGGCCCAGTCTCCACTTAGTCCAGTAAAATAAAGTTACTGCTAAAATCCTCACTTGCCAGATGCTCTGCATGGTCCTGCTATTGCTACTAATTTGCAAAGAAAAAAAATTCACATACTTAGGTGCCAAATAAAACAATCAACTTCAACTAGCATTTTAGCTCAATCAGATAGATGAAATGGATTTTATTAAGTTTTATTTTTCCTCATCCATTAGAGCAAATGTTCACACTGGCTCTTTGAATATTTTGTCAGCATAAATAAGTGCAATATTTTGAAGGCTTTGATTTCTCAGTCCATTTTTTCTATGGAGAAGATTCATTCTGCTCTGAGTCTGACCATACCCTGGGGCAGCTTTTCCCTCCGCTCCCAGGCTTCAACATTTGGCCCCAAAAGCATCTAGCATGGAACTGGGCACAGAATGAGGATCTAGTAAATGTTAGTTAAAACTGAATGCTTTCCTGTTCTATTTCCAGAAAAAAAAGAATAGAGTTGTTCAAGACCTCTAAGCTGGTACCCAGTGTGACTGATGGTAATCGCAAGTTAAGACAAGGCAGGCTGTCAATGTTAGGAGCACTTGCCATCCATAAAATAGCAAGGATGTCTGGGAGCACCTTGTGGCGATGAGGTGGCAAAAACTTCATAATGATCAAATTTGTTTTACTTTCCTTGAGATATCGCATAAACAGACAGCTTCCCACTGTCCATTTCAGACTTTAATTTCCTTATGAGCCAGTCCTGGGTTCCAGCCAATGGGCTGCTGATTGGTTTGGAAAGAAAGTCTTTATTGTAAGTACAAAAGAGAGAAAAAGCTTAAAATCTCTTCTCTGGGTGTTTTGTGTTTTCTTTCTCCCAGAGATAATCAGGGGGAAAAGCCTAGCCAGGATTTAAAACCAGTGTTTTACTCAGAGATGCTTATCAATGGAATGTCTTCTGAGACTTTCTCTGATGATCAGTTATTCATGAGGGAGAAGTCATCATGCTTTTTGTTAAAGGCAAAAAATAAAATAAATAAGTTCTCATGCGCAGTGGAGATGCTTACCCTTGGAGAAAGCAGTGCTAAAGTGGAGTGAGAATTCAGGGACAGAGCAGCAGTTTTTTATTTTCTCCAATACTGAGTTTATGGGCTTTGAAATTTAGAATTTAAGAATTTAAATCTCAGGATTTTACTATAAATTACCCCAGTCACCAAGTATTTGACTGGTGTTCAGGTCAGAAGTAGCATGGACTCCACAGTAATTTGTGAGAAATTTTAGAAAATTCTATTTGTTAGGCTCAGATCTTGCCGTCACTTCCTGGAGTAAAGACTCATAAGTTTGTTTTGTTTTTTGTTTTAAAGACCCATGAGCTTAACTAGAGAATCTCTACATCTGAAGGTTAACATCAGCCCAAAGGAAAGACAAGGTCTGGACAAGGGGCTTAGGTTCTGATCTGAACTCAGGTCTCCACTCTTCTGCTCTGGTCTTGATTCTATAGGAGGCAGGGAGCAGATTCTCCATTTCACTCAGACCCCACGATGGTAACCAACAGCCATAAAGGTGAGATTTCCACTTACGGAAATAAACAGAATAATGGTTTATGGGCATAAAACCACTAAATGACACAATTAATTTACTAGCCCATACTGATAAAAGGGCAGACACAAAAGCAAAGGATGACAGACTAAGATGAACTAGGAGCAAGGAATATACATCTTGACCAGCAGAGACCTGTACCCTCTTTCAGAATCTCTCAGATCTCCCCTCTTTACGTTTTCCACCTCACTCTGTGTCAGCACATTGGTCTTGTTGTTCCTCCAATGCGCTGCCATGCATTTGCTCTGGCTCTCCCCTCTGCTCGGAATGGTCTTCCACTGAGCCCACTATTTCAATTTGCAAACTATACACTCCCCCATCTCATAATTCTTAGAGACTTTCCTAACTGTTAAAATATTTCCATAGTACTGATCATATCCTAATGTACTATATGATTAGTTCATTCGTTACGATTGTTGTTTACTTTCTGTCTTACCATTGCTGAAACGTGGGCTTTGTGAGGGAAGGGATCTGTCTTGTGTTCATGACTGTGTCCCCAGAATACTGAGAACAGTTGTTGACTCACAGTAGGTACTCAATACAATTTTGTTGAGTGAATGGACAACTGGATGATAAAACAGACCAAAATCTTGGTTGGATAAAATGTGTGGAGAGTTCAGCAAAAATTGTCTTCATAGGTTCCTTCTAACAGCTTTTTCACCTACTGCTGATGAATTCTCTAGAACCAGTTTAAAAATTAATACCATTTTCTTCTCATCATAGACAATAGCCAAAAGGCAACTACCGTATTAATCTAAAATTGATAAGAGCACTGACTTTGGAGTCAGACAGAAGTGTACGTGAAATTTAGCTCTGCCATTTGCTAGCAGCGATGCAGGTAAGTTATTTCAGCCTGTTAAGAATAAATTTTTCATTACAATGAGGATAAGAACATCCACTTCACAAAGTCATTGTGAGTATTAATCATAATGTGAATAAAGCGCCTAACATAGTGCCAGGTGGAAACTCCATAACATGGTTATTATTATTAGATTATCCATAAGCACCTCCCTGCCCTGACATTCTTAAAAGGCACAAATACATAACTCCTCATAAGTGAAACAAATTAGAGATGGTATTGAGTGATTTGGAAGATTTCCAGAGTGTACAGCTGGAATATGTATCATCAGGAGTGAATTATTACATCTCATTGGGCCTCAGTTTCTCTTTAGTAGAAGGAGAATTTTGGTTAGCATCTGTGCTCTTAATATCAAGTATCGAATGTTACATTTAACAACTGGAATATGAAACCCCTTAGAGTCTAGTAAGATGAATTACTTAACACTTGTAAGTACTTTTGGGAAAAAATGAGCAAGTTGTCATTGACCTATATGCCTTTGCAAGTACACACACACACACAAACACACCTACAGAAAATTATTTTTAATATGGCCCAAACTAATTCAGAGTTCAGGAATCAACTATTTTAATAAATTTTAATAAATTTAATAAATACATGGCAAGGATTCAAAATGTAGAAGATTGGGACTAGGAGGGTAGAAAATACCAGGATAAAAAACAAAAAACAAAAGCAAAAAACAGGGCAACTAACTTTAAGGAATGTGTAAGTAGGAAAATGGGATGAAATAAGTTGTGAAAATAGGTACATGAAGTGTCTACATTATAGGAAAAGAAAGTATTAATAAACAGTGGGCTCAGAAAAGGCTTCACAAGGAGTAAACACCTGAGTTAAGTCTTGGATGAAAAGAAGGTGTTTGGCATATATGTGGAGCAGTATCTAGATAATTCTAGGATATGCGCAAAGTCAGGGAGGGTCAGAAGTACCTGTCAAGTCCAGGAAGGTTAGCGATCAGCTGTGAATGTAACAAAAGGGTTAATGGAGATTCTGGAGGACAATAAAGTTCGAAGGACTGGGTGGGGACCATCCTTTGGAAGGCTTTGAACATTAAATGAAAAGCTTGGACTTAATCATCCACATTTGGAAGTTTTAGGTAACTGGGCAGGAAAAAAAACCACACATGAACTGATGTGTTCAGATGATAACTCTGACAACAGTGAAGGATGAATTGAAGAACAACTTACAGCTTGAGAGACAAATAGTAGCAATTGAATAATCTCATCAATAGGAGCAGAAGCAACAGGAATGGAAAAGGAAAATTGTGTATAAGAGACATTAAGGAGGTGGAGTCTTTGAGTTGTTTTGTCGTCGTTGACTGGTCCCTCCCACTTTGGCTCCTATAACACTGTTTCCTGGTTTTCTTTCTTCATCTTCAATTCTTTTCCTCTGCCTTCCCCATGAGCTATTTCCTCCATCTAGCCCTTAACTATATTATTGCCAAGGGTTCTGAACTTGGTCATCTTCTTGGGTGACCTTGTACTAGCTTGTGGCCTTCAGATTGCATCTGTGTCTATGGCAAACATAGTTTTCCCTTGCAGCCAGACTTCCCTCCTGAGCCCACTTGTATATGGAGCTTTTTATTAATCATCCTCTTACAGAGATGTTTAGCTACAAACTGTCATCTTCCCTTGAAAACTTGTTCTCATCTCTCTTACAGTCTATCTTCTGGTGTTAATTATTTATACATTTAGCAATTGAAATTGAATTTTGGAAATCTGACTTTATTCCCTTTTTCTCAATCACCCTCCACATCCAGTATATCGCCACTATTTTATAATAATTATATCTCCTAAACATAACAGAAATACAACTTTTCATTTAATTTCTATTGTTGTTCTTTTAGTTCCTAATTTAGTCTCATCCATGAGATCAGGACAAGCCCCAAAGGGAGGAAGTCTCAGGTCTGTCCAGAAGTGGCATCATATGAGTAATTTCAAGGATGTATTATAAAGATGGAAAAGAGAATCAAACTCATAAGGGACAAGGAACATAATGGAAAAGGTAGAGGTGCACATTCCATTCAAGGAGTCAACAAAGATGATGGTGTGACAACAAAAATGCACCTAAGTTGGTCGCTGTAAAACTACATAGAGCAAAGACAAAGTAGAAAGGATGCTTGGGTGGCTCAGTTAGTTAAGTGTCTGCCTTCGGCTCAGGTCATGATACCGGGCTCCTGGGATCAAACCCCACACAGGCTCTCTGTTCAGTGGGGAACCTGCTTCTCCCTCTCCCTGCCACTCCACCTGCTTGTGCTTGCTTACTCTCTCTCTCTCTCTGTCAAATAAATAAATCAAATCCTTAAAAAAAAAAAAGACAAAGTGGAATGTATAGTTCAAGGCAGGAAGTTCAAGAATTAGTCTGTGACTAGAAAATATGTCCTTGAAAAACTTAAAGTGACTACCAGGTTAACCCTGAGTCTTCCTGCCTTAAGTCTTGCCTTCTTCAATGGTTTTTCTAAAACAAAATTATAATCATGTCAGTCCCTCACTTAACTCTTAAGAGCCTCTTCTCACCTTTATTATTTTTTTTTAATAAAATCCTAACTTCTTAATATGGGATGTGTTTCTTCATGATTTGGTTTCTGCTCATCTCTCTCATTTCCTCATAGCTTGACATTCCTTCTCACCCAGAAACTTTGACCCTTTCAAACTGCACTAGGTCAGTTCCCTAAACACACCATGCTCTCCCACCACTACATGCTTTTCTACATGTAGTTCATCTGCCTGTAATTTCTCTGAGCTAATTCATGAAGGTTCTTCAAAATACATCTTAAGCATCTTTTTTTAAGAAGTTTTCCTTTACCACACAGCCAAAGCACAACCACCTTTTGGGCTACTGTGGAATATTCCCCCCTACAGTGCTTAAGCTGCATGGTGCACAGCTGACTTCTGCAACAGTATTTCATATTATGTTCTGTTGTGTCAAGGTATTATGTTATGTTATATTATAGGATGCTAATACTTCCTGAGGGCAAGGATTCATTTTCTTTTTTTTTTAAGATTTTATTTATTCATTTATTTGAGAGAGCGAGAGAGAGAGAAAGCACATGAGAGGGGGGAAGGTCAGAGGGAGAAGCAGACTCCCCACCGAGCAGGGAGCCCTATGTGGGACTCGATCCTGGGACTCCAGGATCACGACCCAAGCCGAAGGCAGTCGCCCAACCAACTGAGCCACCCAGGCGCCCAAGGATTCATTTTCATATTCACAGTGCTGTGAACAATAGAACTGATCAATACACATTAGTAGAACAAGTTAATGAATAATTGAATCACTTAGTGAATGATTAGATATGAAAAGTAAATAAAAAGCTGAGGTTAAATGTTCCTGAGGTTTATAGTCCAGGAAATTGGGAGAATTAAATGACCCAGAGTGTAGGTCAAATCCAATCCATTTATCACATGTTCACATCTGTACCCATTCAGCTGAAGATGGCTAGAGGAAAAAAAAAATATGTATCATATTGATTGGATTTATTTCAATTTTATTACCTGAAATCTCAAGTGGTTCCTCAGTGCTGCCTGGCAATCCCACCAAATTTCCCAAAACAATTTACTACTCCACATTCCCAGATCACTATTTCATATCTTATTCTGTAATTCAAATTTTAAACACATATTCTGCAGATGATCTTCCTTCTTATTTCACTGAGAATAGACATCCAAAAGGAAAAGTCCATATTCCTTATCTCTTCTCCACACTTTTTTTTCCTCTCATTCTTTAACTTATTTCTTTCTATAGTACTTATAAATTCTAACATAATGCAAAGTTGTTTATTTTGTTTTGATTTTCACCAATCTCCCCTCAACCCCCTAGAATGTAGGCTCTATGAAGGCAGGGTTGCTTCTGTTTTTTTCCCCCCTCACTTCAGCACCCTAAACTCTTAGAATAGTTCTTGGCACATAGAAATCAATCAGTAAATATTTATGGAATGAAATAATTAAATCTCCCACAAATAAATCTCCCCATTTCTCTGTAACTGTACCAATGTACTGTTCTCTACATTCTCCTTTAATAGATGAATTGTTCTTCTTCCTAATGCCAAATTTCATCTTTATGATCGGAACACAGTGCCATCATATATGATCCTGTAATTTGTTCACTGTACAACAGTGGCTAGCTGAGTGGGCAAGTGGAAGCTGAAAGTCATTTGCCTAGAGGAAGAGTTGGTGTTTTTTTGTTTTTGTTTTGCTTTGTTTTGTTGTTGTTGTTGTTGTTGTGTGGTTTTCTTTGCAAATAACTGCTGTATGGGCTAGTAATAGCCCTAATTAAATTTTATAATTTCTTACTTATTCAGGAACCTTTGTGCAAAAATGTCATAACAACTCCCATCTTATAAAAAATGACCATCCTTGATTCTACATCCTCTTTTTTTTGCTACCCTCTATAGCAAAACTTCCTGAAACCACGATCCCATCACTAGAGATAGACCAGGTTATGCTGTGGTGACAAGAACCTCCAGGTGTCAGGGGCTTAGCACACCAAGAATTTATTTTTAATTCATATAAAATCTGCTGTGGGGTAGGCAACAGTACAGTGAAGTTGCCCTCCAGATGTTGATCAAGCAAGAAAAGATGTGATCTATTACACCATTATACTGACTTGTGCTTCCACTTTTGAAGAAGGAGAATAGACTGAAGTTCCAGAATCAACATTGAGTGACTTCACTAGTAACCAATGCCTGTTACTTTGTCACACACTTCACTAGCCAAAACATTTCACATGGCTATGCTTAAGGACAAGGGGACAAGGAAGCGCAGACTTCTTTTGTTTCCAGGACAGAGGAGAACCAGGTATCAATTAACTATTCACAACTATATGCACTGTCTTTACTTTCTTTCCTCTCATTCTGTCTTGAACTCACTCCAATCAGGCAATGGGTCTTCTGTCAATGTCACCATTACAAAATCCTATGGTAAAATTTTTTAACCACTTTAATGAGGTATAATTGATGGAAATAAACTGTACCTAATTAAAGTACACAGTTTGACATATTTTAATATATATGTGTGTATGTGTATATATATATATATATATCTGCAAAACAATCACCACAATCAAGATATTGCACATATCCATTAACCCTTAAAGTACCTTTGCCTTTGGAAATCCTTGTCATCAGACCCTCCCTGTGACCCCTTCTCCCAGCAACCATATATCTGATTTCTAATCAGAATTTCCTAAACTACTTAGAGTTTCTGTAATTTTTAAAAAATTGAATCTTATACAATATACTATTTGGCTATCTTCTCTCACTCCACATAATTATCTTGAGATCCAACCATGATATTGCATATATCAAGAGTTTATTGCCTTTTATTGCAGTGTAATATTTGTTGTATGAATATAACACAAGTACTTTGCCCATTCAAATGTTGATGTATATTTTGGTTGTTTGTGGTTTGGGACCATTACAAATACGACTGCTATGAACATTCACATATGAGTCTTTGAATGAGCATATGCTTTACTTACTCATAGGTAAAAATCTAGGAATGTAATGGTTGAGTCCTGGGTAGATGCACATTTAACTTTATGAGATACTGTCAAAGTTTCCAAAGTAGTCATCATTCATCATCCCCTGTCAGTGTATGACAATTCAAGTTCCTCCAAATCCTTTCCAGTACGTGCTATGGTCAACCTTTTCATTTCAGTTATTTTAATGAATGTGTAGTAGTACTTCATTAAGCTTTTACTTTACGTTTTCCTAGTGACTAATAATATTGACCCCTTTTTTATATGTCTATTTTCCATCTGTGAATTTTAGAAAAAGTGTGCTTAAGTTTTTTGCCTGTTATTTTGTTGGGATATTGAATTCTGAGTTTTAAGCTTTGAAACATAATATATTCTAGATACAACTCCTATATCAAATATATTCTGTAAAGTGATTTTCTCCCAATCTGTGGCTTATCTTTTCCTTCTCTAAACATTGTCTTTCATGTTTAAAGAATTTCTTCATTTGGATGAAGTCCAATGTACCAAGTTTTTATTTTATGGACTGTGCTTTAGCTGTTGGTATCTTATCTAAGAAATCCTTGCTTAACCCAAGGTAACAAATATTTGTTCTCATGTTTTGTTTCTAGAAGATTTATAGTTTCAGGTTTTACATTTGGGACTATATATAATTCCTTTTGAGTTAATTTATGAATATGGTGAAAACTTGCAGATTCTTTGCTTATTTTATTCCTTTTCATCTCACTTTTGATAATTTCTATTCTTATGTATTCAAGCTCATTAATATTTTCCTCTGCAACATCTAATGTGCCATCAGTTATATCCAGTGCATTTTACCTCTTGGACATTGTGTTTTGATCCTTGACATCTTGCTTTTAAGCTTTGTAAGATGGCATCCAAGAAATATTTCGTCTAGGGCTAATATTTTCCCCTTACTGATGCAAGAGCCCTCGGAATTACCCTCCCAAGGCCCTGCACATTATAGTTTTCTAATCTGGTTGGTTGGAATAGGAACTCTTCCTGACCCTGTGGGAGCCCCAAAGACTGTTCCCTCTACTCTTTCCATGTGGTTCTTTCTGGCCTTTAGAAAGAACTAACATTGGCCTTTAGAAAGAACCAACTAACATTGAGCAGGAGAATTTTTGCAAGAATCTCCCGAATTGCTGTTATCAGCAGTCATGCTTTATAATTTTTTCAGTAATATTCCATTGGGTGCTGCATTGTACTTGTTATTCATCAGTTAATGGACATTTGTCTTGCTTCTACTTTTTGGATACGATGAATAATACTGTTATAAACATTCATGTACAAATTTTTATGTGGGCATATGTTTCTTTTCTTTTAAGTATACATCTATACAGCACATATGTGTGTTTGTCTGGAGAGATGATAGATGTAGCACAGAAATTCTGAGTCAGATGGTAACTCCATATTTAACATTTCGAGGAACTGCCGGTGTTTTTTACAAAGTGGCAGCACCACTGTACATTCACACCAGCCATGTTTGAGGTTCAAGTTTCTTCACCTCCTTTGCCTCCAAAAGAACATTTATTATTATCTGTCTTTTTGATTAGAGCCTCTGAGTGGGTGTGAAGTGATATTGCATGTGGTTGCAGTTGACATTTCTCTAGTCACCAATAACGTTGATCATCTTTTCATATATTTATCGACCATTATTTGTGTATCTTCTTTGAAGAAATGCCTATTCAAATCCACTGCCTATTTCATTTTTTTATTTTTATTTTTTCAATTTTATTTTATTTTATTTCAATTAATTAAGATATAATGTATTATTGGTTTCAGAGGTACAGGTCTATGATTCATCAATTGTATGTAATACCCAGGGCTCATTACATCACATGCTCTCCTTAATGTCCATCACCCAGTTACTCCATCCCCCCACCCTCCTCCCCTCCAGCAACCCTCAGTGTGTTTCCTATGATTAAGAGCCTTTTTTTTTTTTTTTTTTTAAGATTTTACTTATTTGACATAGAGAGACACAGTGAGAGAGGGAACACAAGCAGGGGGAGTGGGAGAGGGAGAAGCAGGCTTCTCATCAAGCAGGGAGCCCGATGTGGAACTCGATCCCAGGACCCCGGGATCATGACCTGAGTCGAAGGCAGACACTTAACAACTGAGCCACCCAGGTGCCCTGATTAAGTCTTTTATGGTTTGTCTCCCTCCCTGGTTTCATCTCGTTTTATTTTTTCCTCTCTTCCTCTATGATCCTCTGTATGTGGAATTTAAGAAACAATCCACTGCCTATTTTAAATTGGGTTATTTGCTTTTATTATTGAATTGTAAGAGTTCTTTGTCTATTTTGGATACAAGTCCCTTATAGGATATATGATTTACAAATATTTCCTCCTATTCTGTGGTTTTTCTTTGGATTTGCAAACATTTTATCCCATTCTGTAATTTGTGTTTGCACTTTATTGATGGCATTATTTCAGCACAGTGGTTTTTAATTTTGATGAAGTCCAATTTATTTAATTTTTATTTTGTCACCTATGCTTTTGGTGTTGTATCTCAGTTTTCTAGCCCAGTCACAAAGATTTACTTGTATACTTTAAGTTTTTTGTAGTTTTTGCTCTTATATTTCAGTATATAATCCTTTCTGAGTTAATTTTTGTATATAGTGAATAGTAGGGGTTCCACTTCATTTTTTGCATGTAGATAGCAAGTCATCCCAGAACTGTTTGTTCAGAAGATTAGTCTTTTCCCATTCAGTACTCGTGGCAATCTTATAAAAAAATCAGCTGAATATAAATGCAGACACTAATTTCTGGACTCATTTCTATTCATTCATCTATATGTCTATCCTTATGCTGTCTTGATTATCTGCGTGTTAAGATTTGAAATCATGAAGTGTGAGTCTTCTAATTCTGTTCTTTTTCAAGATTTTTTTTTCTACTTCTTCTGGCTGTTTTTAATTTTCAGATGAATTTAAGAGGCAGCATTTTGGTGTCAAACAAAAAAAGTCAGCTGAGATTTTGATAGGGATTATGCTCAATGTTTCTTGGTCTTAATGACTTTCATATGTAAAGAAAATTTTAAAATTGAATTATTAGTTGTACTTAGTAAATCATGGCACTTGATTTCCAGTCCCATTCTAAACACTGTGAAACTTTTTATTAAGAAGATTAATAAATATGTTAGGAAACTCTGTTTCCAAGTTATTTTTTGACATAGTTCCATCTTTTTTTGTGACTGAAGTCATTTAATTATGAAGATAATTCCCATCCATTTTAAAAATAATCTCTCTATTAAATAAATTTTATTTTCTGAAACATAAATCATTTTGTTTTTGTTTATTTGCTTATTGCAAAAAATGTTAGCATTTCCTTGATGGGGCTGTGTGTATGTGTATGCGTGTGCGTGTGTGTGGTGTGTGTGTGTGTGTGTGTGTATGTGTTAATATCTGTTAAATGTCATGTCACTAGTCTTTAGTATATTTTTACATTTAGGTTCTTGTAAAAGAGAATCTTTTGAGGTTTTTTCACCATGAAATACGCAAGCAATCTCTGTATGCTACAAAATATTCCTTATCTCACTGTACATCATTGCCAAGACTCTAAAACCTGAAATTTACAGCCTGCCTAAATCCAATTTAAGCAGTTAATTAAATCACACTTTAATTAAACAACTTCTCAATATGTTAAAAAAGCCTGAATAAGATGAGTACCACTGACCACCTGTGGAGTACCCACTTTTCCCTCAGGACACACCTAATCTTACATGACATATGAAACTGATGAGGGTACTGATTAAATCTAAATAATTAATTTGTCATGCTTAATTTCTTTTTTAAGATAAAAATAAATGTATATTAAAGTTTTATATTTTTTTTCTGTACCCCTGGATCATCTTGACCACCACCTAGGGTATACTGACCCTACTTTGTAAACCTCTGATCTGTGCTGTCACATATTACCAAGAAATCAAGTAGACTCAGGATGAAAATGATGCAAAAATAAATTGCCAAATAAATACTTTGTAGATTAAAGTTAATTTATTATAGGAGCACAGGTGACATCTTAAGAAATAAAACATCTTAATAAAATGAAATACAAGATAATAAACTGCTTCAGAAAGGACAGAGCAGTCAATTATGTTATATGATGAGAATAAATGAAATAAGGCAATAACAGAGAACCAAACACTAGAATATGAAGATGGCAAGTGTGGGTGATGATTAGAAGAACTCTTTCAATGAAATTGTGTTATGGGCAGAATTGTGCCCCCCAGTGCCCAAATTCTTATGTTAAAGTCCCAACATCCACCCACCCCCACACCCCCCATGACTGTATTTGGAGGTTGGGCTTTAATGGAGGTAATTATAGTTAAATGAGGTAATAAGGATGGGACAATAATTCAATAGGACTGGTGTTCTTATAAGAAGAGGAAGAGACCTGAGTCCTTTCTCCTTCTCTCTCTTTCTTTCCCCTCCCTCCCTCTCTCCTTACATGACCAAGAGAAAGGCAACATCAGAATACGAAAGAAGGTGGTCTACAAGCCAGGAAATGAGCTCTTACCTAAAACAAAATTTTCCCAGTAACTTGGTCATGGACTTCTAGCCTCTAGAACCATGAGAAAATAAATATCTGTTGTTTAAGCCACCTAGCCTTTGGTATTTTGTTAAGACTGCCTGAGCAGACTATTAAAAGTGGTAAGGACAGAAGCCCAATTAGAGTTGGTTGGGTAGTAAATAAGTGATGATTTTGAACTGCTGTGTTTTCATTTTCATTTCTCTTCATGTAATTTTTATTTCTTCTTTGATTTCTTGGTTGCTCCATTCATTGTTTAGTAACATGTTATTTAACCTCCATGTATGTGTGTTCTTTCCACATTTTTTCTTGTGATTGACTACTAGTTTCACAGTGTTGTGGTCAGAAAAGATGCATGGTATGACTCCAATCTTTTAATTTGTTGAAGCTTGTTTTGTGGACTAATATGTGATCTATTATGGAGAATGTTCCATGTGCACTTGAAAAGAATGTGTATTCTGCTGCTTTAGGATAGAAAGTTCTGAATGTATCTGTTAAATACATCTGGTCCAGTGTATCATTCAAAGTCACTGTTTGCTTATTGATTTTCTGTTTAGATGATTTGTCCATTGATGTAAGTGGGATGTTGAAGTCTCCTACTATTACTGTATTACTATCTATTAGTTCCTTTATGTTTGATACTAACAGTTTTATGTATTTGGGTGCTCCCATGTTAGGGGCATAAATATTTACAATTGTTAGATCTTCTTGTTGGACTGTCCTCTTTATTATATAGTGTCCTTCTTTGTCTCTCGTTACAATCTTTGTTTTAAAATCTATTATTCAGGCACAAAAAAGAATGAAATCTTAACATTTGCAACAGCATAGATGGATCTAGAGACTATAATGCTAAGTGAAATAAGCCAGTCAGAGAAAGACAAATACCATATGATTTTGCTCATTTTTGGAATTTAAGAAAAAAACAAACAAAGGGGAAAAAAAAAAAGAAGAAGAAGATGAACCAAAAACCAGACTCTTAACTACAGAGAACAAACTGATGGTTCCCAGAAGGGAGGTGGGTTGGGGGGGGTGGGTGAAATAGGTGATGGGATTAAGAATACATTTATCTTCATAAGCACTGAGTAATATATGTATTCTTGAATCACTATATTGTATACCTCAAAGTGTACTTTTAACTTCAGTGTAGTTAACACATACACTGAAATTAAAATTTAATTAATTAGTTAAAAAAGAAGTGATGTTACAAAGTTAGGCAATGCTTCCTAATTTTCCTAAGGGCAAAGAAACTGAATGGTAGCCAGGAAGGGAGTGGGAGAAGCAAATATACTGTTTTCTTAATATGGGCTTTATTTCATAATAGAATGATTTGAGAATGATCTAACTGACAGAAAAAAATGTTAATATAGAAAAAGAGATAATTTTTCTATTGACTGCCTTGTGCAGGTACATGAGTATGAGATTCAGAGCTAAAGTAGTCACATGAAATAGGAGAAAGCAGAGTGTATAGATATATAAGTATGTAACTTGATGATATGAGTACAGTTCTTTCCTGAGGTAGTTTATCTAGAAGTTTAGAAGTAAAGGCAATATAAGATAAAAAGATAGCTTAATGGAGACAGAGGATCAGGAAAGTTACTTAGTTAAATCCAACATTCTTGAGTATTTTTATGGCTTAAGATAGCTATGTTTACAATTTTAAAACTGAAGATTTAATAGAGAAAGAGAAAAATTGATGAGTAACAAATTTTTAGTTGAGGAAAGGGTTTTCACCTTCTTTCTCAAGTTTAAGAAAATATTAGAAAAGAATGAGTCAAGTTGCAGGAAGGAAAGAATGCTGAAGGAGAAGAAAACTGAAGGAGACCAAATTGAAGTTAGCTTAGGAGTAAGGAGGCAAAGAGACAGAGGATGTGGTTTTGAAAAGACAAAGGAGGACTAAATGGCCATCTTGGACAATGAGTACATTAAATGGAGAAGAATAAAACACTTAGTGAGATTGAGGACGAGCATTACTGGTCCTGGGTGACTTAAATAGTATTTAATTGAAGTTATACAAATAAACACCTATTTTAATTTCTGCATCAGGTAGCAGTAAAAGAGAAAATAGGCCATTGAGTTTTGTTCTAGAATGGGACTAGGTGAGGTGAGAGCAGAGAAAGATTAATTGAGTATGATTTAGTTGATTTGGTAGAGCAAAGTTGTGAGAAATTAGGAGAGTACATAAAGCCTCAATTAATTGGTAGCTTAAGTTAATTGGGAAAGAAGGACAGAACAGGGGTCCTGTTGAAGGTGAGATTAAACCTAGTGAAAGTGAAGGAGTGGATACAGTGGATGCAAATTCCAGACAGAAAGATCTTGAAGTAAAACAGTTTGAGGTAATATGCAATCTGAATTGTGGCTATGTGTTTTGGTTCAATAAAGTGGGTAAAACAAAGATCTGGAATAAAATACCTAAAAATAAATTTAACCAAGGAGGTAGAATGTTTCTCCATTGAAAACCTCAAGACATAGATGAAAGAAACTGAAGAAGATGCAAATAAATGGAAAAATATCCTATGTTCATGGATTGGAAGTATTAATAGTGTTAAAAGATCCATATTACACAAAGCAATCTACAGATTCAGTGCAATCCCTATCAAAATTCCAATGGAATTTTTCACAGAAACAACAATCTTAAAATTTATATAGAACCATAAAAGAGCTTGAATTGCCAAAGAAATATTGAGGAAGAACAAAGCAATAGGGATTATACTTCCTGATTTCAAACTGTATTACAAAGCTATAGTAATCAAAACAGCAGGGTACTGGCACAAAAACAGAGACTTAGATCAAAGGAACAGGATAGAAAGCCTAGAAACAAACCCATGAAAAAATATATAGAAAGAGAGAGAGAGTCAATTAATTTGCAACAAACGAGGTAAGAATATTTAATGGGAAAGGTATAGAATTTTCAATTAATAGTGTTGGCAACCTGGACAGCCACATGCAAAAGAATGAATCTGGATCAATATCTTACATCATACACAAAAATTAATTCAGAATGGATTAAAGACTTGTAAGTAAGAATTAAAACCATAAAACTCCTAGAGGAAAACATGGAGGAGGGTAAGTTCCTTAACATTGGTCTTGGCAATGATTTTTTGGATTTGACAACAGAAGCACAAGCCATACAAGCAAAGTTAATAAGCAGGAGTACAACAAACTAAAAACAAACAAACAAACAAACAAACAGAAAGCAAACTTCTGTAAAGCAAAGGAAACCATCAACAAAATGAAAAAGCCACCTACAGAATGGGAGTAAATATTTGCAAATAATATATCTAAGAAAGGGTTAATATTCAAACAATACAAAGAACTCAATTCAATAGCACAAAGAAAAAAATCCACTTAAAAAAATGGGCGGAGTACCTGAATAGACACTTTTTTTTCCCCCCAAAGAAGACAACAGGTACATAAAAAAGGCATGCCACATCACTAAATATTAGGGAACTGCAAATCAATATTACAGTGAAATGTCACCTCACACATGTTAGAATGGCTAGCATCAAAAAGACAAAAGATAATGAGTGTTGGCAAGGATGTGGGGAAAAGGGAACACTCATTCAATGTTGGTGGGAATGTAAATTGGTGCAGTCATTATGAAAAACAACATGGAGGTTCCTCAGAAAGTTAAAAATAGAACTACCATATGATCCACCAGCCCTATATCTGGGTACATATGCAAAGGAAAACAGGATCAAAGGATCAAAGCGATATCTGCACTCCCATGTTCATTGCAACATTATTCACAATAGCCAAGATATGAATACAACTTTAGTGTCCATCAATAGATGAAGGGATAAAGAAAATGTGATGTATATATACGTATATTTAACTACTATTCGACCATGAGAAAGGAAATCCTGCCATTTGTAACAACATGGATGGATCTTAAAGGCATTATTCTAAGTGAAATAAGTCAGACAAGGACAAATACCATATGATCTCACTTATATGTGGAATTTAAAAGAAAAAGGACAAATTCATAGAAACAGAGAGACTAGAAAAGTGGTTGCTAGAAATTGGAGAGGGTGAAGAAGATAGAGGTTGGTAAAGGCTGCAAACTTTCAGTTATAAGATGAACAAGGTTTTGGGGTGTTTGGGTGGCTCAGTTGGTTGAGTGTCCGACTCTTGGTTTTGGCTCAGGTCATGATCTCAGGGTTGTGAGATTGAACCCTGCATTGTTCTCCATGCTTAGCATGGAGTCTCCTTGAAATTTTCTCTCTCTTCCTCTTCCCTTTTCTCCTGCTCTCTCTCTTTCTCTCTAAAATGAATAAATAAATTTTTAGAAAGATGAATAAGGTCTTATAGCTAACATATAACATGGTGACTATAGTTGGATAACACAATTTATAATTGAAATTTGCTAAGAGAGAATTTAAATGTTCTCATACCCCCCCCCAAAAAAAAAGAAATAAATATGTGAAGTGATGGATGTGTTAGTTAACTAGATGAGGGGAGCTTTTCATAATGTATACATACATCAAATCACCACTATATACACCTTTAAATATCTTACAATTTTATATGTCAGTTATACCTAAATATAGCTGAAATTAAAACAAACAAACAAACAAGGATCTGGAGAAGGCAGAGAATATTGAGAAATCTGATTTCCAGTCTAACTTATTTTTCTGATCCAATATGGAAAGGTAATACTTTTCTTGTCATTTTGAGGGCTCAGAGGAAATTGGGTGGTATCTAAGCAAGGGACTAGAGGAAGTAAGTAGGAAAGGTTTAAAAATGTTAAGTCATGTGCCAATACAAGGACTAAAGGTGTACTGAAAGGAGCTAGTAGAGAAATTGGCAAGAGGAAATGGCAAAACAATTCACTATGTACAAGTTGCATAGAAGAGATATATAATACGAGAGTGGAATGTATCTAAGACAGTAACTGGCTCTTCTGGTAGTAACTGTGAACCATGGGAAGTGGGATCATGGAGTTTAAAACCACATCTTGTTTCCCCACAACTATTCTGAATTCCTGAAGGACATAATCATAAACCAATTCATTACCATTAGCTCTTTTAGTAAGGACAGTATTGGAAACATGTCAACAGGTTATTATATGTTTCACGTGTTTTGGTTTATTGGCACAAATAATCTGCAATAAGATCTAAGGAAAAGCATGAATAGGTGTATCAAATTATTAAGAGGGAGGAGGGAGAATGATCAAATTATGAGCTGTAGATACACCTAAGTTCTTTACTGTATTCTAATTTTGTACCTATCCTCACTATAAATTAATCTTTTAATATCTCAGGGAGACTTTCTGAGTAGCTTTGAGAACGTTTATAAGCTTGAATTTGGACATTTTTTTAATATTTAAAAGAAAATGAAATTCTCACCATGAAATTGAGCTAATTTACTGTGCAGCAAGCATATTCAGTTAATACATTTTGGGTTCCATAAATATAATATGAAAACTGCACATGTAATATGAATTCATTTCATGGTTTCCATCTATCTCCCCTTATTAGAGAACACTGGCAATACAATAGCCTCCTGTACAGCTCATAGAAGCTATGTCCTTGGCAATAATGAACATGTTACTTTAACCTTCAAATGGCTAGATTTAGCAATATCAAGGACCTGGGCTCAATGATGGGTACAAAGTGTTCAGAATAAGAGTGTCACCAATAGGCTAGCCAGCCAAATCCCCCCATCATACTGGTGTGCCCAAGGAAGGGAGATGGGAATTTTTATGAAGTGACTCCCTTTTGATCCTGAAAGATAAAAATGATTACAGCAATCCCCAAATTTCACCTATGATGCTTGCAGGATTTTACTCCTTCATAAACCTACACTGAAGCCCTACCAGTTAAAAAAGATCTCTCCCTCTACCACGTGGTGTTTACAGTCTTTGATCACTTTAGATGGAAGAGGTGGCATGCTGCCAGAAGCAGGGAACTGGAAGGTTTTTGTCCTCTTGTAGCTATTAAAATATTCTTATGCATTAAAGGAAAAAGAACCACGTCCCAAACAAGGTGCTTCTGTACCACGTAAACAACATTGTGATTTAATTTGCTAATTTTCAAATTTGCTTTGGAAAATAAAAGACTACCTGTAAGCTTACAGCCTGGAGATAAATCTTATTGTTAGTATGCAAAACTGTTAGCACACTTTTTTAAAATTAGATCTGCTCATTACATGTGAGTATGTCTTCTGCATATTCCATGAGCAAAAGAAAGCAATAATGTGGCTTTGATAAGCAATAGTCCAGCATGATTCCCATGTGCAAGGATCATCTAACAGGGTTATTTCCTTAAAACTAATCAGAATCTCTGATGCCTGTTTAATGATCTTTCATTATACTCACTAAGTAAGGTCAGGAATACTAGGAGAGACTTTCTAAAAATGGACTTGGTCACATTAGGGATAGGCTCCCACCTCTGCAAAGTAAGCAGATTGTGTTTTAGGGGGTAAACAGCCAAAATCAGCAAATGTTGCCTGTGAGTAGAGAAAAATCAGCACGTTTGTGTTTCGGTTTGACCTCCTAGCTCCAAGGCTAATATCTGGACTCTGTGCAGGTAATGGAAAAAAAAATTGTGTCCCCAAAATACATTTTGTAACAAAGTGGGTTATAAATAACTTTTAAAGTGCATTTTTCAATTATTTTATCTTCCCCATTAGGTTTGAAAGTCCTTGAGTAAGATGGTACTGTTACTGCTCCCCGTGGATTTTTCCATATATCCTTCTGTATAAAAAATTCAAACATTTCCATACCCACAAGACATTTGTCCTTATACTATTTCCAATTGCCTACAAGATCTCATCATCACCATCATCATTGTCAACATCATCATCGTTCAACACTGTTTGAGTGCTTTCACCCTTCATGGCACTCTGCTATTTATTCACAGAAACAACCACTTAGAGTCATTTTTCTACTAATCCACTTCACAGTTTCTAAGGATAAGGGTTATAAGTATGAATTTATGTGGGTCATAACAGCACAGTTTGGCTGGCTTGCTTGAGGCTAAAACCACTACTAGTAAGGTAGCACCTCCCTCCTCTAAATAAATATTTAAATATCTATTTTAAAATATCTATTTATAGCTATTATTATGCATTAAGACTGGGAGAAGGGATTCCATTTTGAAACTATAAGGAACTAGAAGTTTACTTCATAGGAATAAACATATAAAAGGCTAAACAAATATGGACTGCATATTTCACAATATGTGAAGGTATGGTTAGCCAAGTAAAAGAAAAACATACAAGGACAGAAATTTTGAAAAACTGAAAATGCAGATAGGTGAATACACTATGAAGCGAATGTTCACTCTGGGAAGTGAATCTTAATGGGCTGCAGAAGGAAAATGCAAGAGACAAAACTAGGTCATGAGCAAGATGGTGGGGAGGGGATTAGGTTAGAAACCCCAACTTATAGCTAAAATCCTCCCCCTTCCCATCCCACCAAGAAAAATAAGAAACTCAGTCGTCTCCTCTCAGGAATTCAGCTGGATAGGGATCAAACCATTCGGAACACCTACAAACTCAACAGGAGATCGAAGAAAAGAAGAGCAACCACTCTCTCATCAGAAAAGCGACCACTTTCTGGAAGGTAGGACGTGCGGAGAAGTGAATCCGAGGCGATATTTGGGAGGATAGACGGCGGGGGAGGGGCCTCCGTCGGCCGCTTCTGGCAAGTGATAGAACCACGGAGCACAAAATCGGAACTTTTAAAAGTCTGCTCCGCCGAGGGACGTCACTCTGGTGGCTAAGCGGGGGGTGGAACCCTGCGGGACAGGGTGGTCTCAGGACCCTCGGGGTCACAGAAAGACCGGGGGTGCCTGAGTGTGGCAGAGCTCCCAGGTATCGGAGCAGGGAAGCCGGCTGCAGAGGCGGAGCCCAGGCGCGGGCTCTCAACTCGGGGTGGCCATAAACCGTGATCCGCGGCACAATCGGGCCCCTGCTCCTCCAGCAGGGACCCGACAAGCGGCAGATCCGGGGAGACTCACCTTCCTCCCCTGGGAGGAGCCGCGCGGGAGCGCTCCGCAGGGATCTGCTGGGTTTGGAGACTCCACCCGGGGTCGGGTGCCAGAGATAGAAACGCGCAGTCACAGGCCGGGTGAACACGGAGTGCGGCCGGAGACCGGGGAGACGGGAGTGACTGACGGCTTTTCTCTGGGGATTCACTGAGGAGCGAGGCCCCGAGTTCTCAGCTCCTCCGGGGCAGAGATTGGGAGGCCGCCATTTTCACTCTCCGCCTCCAAAGCTGTACGGAAAGCTTGCAGGGAACAAAAGCCCGGAGAGCAAACCCGAGCAGATGACTTAGCCGGGAGGGGGCAAGGGCGGGGCAATTCCGCCTCCGGCAGAGACATTTGGAAACCACGGCAACAGGCCCCTCCCCAGAAGATCAGCGAGAACAGCCAGCCAAGACCAAGTTTACCGATCAATGAGAATGGCAGAACTCCAGCGCTACGGGAATACTGCACATAGAACTCATGGCCTTTTTACCATGATTCTTTAGTCTTTCAAAGTTAATTTTTTTTAACTGTCTTTTTTTCTTTTTTTTTTTGAATTTTTCTTTTTCCCTTTTTCAACCAACACTGTATCAATCCCTTTTAAAAAAAAAAAACATTTTTATTTTTCATTTTTAGAGTCATATTCTATCCTTTCATAGTAGTTACCCATATTTTTGGCATATGTATATAAGTTGTTCTCTCTTTAAAATTTTGAGGTAGTTTCTTCTAACAGATTAAAATATACCCTAAATCTCTAGTATATGGTGTTTTCTATTCCCCTGCCTGATCACATTCTCTTCCCTTTTTTTTTCTTTTTTCTTTTTTTAAATCCTCTTCTTTCTTTTTTCAAACAACTTCTTATCAATTCCTTTCATAAAATTTTTTATAATTGCCATCTTTACAGTCATATTCCATCCCTTCATCATATCAATCCTTATTTTTGTACATATATAAGTTTTTCTTTCTTCAAAATTTTGGGAGGCACTTTCTTCTAAAAGACCAAAATACACCCCAAATCTAGTGTGTGGCACTGATCTATATACCAGCCTGATCATATTTGATCACATTCTGTTTTTTTTTTGTTGTTGTTGTTTTGTTTTGTTTGTTTTTATTTGTTTTTATCTTTTTCTTTCTCTTTTTCTTCTTTTTCTTTTTTCTCTCTTTCCATTTCTTTTTCCACTGCTTCAGGTCTTTTCTGATTTGTTTAGAGTATATTTTCTGGGGACACTGTTACTCTGCTAGCATTTTGTTCTCTCATTAATCTATTCTCCTCTGCACAAAATGACAAGACGGAAAAAATCACCTCAACAAAAAGAACAAGAGGTAGTACCGACGGCCAGGGACCTACTCAATATGGACATTAGTACGATGTCAGATCTAGAGTTCAGAATCATCACTTTAAAGATACTAGCTGGGCTTGAAAAAAATATGGAAGTTATTAGAGAAACCCTTCCTGGAGAAGTAAAAGAGCTAAAATCCAACCAAGAAGGAATCGAAAAGGCTATTAATGAGGTGCAATCAAAAATGGGGGCACTAACTGCTAGAATAAATGAGGCAGAAGAGAGAATCAGTAATATAGAAGATGAAATGATGGAAAATAAAGAAGCTGAGAAAAAGAGAGATAAACAACTACTGGATCACGAGGGCAGAATTCGAGAGATAAGCGATACCATAAGACGAAACAACATTAGAATAATTGGGATCCCAGAAGAAGAAGAAAGAGAGAGAGGGGCAGAAGGTATAATGGAGCAAATTATAGCAGAGAACTTCCCTAATTTGGGAAAGGAAACAGGCATGAAAATCCAGGAAGCACAGAGAACCCCTCTCAAAATCAATAAAAATAGGTCAACACCCCGACATCTAATAGTAAAACTTACGAGTCTCAGAGACAAAGAGAAAATCCTGAAAGCATCTCGGGAGAAGAGATATGTAACCTACAAGGGTAGAAACATTAGATTGGCAACAGACCTATCCACAGAGACTTGGCAGGCCAGAAAATTGAAGGAGAGATAAAAAGCTTCCAGGACAAACAAAAACTAAAGGAATTTGCTAACACAAAACCAGCCCTACAGGAAATCTTGAAAGGGGTCCTCTAAACAAAGAGAGAGCCTAAAAGCAATATAGACCAGAAAGGAACACAGATAATGTACAGTAACAGTCAACTTACAGGCAATACAATGGCACTAAATTCCTATCTTTCAAGAGTTACCCTGAATGTAAATGGGCTCAATGCCCCAATCAAAAGACACAGGCTATCAGACTGGACTAAAAAACAAGACCCATCAATATGCTGTCTGCAAGAGACTCATTTTAGAACCAAAGACACCCACAGGTTGAAAGTGAGGGGGTGGAAAACGATTTACCATGCTAATGGACACCAAAAGAAAGCTGGGGTGGCTATCCTTATATCAGACAAATTAGATTTTAAACCAAAGACTGTAATAAGAGATGAGGAAGGACACTATATCATACTTAAAGGATCTATCCAACAAGAAGATCTAACAATTGTAAATATCTATGCCCCTAACATGGGAGCAGCCAATTATATAAGGCAATTAATAACAAAAGCAAAGAAACACATCGACAACAATACAATAATAGTGGGGGACTTTAACACCCCCCTCACTGAAATGGACAGATCACCTAAGCAAAAGATCAACAAGGAAATAAAGACTTTAAATGACACACTGGACCAAATGGACTTCACAGACATATTCAGAACATTCCATCCCAAAGCAACAGAATACACATTCTTCTCTAGTGCCCATGGAACATTCTCCAGAATAGATCACATCCTAGGTCATAAATCAGGTCTCAACTGGTACCAAAAGATTGGGATCATTCCCTGCCTATTTTCAGACCACAATGCTTTGAAACTAGAACTCAATCACAAGAGGATAGTCAGAAAGAACTCAAATACATGGAGGCTAAAGATCATCCGACTAAAGAATGAATGGGTCAACCAGGAAATTAAAGAAGAATTTAAAAAATTCACAGAAACCAATGAAAATGAAAACACAACTATTCAAAATCTTTGGGATGCAGCAAAGGCGGTCCTAAGAGGAAAGTATATAGCAATACAAGCCTTTCTCAAGAAACAAGAAAGGTCTCAAGTACACAACCTAAGCCTATACCTAAAGGAGCTGGAGAAAGAACAGCAAATAAAGCCTAAACCCAGCAGGAGAAGAGAAATCATAAAGATCAGAGCAGAAATCAATGAAATAGAAACTAAAAGAACAGTAGAACAGATCAATGAAACTAGGAGCTGGTTCTTTGAAAGAATTAACAAGATTGATAAACCCCTGGCCAGACTTATCAAAAAGAGAAGAGAAAGGACCCAAATCAACAAAATCATGAAAGAGGAGAGATCACAACCAACACCAAAGACATACAAACAATTATAAGAACATATTATGAGCAACTCTATGCCAGCAAATTAGATAACCTGGAAGAAATGGATGCCTTCCTAGAGATGTATCAACTACCAAAACTGAACCAGGAAGAATTAGAAAACCTGAACAGACCTATAACCACTAAAGAAATTGAAGCAGTCATCAAAAATCTCCCAAAAAACAAAAGCCCAGGGCCAGATGGCTTCCCAGGGGAATTCTACCAAACATTTCAAGAAGAATTAATACCTATTCTTCTGAAACTGTTCCAAAAAATAGAAATGGAAGGACAACTTCCAAACTCATTTTATGAGGCCAGCATTACCTTGATCCGAAAACCAGACAAAGACCCCATCAAAAGGGAGAATTACAGACCAATATCCCTGATGAACATGGATGCAAAAATTCTCACCAAAATACTAGCCAGTAGGATCCAACAGTACATTAAAAGGATTATTCACCACGAACAAGTGGGATTTATCCCTGGGCTGCAAGGTTGGTTCAACATCCACAAATCAATCAGTGTGATACAATACATTAACAAAAGAAAGAACAAGAATCATATGATCCTCTCAATAGATGCAGAAAAAGCATTTGACAAAGTACAGCATGCTTTCTTGATCAAAACTCTTCAGAGTATAGGCATAGAAGGTACATACCTCAATATCATAAAAGCCATCTATGAAAAACCTACAGCAAATATCATTCTCGATGGAGAAAAACTGAGAGCTTTCCCCCTAAGGTCAGGAACGTGGCAGGGCTGTCCACTATCACCACTGCTATTCAACATAGTATTGGAAGTCCTAGCCACAGCAATCAGAAAACAAAAAGAAATCAAAGGCATCCAAATTGGCAAAGAAGAAGTCAAACTCTCACTCTTTACAGATGATATGATACTTTACGTGGAAAACCCCAAAGACTCCACCCCAAAACTACTAGAAGTCATACAGGAATTCAGTCAAGTGGCAGGATAGGAAATCAATCCACAGAAGTCAGTGGCATTCCTATACACCAACAACAAGACAGAAGAAAGAGAAATTCAGGAGTTAATCCCATTTACAATTGCACCCAAAACCCTAAGATACCTAGGAATAAATCTAACCAAAGAGACAAAGGATCTGTACTCACAGAACTATAAATTACTCATGAAAGAAATTGAGGAAGACACAAAGAAATGGAAAAACGTTCCATGCTCATGGATTGGAAGAACAAATATTGTGAAGATGTCAATGCTACCTAGAGCAATCTACACATTGAATGCAATCCCCATCAAAATACCATCCACTTTTTTCAAAGAAATGGAACAAATAATCCTAAAATTTGTATGGAACCAGAAAAGACCCCACATAGCCAGAGGAATGTTGAAAAAGAAAAACAAAGCCGGCGGCATCACAATTCCAGACTTCCAGCTCTATTACATAGCTGTCATCATCAAGACACTATGGTACTGGCACAAAAACAGACACATAGATCAACGGAACAGAATAGAGAGCCCAGAAATGGACCCTCAACTCTATGGTCAACTCATCTTTGACAAAGCAGGAAAGAATGTCCAATGGAACAAAGACAGTCTCTTCAACAAATGGTGTTGGGAAAATTGGACAGCCACATGCAGAAGAATGAAACTGGACCATTTCCTTACACCACACACAAAAATAGACTCCAAATGGTTGAAAGACTTCAATGTGAGACAGGAGTCCATCCAAATCCTAAAGCAGAATACAGGCAGCAACCTCTTTGACCTCAGCCGAAGCAACTTCTTCCTAGAAACATCGCCAAAGGCAAGGGAAGCAAGGGCAAAAATGAACTATTGGGACTTCATCAAGATAAAAAACTTTTGCAAAGCAAAGGAAACAGTCAACAAAACCAAAAGACTACCGACAGAATGGGAGAAGATATTTGCAAATGACATATCAGATAAAGGGCTAGTATCCAAAATCTATAAAGAACTCATCAAACTCAACACCCAAAGAACAAAGAATCCAATCAAGAAATGGGCAGAAGACATGAACAGACATTTTTCCAAAGAAGACATCCAAAGGGCCAACAGACACATGAAAAAGTGCTCAATATCGCTCGGCATCAGGGAATTCCAAATCAAAACCTCAATGAGATACCACCTCACACCAGACAGAATGGCTAAAATTAACAAGTCAGGAAACGACAGATGTTGGCGGGGATGCGGAGAAAGGGGAACCCTCCTACACTGTTGGTGGGAATGCAAGCTGGTGCAGCCACTCTGGAAAACAATATGGAGGTTCCTCAAAAAGTTGAAAATAGAGCTACCATATGATCCAGCAATTGCCCTACTGTGTATTTACCCCAAAGATACAAAAGTAGGGATCCAAAGGGGTACGTGCACCCCGATGTTTATAGCAGCAATATCCACAATAGCCAAACTGTGGAAAGAGCCAAGATGTTCATCAACAGATGAATGGATAAAGAAGAGGTGGTATATATATACAATGGAATATTATGCAGCCATCAAAAGGAATGAGATCTTGCCATTTGCAATGACGTGGATGGAACTGGAGGGTATTATGTTGAGTGAAATAAGTCAAACAGAGAAAGACATGTATCATATGATCTCACTGATATGAGGAATTCTTAATTGCAGGAAACAAACTGAGGGTTGCTGGAGTGGGGGGTGGGGTGGGAGGGATGGCGTGACTGGTTGATAGACACTGGGGAGGGTACGTGCTCTGGTAAGCACTGTGAATTGTGCAAGACTGTTGAATCTCAGATGTGTACCTCTGAAACAAATAATGCAATATATTTTAAGAAAAAAAAAAAAGAAGAAGAAGAAGAAGGTAGCGGGAGGGGAAGAATGAAGGGGGGGAAATCGGGGGGTAGACGAACCATGAGAGACGATGGATTCTAAAAAACAAACAGGGTTCTAGAGGGGAGGGGGGTGGGAGGATGGGTTAGCCTGGTGGTGCGTATTGAGGAGGGCACATTCTGCATGGAGCACTGGGTGTTATGCACAAACAATGAATCATGAACACTTCATCTAAAACTAATGATATAATGTATGGGGATTAAAAAAAGAAAGAAAAAGAAAAGAAAAATAAGAAACTCTTTAACATTGTCATAAGTAATGACCACAACCCTTCCTGCAGAAAAAGACAAAAAAGAGAACTGGCTACCAGTATTGTTTTGGGAAGAAAGAGGTGATGGGCAGGGAGAGAAAAAGTATGTCTTATAAGAATTCCTATCAAAAACTTGGGGCACCTGGGTGGTACAGTCAGTAAAACATCTGACTCTTGGTTTCCACTCAGGTCATGATCTCAGGGTCATGAAATTGAGCCCCAGTTCGGGCTCTAGGCTCCACACTGAGCACAGAGTCTGCTTGGGTTTATCTCTCCCTCTGCCCTCCTCTCTTTCTCTCTCTCAAATAAATCTTTTTTTTTTTTTAAAGAATTCCTACCAAAATCTCACCCATATTTATTTTTAGTGAAAACCATCATACTACCCATTTGCTCCCAGCAACACCACAATAAAATAATTTTAAATTGAGTGCTTGTCCAAAATGACCCAGGTGTGCTGGTTTCCTTAGACACCAGACAGAAGCAAATTCAAATCATCTTTCAAGGAATACACTTTAGATATGGAAACTCAGGCAACAGAAAAAGTTACAGGGGAAATAGGCTTGTAAAATACTAATAATCATAACATGTACGAGTAAACAAGCTATTGCTAAGTGAGAGCAGAAAAAAAGATTGCATCAAACCCTCAAAAAGTTTTCAGAATTTGACTGTAAGATATGAAGCCCTGAGATATGTAAGGAGAATTTTTAAAGGTTTAAGGAAATATATGAAGGAAATTAAAAAAATGACCAAGAAAAAAATTTTAATATAACAAAAATTTTAGAAACTAATAATAATTTAAATTAGTAAAATAAACATGTACAAAGAGATATTTAGTGACATGAGAGAAAGATGGGAATAAATTATCTAGGATTTAATATAGCAAAACAGAAGGTATATTTAAAAAATATTGATGAAGAGAAATGTGAGTTAAAGGTGGAAAGTCGAGCTTGTCCCTGGACTTCTGAAGTTGCAGAAGTAGAGAAAAAAGAAACAGGAGTGTGTAAGTTGAAATGATGCTAGTTGTTCCTGCAGGCATACTGCATTGTGTCTGTAGATGAATAGGAAACAAGTTTATCTCTCTATCATGTGATGTACTAAGCAAGTATTCCTAAACCATAGATTACCTGCTCTATGACTTGGGACTACAGCACTTTCTTACCATCGTGTAACTATGACTGAAAATGTGGTTGTGTTCGTTGGCATCAAGTCAAAGGGAAAAGAGCATGAGGGATCACTCATGGAAGGACTTTTTGATACAGGTCTAAAAATCATGTTCATTGTCTTTCGGTCAACTCCATTGTTAGAACTTCCTTGTATGGTCATACCTAATTTCTAGAGAGGTCAAAAAAATATAGCTTAGCTAAGCACGAGGAAGAATAGGAAATAGATTTGATGGCAGATTTTGTCACAGTCAATACTTCTGGCCATTAGATGTGTATTTCACCTTTCTCCACACACATTAAGCACACTCATGCCTTTCCCCAAGGGAGATAATTCAAAGTCCTAACCATTTACTGCTCAGACCTGGAAATCCAGGATCCTGTGTTTGTTTGTTTGTTTGTTTGTTTTAAGATTTTATTTATTTGAGAGAGAGAGAAAGAGAGCACAAATGGTGGGGAGGGGCAGAAGGAGAGGGAGAAGCAGACTCCCTGCTAAGCAGAGAGCCTGACAAAGGGCTTGATCCCAGGACCCTGGGATCATGACCTGAGCCGAAGGCAGAAGCTTAACCAACTGAGCCACCTAGGTGCTCCTAGGATTCTGTTAATATCCATTACTCTCCATTAAGAAATATATGGATCCTCATATTCTCCCAAACTATTATCTGAAAGAGACAAGTTATGCTTAACTTCCATTGCCCCTAAAATACAATAATGAAAAAGGGGCAGAGACACCACAAAAAAAAAAAATGTTCTCACTCAAAGTAGGAGAGAAAAGGAGCCATATGACAGTTACTGATTCTAAAACAAGACAAAGACAATACAGTATATGAAAACTGGAGGCCAAACTCACTCATGAATTTGGATGAATACATCTTAAACAAAATGTTGACAAATCAAGTTTAGGAAAATGTAAAAAGGGTGATACATAGGGACCAAACTGGTTTTCCAGTTATCAAGGTTGATTTATCTTGTGATAACCAATTAATATAATTCAACACATCAAGACTGAGTGATGGATTTAAAAAAAAAATGGCATGTAAAATAACGAAGTCACAGGAGAGAACTTACGTGATTCATTGATAAATGGTTGCAAACATGCAAAAGCAAAAAGGATACTTTTTAGGGGTACATAAATATGTAATAAAGCTATTAAGATAAAAGCAAAAATTGATAAAGAACAAAACAGAGAAATGAATTTCTATGAAATAAGGGGCTTCAGAGTTATTGATGATACTCTCTTAGACTAGGTGATAGTATTCCCTGCATTTTTTGCTGTTGTATTTTGAAATTTACATATCAACATAAAACACCTTATGTATGTAATTGATATTTCATTTTTAAAAGTTAAAATTCAAGTGCATAAGAGTGAAAGGAGTTTAACTGGAGGGGGTTCAGTCAGGGAAAGGAACAGCGGGAGAGAAGGCGCATGGGAGTGAGAGGCGTAGAGTATTCCCCAGCTATCTTAGAGACCTGATTTTAGCCACTAGAATCAGAAGCTGAGGACCAAAACTCCTTTCATAAAGATTTCAGGAGACTCTGGGTATAAGCAAAACTGGTTCAGGGCTTGGGTGACAAATTGTGTCACAGAAATGAAGAGACAACATTCCCTCAGATTCCGTTTTGAGCCAGGCATTGCCGGACACCCTGAAAACTGGCAGCTGAGACCAGGGGGGAAACACTGGCCCAACAGTGGCCTTTCCTGATGGACACTGTCAGCAGGAGTAGTGTGAAACTCCTGCCAGGGGTCTCCCAAGCAGCAGATAAAACCAGAGCAGTTAAGGCATGAGAGGCAGAATGCATTAGGTGCCACAGAACCCTGGGACTTGTGCCACCATGTGAGGAACAGGTTTGGAAAATGCCAAAAATCACATAAAGAGGCACTTAGAGAAGGGTAAGAATCTGCCCTGAAATACCATAATGAGTCTATTTTTAGATGTTGATAAATGATTTATCAACAATCATTTAAGACTGCTAACATATGACATACATATATGTATGCACAAAAACAGACACAAATGTTTAAAAATTGTGTGTGTATATGTTTTGTGACTTTTTAGTTTAGGGAGAATCAACTCTCTTGAGTTCTCTAAAAATACGTATATTTTAATTTAAAAGCAACTGAAATAGGACATCGAGTTTCTTATATATTATTCAAAACATTTGATGAGGACTTGGTGTATATTTTTTCTCATGGTCATGCTTCTGTGGGTTCTATTCTTGAATTAAAGTAGTTCAGTGCTCAAAAGCCCCTGTCTGTAGGATATGCCTATCATGCTCTTAGCCTGGAGCCTTCTGATCTGGTGCCTTAGAATGAGTGAAGAGACTCATCCAGATTTCAATACATTTGATTGTTTATTAGTTGACACAGCACTCAATAGTTTTACCAGGTCCTCAGAGCTCCTGTGGCTGAGACATTACAGTCGAGTTTAATTGCGTAAAGCAGCTATAACTAGAAATTCACTTACTAGAACATTCAAAAATACAAAGACTAATGGTGGGAAAATGTTTCTGCAATGATGATCTCAACAAAATGCCCTGACATTTGTGCATATTCTTTCTGTTAAATCATTCTAAGTTGGTTCCCTTTTTTTTTGGCTTTCCTAAAAATGAAGCATTTCTGTTAAACCTGCTTACCGGGTACATCCCACAGACTTATTATTATATTTTAAAATTGGCTTCTCCTCTTTCACTTTCAAATGGATCGAAAGCAAAAAGCAGCATCCATCAGATGAGGTCATCTCAGCAAGAAGCCCAATTAACTCAAAATAAAGTCCCAAATGGTAGATGAACCAGCACTCATAATAAGCCTCCCCCAGTGTACCATGACCAATTTGTGCATTAAAATGCTTTAATGTGATCTTTTTCCAGTCCTGTCACCTCTTTTAGCAATGTATTATTGTCTTTAATGTATAAACTAATAAACTATTAGGTAAATGCCTTAGTAAATGCACAGCCAATTTTTTTTTTTCAGTTCTTTTTGATTGGTTTGTTTACAGTTACTTGGACAGACACATCTGCTTTTGTCCCTTTGGAAAAAGTAAAGATTTAGGGGGCTTTTAAAAATTTGTCATTTCACAGTTATTTACTGGGATGTTGGCAAAGTGGGTGAAGAAGGAGAGAGAGAGGGAGAGCTAGGGAAAGAGAGAGGGAGAGAGGAGTCTAATTATGAAGCAGATGTTGGGAGTGGTACTTATTCTCCAAAACCACACGGGTCATTCATTAAAATCTCAGTTTTAATTAGCAAACACCTGTTTTCTGTTTGATTTTACATTGATATCTACTGTCTGCAATTTGCTTTCTTCAGTACAATTAAATAGCCCTGACAGTAACAGTTAATCTAATTAGTCCACAGGTGCCCTGGGAGGTGACTATCGACTTGAAGAAATTAAATACAAGCAAGCACAGCTCATTCACCTGATTGGATAAGACTTGTGTGCAATTGTTGTTGGGTGTCACCTTTTCCCTTGGCTCTTCCTTTTAAATTTGGATTTAAGAGGAGTGAAATAATGAAAACTGTTGAGTGTTTGCTGTGTACCAGTCACCGTGCTAGGTTCAGAAAGTAGAAAGAGGAAACCCTTTCAGCTTCTACCTAGAAGAGGTTAAAGTCTGATGAATAGGACAGATATGTACACAGATTATTATATATGCGAGGGCCTTGGGGGCCCAGAAAAGCAGGGATGAATCCAAGCGCTTATAAGCAAGAATTAAGATCATTCTCTAATAAATTCTGGTTGCTGCTGCCAAGAACAGGATAACAACCCTGGCTTTTTCCAAACTGAGAAAGTTGTGCTTGTTTTCAAATTGGTAGAAATTCATTTATAATCATGTGATCTTAGTCTATCAACATTTATCATGAAACTTAATGATGTCACCTGCTGTCTCTGTAAAGATTTTGGCTATAGGATGTTCTCTTTCCTAATTCTGAGGTTTAAAGAAAGCTGTCACCAAGCCCTGAGATCTAGGAAATATACATCAAAGAGATACCAGTCATCAGTCCTAGTTGCGTATGCATATTTCAAAATGGTGTAGTTAGATGACTTAGGGTGTATATATCCATAAGTAAAGCAAAGGCCGGAAAGTGGTGCTAATAGAGATGTCTGGCAAAGCTGCTCTTCTGCTGCTCCTCCAGTCTTATCTAATATATTTGTTTTGAAAAGATGAGAGCCCTGGGCTTCACTTGACTCCATTCATAAATTGGGCCCACAAGGAGAAAACCAATCCATCACTCAAGGGCACACAGGTTGATATCCCAGCTGGTTTAAGGAGGCATCCTCTATGCATGCACAAACTTAACGGAAACAGCCTCTGACTACGAGCATCACATTATGCTAAATGTTGAGAAAGAGGGAATGGCATGGGGACTTTGAACACTAGTCCTATAAAAATTAAGTTATGCTCTGCCTAAAACTTCCCAAAGGCTTTCTCTGAAAGACATTCATCTGCTGGTGTGTTGATAGTGGTAATTAATTGACTAGAATTTTGTTTCTTCTTTATAGAACAGAAATACCTCTAAAGTGGGTTGGAATTGGAAGTTTTCTAAGAGATTATTGATATATGGAAAGGTCATCACTTTGAAAAACTTCTTGTCCACAGAAATTGCAATTGTGACAACAAGGATGATCATTATGATTGAGGTGACCAAGATTCACAGCATTAGGCAGTTTGTCTATCTACAGCTTCTATCACATAGGAGAGCAGGGAAGGGAGTTAATATTTGTTAAGCGTCTACTCCATGCCAGCAATGGTGTTGGTTTGGAGCTTCCTGTATAACATCTCTTTGTAATTCTCGTGCCCACCCTGTGAGCTAGGCTTTATATGTTTATAACTCAAAGTAGAAACAGGCTCAAAATGGCTACGATTTTCTTAAATGTTACATTGTTAAGCAGTGGAAAATTATTGTTTTGATGAAGATCCCTCTGATTCATTACACTGTCTCCAAATTACATCTAATAAATACAGCTATTCATATCATGCTCTGTATTTGCCCCACACTTTTAAAAATTATGGGTGAGGCCCCTACCTAAGAGAGTGGCTGATATTGGCACTCTATCATTTGATTCTCACAATAATCTCAAGACATTGTTGGAACACATGGTATTTCCACTCTGTTAGATGTAAAGAAATCAGAAAGTAGGAAGCCTAGAGACCATCAGGACTCTGCCATATACAGCTGAACACTAAATAAATGAAAAGAAACCATGTATCATTCTACCTCTAAGGAACTCACATGTCATGAACAAGATGAGCATAGGTAATAGATTATATTCACATAAGACAGTGATAGAGGCAAATATAGGGGTTTTTTGAATATAAAATGGAAATTTGCCCTTCACAGCAATAGCATATACTGCCATTTCTACATTACCTGTGACCCATGAAATATTTACCTTCCCTGGGTTGCATTCCCTCAGAATAAACTAAGCCAGGTTACAGTGTTCATATTAGCTTATAGCCATGTTATTTATGACCAGCCATAGTCAATGGATGCTGGTAAATGTTTAACATCTGGCATTCTGGGCAAAAGAAGAAAAAAAAGACCTGATTCGTAGCATACACCAGTTTCTATGGTGTAAATACCCTCACAACTTCAAACCACCACCATCATGTAATAGTATGTGGAACTGGGAAAAGATGTTCACAAATCAGCTTGCAAGAGCTGCAAGGAGCTGGCCTCATCACTCCACTGGTATAGTTAATATGGGAGACTGGAACGTGTTTCCCTAGTAGCCCAAGGCTTTTGCAGTACTCAATCCTCCCTCCATGGCACCTCAAACTCCCACATATATACACTCGTGCCCTCCCATACTCTCTTTCTCAGGGACATTTCCATCAGGAAAAAATTAAATCACTTAATCAGCTCACCTAGAGACTTTCATGCTTTATTAATTAGGGGAAAATGATGGCAAGAGTAAACAGGTAGGGAAGAGATTTTTTTTTTTTTAAATTTATTATTATGTTAATCACCATACATCATTAGTTTTTGATGTAGTGTTCCATGATTCATTGTTTGTGTATAACACCCAGTGCTCCATGTAGAACGTGCCCTCTTTAATACCCATCACCAGGCTAACCCATCCTCCCACTCCCCGCCCCTCTAGAACCCTCAGTTTGTTTTTCAGAGTCCATCGTCTCTCATGGTTCATCTCCCCCTCCGATTTCCCCCCTTCATTCTCCCCCTACTGCTATCTTCCTTTTTTTAAACATATATTGTATTATTTGTTTCAGAGGTACAGATCTGTGATTCAACAGTCTTGCACAATTCACAGGGAATAGATTTTATTTATTTTATTTTTAAAGGTTTTATTTATTTATTTGAGACAGAGAAAGAGAAAGAGCACAAATGGGGAGGAGGGTCAAAGAGAGAAGGAGAAGCAGATTTCCCACTGAGCAGGGAGCTTGATGAGGGACTCCATCCCAAGATCCTGAGATCATGATCTGAGCTGAAGGCAGATGCTTAACCAACTGAGCCAGCCAGGCACCCTGGGAATGGATTTTAAATGCAGACTCCCATCTTAGGGTTCATGTAATCACAAAAAATTAAGTGGTTGCCATCATTAGCTGGACTTAAAGGGAAAGCCAGCAGTCCTAGGTCTTGCCTCTTACAGGGAAGGTATGTTTTTGTAGCAATATTTCAGCAGAATCAATGCACTAACACAAAGGAGCAAACATAATGCAGAAAAACAAGCAAAAGAGATAATAAAGAGAAATAAATCCTTGTGTTGTTAGTCTCATCCAAAGCTTCTGATTCTGCCAAGACACTGGAAGAGTCTTGAAAAGAAAAATCACTTTTTTTAAAATTGTTTGTTTTCTTTCTTTTTCTTTTCAAGTAGACTTTATGCTCAGCATGGAGCCCAACACAGTGCTTGAACTCAAGACCCTGAGATCAAGACCTGAGCTGAAATCAAGAGTCAGACACTTAACCAACTGAGCCACCCTGGCACCCTCCCCCCTTGTTTTCAATTGTGTCCCCTTTATTATTTTACTGTTGAAACCCTACCTTGGTAAAGTTGCCATTTCTATCTTTCCCTTCAGCCCACTTTGTTTATTTCTAGACATTGCTAGGATGCAGAACTGAAATACTCAGTGTCCCTATTCTGCTGGGGGATGTTGGGCAGGGCATGTAATGGATTCTAAGTTACTTCTCAGTATGTAGCGCTGTGATAAGTTATGCTTTTTTTTCCCCCTTCTAGTCTTGTTTGTCAGGCAGAAAAACAACCGTGGCTACTTGCTCATTCATATTCAATGACTTGATTTGAGTGTTGTTTTAATTCTTCATCAGAAAAATTATCATTCTCTTTTTCCTTACACATGTAATTTCAAAAGCTTTGCTGAATTTAAAAATGTCTTTTTGTCATATCTCCAGTCTTATATTTTTTTCATGAAAAACACACCTCCAATACGATAATAGGGGTCACTGAGGGATTTATTTGGAAATGTACTCTTCAGCACCCTCTTTAATAATAGCAACAGCAAGATGAACCACGAGAGATGATGGACTCTGAAAAACAAACTGAGGGTTCTAGAGGGGAGGGGGGTGGGGGGATGGGTTAGCCTGGTGATGGGTATTAAAGAGAGCACATTCTGCATGGAACACTGAGTGTTATACACAAACAATGAATCATGGAACACTACATCAAAAACTAATGATATAATGTATGGTGATTAACATAACAATAAAAAATTAAAAAAATAATAGTAACAGCAAACATATAGCACTTCCTCTGTGAGTCATTGTGCAAAACACTTTACATATGGAAACTCATTCATTCCTCACAACTACCTACTGGGAGGTATGACTATTTCCCCTATTTTATAAATGAGGAAATTGAGAGTAATAAGAGTAGCAAATGGTGGAGATGATATTTGAGTCCAGCACAGCTAGAATATATGATTTTTAACTGCAACCCTATATTTTAACTAAAAACAAAAATCATGATTTTGATTTAGCCTATTAAATTAGAAGTGCTAAAGACATTAAAGGGTTTTCAATATTTCAGTCAGCTAAACAGTTCTTTTTTTAAGATTTATTTATTTTGAGAGAGAGAGAGGGTGGGAAAGAGAGAGAGAGAGAAAATGAACGGGAGGGGCAGGGGGAGAGGGAGAAAAAATCTCAAGCAGACTCTGCACTAAGCATGGAGCCCAATGATGGGCTTGATCTCACCACCCTGAGATCAGGACCTGAGCCAAAACCAAGAGTGGGATGCTTAACCAGACATCCCTACTGTAGTTCTTCTAATGAAGAATGCACAGGATACTAGTTTGCAGTACAAAACCTATTCTCAGAGGGGAAAAAAGAGAGAGCGAAGAGAATCTGATCAGATCAAATTTTTCCGAAATTTGAATATTTTGCAATGCTTGTATTGTTTCTTGTCTTCTTTTATAAAAGTGTGCCATGAACCCCTAATGCCAGGCAGAGAGCTACACATTGTACCTGGCACATTGCCAAAGTAGTAGTGCCTCACAAGACCAGACTCATAATTAGTGCTTCATAGATGTTTGATGACTGAGTGAAATGAACATAAGTAGAATAGGTTGCTGCTGTTTATGGACTTCCTATCCTACAGTTGGAACCAGAAAGTGGTTTCTCTGATTTGCAGAATATATGATCATTGATTAAAAGGTAAAATTCTTTAGGAGTATTAGTGCATTAAAATGCTTTAGCATGCTTTAGTATGAGTACATATACCCATAGCAGTATACACCATATGTACACATGATACATATAAGCATAAGGTGCTCTCTTCTAGAGTGAATTGGTTCTTAGTGAAAACATGCAGCCAAGTGATGAGGTTGGGACTATTGTTGGGATAGAAATCAAAGATACATCCTATAGAAATCAATTCTGAGAACAAAATAAGTGGATATTGGGATGACGGAGAGTACTGCATAAGCTTAGGTTTGAAAAAATGAGTGAAATCAATTTCTTAAGATAAATGTAAGAAGAGAGAACAAATGTTATCTAGAAAACTGCTTGATCCCAGAAAGTAAGTATAAAAAAATAATGGGCAATTAAGAATTTAACCCATTAGTTAGAGTTGAAAGTTCAGGATTAACAAAGATGGTGTGGAGGAAAGGGCAAGTTCCCAAAATGGAGACCTTATGAGCATATGCAGAGAGCTGGTAATTTTGCAGAAACACTGCGGAGTGATGAGGTACATTATCTTTCACCAGCCCAGCCAGAGTTCTCTCTGACAAACAGCTGAGGGGGGCAGCTGTTGATTTGACTGCCTCATTTTTAAAGAGACAAAACATTTGTTTAAACACTTAGGTGACTCTGTGGACAAAGATGAACACCACCTTTTAGAAGCATGTCAGATTAACTGAAAATATAGTTCATTGACTACTTTCCTTCAAAAAGGTTTGATGAAAACTGAAATGCTCAGTAAATTATTTGAAGGTATAGCTAAAAAGAGTCAACAGCATAACATTAGTAAAATGTTGCTATTGAAAGTTATTATAAAGATTGGTGTGTGTGTGTGTGTGTATGTTTGTGTGTGATTTAGTAAATGTGTATACTGTAGAGAAGAAATGTTCCAGTCTTATTTCAATGGACATAAAATTATACATGTTATAATACGATTATTTAAGACCCTCCATAACCTCCAGGAAACTCTTTAGAAAAATCATGAAGTGTATTTGATATAAAAACTCATATTCTTAGTCACTGCAGTGTGCATGTAATTGGCATAAACTTTCATTAAAGAGCTCGATCTGGCCAGCCAGTTTTCTCTTTTTCTCTTCCCATCAAATGATGACCCCTGAGCAGAAGCCCTGTCTTCCTGCATTTGGACCATGCCATATGACTCACAAATTTAAAGATCCAAGGTTGGGCACGAATGAGACTTTAGGGTTGTCCCAAATTAGATGTTTAATCAGTGAAGACTTTGATTTAACACCTTTCAGAGGAATTATTGTTTCTGGAAATTTTGGTTTTGTTGCTTTTTCTAGGATGTCTTCTCTGTGATTCTGCTCTTTTAGATTGGGGACTGAGTCTTCAAGGCAAAACTTTAAATTTTAGCCTCTGATATTCCTGGCTGTATCTTGTTTCAGTGTCTTAATAACTAAAGCCTTATTAAAATGTTAGGAGAGATGATGATTTACAATTGTTATATCTTCTTGTTGGATTGTCCCCTTCGTGATTATATAATGCCCTTCTTTGTCTTTTGTTACAGTCTTTGTATTAAAGTCTACATATATTGTTACTCTGGCCTTCTTTTGACATCCATTTATGTGATAAATGTTTCTTCACCCTCACTTTCAATCTGCAGGTGTTTTTAAGGTCTACAATGAGTCTCTTGTAGGCAACATATAGATAGGTCTTGCTTTTTCATCCATTCTGACACCCTATGTCTTTTGACTGGGATGTTTAGTCCATTTACATTTGAAGTAATTATTGGTAGATTTGTATTTCTTGCCATTTTATTACTTTTCTCATCATTGTTTCTGGAGATTTTCTCTGATCCTTTCTTGTCTTTGCCAATTTTGGCCTCTCCTTTCCACTCAAAGAGTCCCCCTTAATATCTCTTGCAGGGCTGGGTTAGTGGCCATGAACTCCTTTAGCCTTTATTTGTCTGGGAAACTCTTTATCTCTCCCCCTATTCTGAATGATAGCCTTGTTGGACAGAGTATTCGTGGCTGCAGTTTTTTCTACTTAGCACTTCAAATATATCACTCCACTTTCTTCTGTTGAGAAATCTAGCTTGCCTTATGGGTTTTCCCTGCTAAGTTTTGGTCTTCTTTTGTATTGTTGCTTTTAAGATTTTTTCTTTATCACTATATTTTGCAAACTTAATTATAGTATGTCTTGATGTTGGCTTGCTTTTGTTGATTTGGATGGGAGTTCTCTGTGTCTTCTGTATCTGGATGTCTCTTTTCTTCCTCAGATTAGGAAAGTTTACAACTTTTATTTCTTGAAATAAATTTTCTGCCCCCTTTTCTCTCTTATTCTTCTGGGACTCCTATAATACTAATGTTATTATCTTTGATGGAGTCACTGAGTTCCCCAAGTCTATTCTTGGGTAGCCTAATTCTTTTTCTCCTTTGTTCAGCTTCATTATTTTCCATCATTTTGCCTTATAGGTCGCTAATTTGTTCCTCTGCTTCTTCCAGTCTGCTGTTCATAGCATCATGCCTGTTTCCAATCTCATTTATTGCATTCTTCATCTCTAATTCTTTTTTAAATCTTTTACCTCTGTGGTAAAGGTCTCTCTGATATTTTCAATTCTCTTCTCAAGTCCAGTGGTTATCCTTATAATTGTTGCTTTAAGTTCTCCATCAGGTGTGTTATTTATATCTGTTTCACTTAGATCTATGGCCATGGCTTCATCTTATTCTTTCATTGGGATAAATTCCCCACCTCTTGGCATTTTCTAAGTCCCTGCCTCTTTCTCTGTGTTATAAAAGTCAGTTATGTCTCCTGCTCCTGAAAGTAATGGCCTTATGAAGAAGAGGTTGTGTAATGCCCAGGGCCTAGAGCTTCAGGGAGTGCCTCCAGTGTGTGCTGTGCATGCTCTTCTGTTGTGTTTTAGCTGCTCTATCCCTCAGACCAGTCATCTGCAGAGGCTCTCCTTGCCTGCTGCAGGCAGTGTTTGGTCCCTGGCCTGAATGTGGCAAGTTTTAACTAGGTGTGCTCTGTCTGCTTGTGAAATGAGACCTGACACCAATTGCATCAGAACTGAGGCCCTGCAGAACTCTCTGGTCAGGAGTTTGTGCTGGTCTTCTGGGGCAGGAGCCCACTGCACTGAGACTGAGGCAAACTTGACTGAGAAGGGCAGCAC
Source organism: Mirounga leonina (assembly GCF_011800145.1). Lineage (NCBI taxonomy): Eukaryota > Metazoa > Chordata > Mammalia > Carnivora > Phocidae > Mirounga > Mirounga leonina. Next base: position 9,741,142 of record NW_023270320.1, read on the forward strand.
CACCAGAGCACATGGGGTTGGGGCTTGTGTAAGCAAGTTAGGCAGCCAGTGTCCATGCTGAGCTGCTTCCCTCAGGTGGCACTGTGTTTATGCTGAGGGGTGTGGGAGAGAAATGGTGCCAGCCACCTCCTTTGTCCCCAGAGAGGAGTCTCCATGAACACTGCTTCTTAGGGAAGCACTCCTTGAATAGTGAATAATTTCCTCCCTGTGTACCCCAGGCACTTTTCAGGCAGCTGTTTCCATTGTCTGTTCCCAGGTTTTTTGGCTGCCTTCTCTCCAGGAACAGTTTAGTGCCCTCTGGGCTCCATCCCAGTCAAGCCTGCTGACCTTTCAAACTCCAGGCTTTAGAGAAGAGGTAGGCAGGGGCTTGTTCTGGTATTCTGGGAAAGAAGTGAAGGGGCCCACTGCATTGGGACTGAAGCAAGCTTGACTGAGAGGGCAGTCCCATTAGAGCCCAGGGGGTTGGGGCTCAGTGTATGGAAGTCAGTCAGCCAGTGTCAGCCCTGCGCTGCTTCCAGCAGGTGGCTCTGTGGTTAAATTGAGGGGCATGGGAGGGAAATGGCACCTGCCAGCTCTTTTGTTCCCCTAGAGTCATCTCTGTGAATGCTGCTTCTCGACACCTGCTCTAAGAAGAGCAAATAATCCCCCCAGGGTGCCCTAGGCATTTTTCAGATCGCTGTTTCCATGCTGTCCTCCCCTTGGGTTGTTTGCCTGCCTTCTCTCCAGGAGAAGCGCAATGACCTCTGGGTTCTATCCCAGCCAAGCCCAGTGACCTTTAAGACTGCAGGCTTTAAGACCCACTGGTTGCAATAACACACAATTCAGCCCCTCTCATTTTCCAAGCCAATGGCTTTGGGGAAATGTTCTCCTTGTGTGTTCCCCTGTGTGCCCCTCTTTCCCTTGCCCTTCTCTGTGACCACAGCTTCCTCCCCTCTGCAGCACCCATGATCCATTTTTTCCCCTAAACCATATACTTCCTACCTTCTTCAATGTGGTCTCTTCTCTCCCTTTAGCTGTGGAGTTTGTTCTGTCAGACTTTAGGTCAATATCTGGGTTATTTAGCATGATTTGGAAACTATCTAGTTGTGTTTGTGGGACAAGATACGCACCCAAAATTAAAGCACCCAAGTATATAAAAAAAAAAATTAATAACAAACATAAAGGAACTAATTGATTATTCATTAAAAAATACATGGAAACAAATGAGATGAAAACACAGTAGTGCAAAAATGGTCCTAAGAGGGAAGTATATAGCAACATGGGTTTACCTCAAGAAGCAAGAAAAATCTCAAATAAACCTAACCTTACACCTAAAGGAGCTAGGAAAAGAACAACAAACAGAGTCTAAAGCCAGCAAAAGAAAGGAAATAATAAACATTAGAGCAGAAATATATGGTATGGAAACAACAATGACAACAACAAAAACCAATAGAACAGATCAATGAAACCAGGAACTGATTCTTTGAAAAAAATAATAAAATTAATAAACCCCTAGTCAGATTTATTAAAAGAAAAGAGAAAGGACCCAAATAAATAAAATCACAGATGAGAAAGGAGAAATAACAACCAACACCACAGAAATACAAACAATTATAGGAGAATATTATGAGAAGCTATATGTCGACAAATTGGACAACCTGGAAGAAATGGATAAATTCCTAGAAACATAGAAACAACAAAACTGAAACAGGAAGAAATAGAAAACTTGAATAGACTGATAACCAGCAAAGAAATTGAATCAGGAATCATAAAACTACCAACAAACAAAAGTCCAGGGCCAAATGGCTTCACAGGTGAATTCTACTAACATTTAAAGAAGAGTTAATACCAACTCTTCTCAAACTATTCCAAAAAATAGAAAAGGAAGGAAAACTTCCAAATTCATTTTATGAGGGTAGCATTACCATGATACCAAAACCAGATAAAGACTCCATTCACCATGATCAAGTGGGATTTATTCTTGGGTTGCTAGGGTAGTTTAGTATTTGCAAATCAATCAGTGTGATACACATTATACAAGAAAGGATAAGTAACATATGATCATTTCAATAGATGTAGAAAAAGCATTTGACAAAGTACAACATCCATTCATGATAAAAAGCCTCAACAAAGTAGGTTTAGATGGAACATATCTCAACATAATAAAGGCCATATATGAAATATCCACAACTAATATCATCCTCAATGGGGAAAAATTGAAAGCTTTTCTTCTATGTTCAGGAACAAAACAAGGATGTTACTCTCACTGTTATTTAACATAGGACTAGAAGCCTCAACAGTCAGAAAACAAAAAGAAATAAAAGACATCCAAATTGGCAAGGAAGAAGTAAAACTTTCACTATTTGCAGATAGCATGATACTCTATATAGAAAACCCAAAAGGCTCTACCAAAAACCTGTTTGAATTGAAAAATGAATTCAGTAAATTTGCAGGATAAAAAATCAACATAAAGAAATCTGTTGCATTTCTATAGATCAATAATGAAATAGCAGAGAGACTAAGGAATCAATCCCATTTACAATTGCACCCAAAACAGTAAGATACCTAGGAATAAACCTAACCAAAGAGGTGGAAGACCCATACTCTGATAACTATAAAACACTGATGAAAGACATTGAAGAGGACACAAAGAAATGGAAAGATATTCCATGTTCATGGATTGGAAGAACAAACATTGTTAAAATGTCTATACTACCCAAAGCAACATACACATTTAATGCAATCCCTATCAAAATACCAATAGCATTTTCCTCAGAGGTAGAACAAACAATCCTAAAATTTGTATGGAACTATGAGAGATCCAGAATAGCCAAAGCAACCTTAAAAAAGAAAAGCAAAGCTAGAGGCATCACAATCCCAGACTTCAAGTTATATTATAAAGCTGTAGTGATCAAAACAGTATGGTACTGGCACAAAAACAGACACATAGATCAATAGGACAAAATAGAAAACCCAAAAAATGAATCCACAATTATATGGTCAAATAATTTTTGACAAAGCAGGAGAGAATATGCAATGGGAAAAAGTCTTCAACAAATGGTGTTGGGAAAACTGGACAGCAACATGCAAAAGAATGAAAATAGACCATTTTCTTACACCAAACACAAAAACAAATTCAAATGGATTTAAGACATAAATGTGAGACCTGAAACCATAAAAATCCTAGAGGAGAACACAGGCAGTAATCTCTTTGATATCAACAACTTCTTGATATATCTCCTGAGGCAAGGGAAACAAAAGCAAAAATAAACTATTGGGACTTCATCAAAATAAAAAAGCTTCTGCACAACAAAGGAAATGTTCAACAAAACTATACAGCAATCTATGGAATGGGAGAAAATATTCACAAATGACATATCTAATGAAGGATTAGTATCCAAGATATATAAAGAACTTAGAAAACTTGACACCCATAAAAGGTATAACCCAATTAAAAAATGGGCAGAAGACTTGAATAGGCGATTTTCCAAAGAAGACATTCAGATGGCCAACATACACTTGAAAAGATGCTCAGCATCACTGATCATCATGGAAATACAAATCAAAACTATAATGATATATCACCTCACACCTGTCAGAATGGCTAAGATCAATAACACAAGAAACAACAGGTATTGGCAAGGATATGGAGAAAGGAGAACCCTCTTGCACTGTTGTAGGAATGCAAACTGGTACAGCCATTGTGGAAAACAGTATGGAGGTTCCTCAAAAAGTTAAAAATAGAACTAGCAGCAATTGTACTTCTAGGTATTTACCTTAAAAGTATTCAAAAATACTAATTCAAAGGGATAGCACCCCACTGTTTATAGCAGCTAGAGAGTATTATAGGAGTTAGAGATTATTATGCTAAGTGAAATAAGTCAGTCAGAGAAAGGCAAATACCATATGATTTTACTCATATGTGGAATTTAATAAACAAAACAAATAAGCAAAGGGAAGAAAAAAAAAAAGAGAGGGAGAAAACCAAGAAGCAGCTTCTTAACTATAGAGAACTGAGGGCACTGGAGGTGGGTGAGGGGGGATGGGTTAAATAGGTGATGGGAATTCAGGAGTGTACTTGTTGTGATGAGCACCAGGTGTTGTACGGACATGTTGAATCACTATATTGTACACCTGAAACTAATATTACACTGTATGTTAACTAACCGGAATTTAAATAAAAACTTAAAAAAAAAGCAAGAAATAATGATTATTAAAAATGAATATTATAAATATAACTTCTCTAAAGAGAAACATAGAGGATGGAATGAGCTCACTTTAATAATGATCTGACAAATAACACCCTCATTTCTGATTGGTTGGGACACACAGTCCATATTTTAATCACTTTTTCTCAGCTCTAAAACACATGAGAAATTTGTGACCAAATTCTAACAACCATGGACCATGGTTGTGATGTGGTATGAACATGGACTTTTGAGTCAGACAACCTGTTTTTTCCCAGCTCTTTCAAAACTAGCTGTAGCCTTTGGGCATGCTACTTAATGTTTTAAACATCAATCATTCATAAAATGAGGATAATAGTATCTATCTCATAGAATTGATGGAATTAGTTTAGCATATGTCCTGGCACATATGCAAATGCTCTGTAAATGTTTATACATGGTATCAGTTGCACACATTTAATTCCTCTATATCCAGTTCTTTCTGGACTCATTAAGCTGCAATATTTGGTCTGGCGGCATAGAACTAGTACCATGTATAAATGAAACATCAACCCTGAATCTCATGAGTTTAGCTAAGTTTAGTGTTTAGTATTGTACCATACCTTAAACATCTCACAGTACCATTGGCCTCTGAACATATTCCTCATATACTTATTTTCCATGTTGAATTTATACTTGATGCCTGGATTATTTTTATAGCTACAATAATAATAATGACTTGACCAAGGTCAAGTAGTAACTAAGTGGCTGAGCCAGAAATTTAATGCACACAGTCTGAACCAGGACTGCTGTGTTGACCATTATCCTTGTTATTATGATTTTGACTCTATACTCAAACGCTATTTACCTTATTCGATGAGCTACATTTACTCAGTTCACCTTGAATAAGTATTCCACTATGTTCTGCTTCGGCCCCTGGGTGCCATTTTTACCAAACCCAAAGAGTTTTTAATATAAAGCCCATCCAACTAGCCAAGAATAAGCTTGAAGTAACCATCAACGTACCTGGCAAAGGTGCTCTCTAGCAAACTGAAAGCATGGATCACACAATTAATTGTTGGGCAAGGGGTGAAAAGTCATCGACTTTTAATTCTAGTCATCGACTTACATTCCATCAGTATCTTTGATGCTTTTGACTGAATGTTACTTGGATTCCTTATGCAAAATACTTTGACCAATCAAGTCCCCCAGTTTTTAGGAGGCAGAGTGAGAATTTTTGGTAACCTGCCTAATTGAGGAAACAAAATATGTCTTTTCTTACATGCAGTCATTCAGCCTCCTCCAAAGGGCTTTTATTGGCCTGCACTCTCTGTATACACTGGAAATCAATTACTGTGCTACTGGATTTCAGTTGTTGGTATAAGGGTTTTTCAGAAATAGTGGCATTCTTCCCACCTAATTCCGGAAGGGATCGCTGATTTCTTTCATCAGTAAAAGAGCAGAGAAGCTGCCCTAATACTGGTATTCATAAAAGCAGGTCCTGAGCATCCTCTCATCATTCATGTTCTCAGTTAGGAATTGCCTTCTCTAAAGTTTCGGTTCTTTGTCGCATTACCCATCTGACCTCTCCTTGTTCTTCCATTTACATTTTCACTCCAAAGACTTGAAACTTGATACTGTTTTCCTGGCTCTGATCACAGCTGTGCTCTCTGATCACAATTCAAGTTCTTGCTCCTTAGCTATATAATCTCAGATAATTCAGGGTGAACATTCAATCTGATGTGATTCAGTCTCTGAATCTGTTAGCTCAGCACAGCTTCCTTCCCCCTTTGAAGGCCAGCCCATCTGCCAGTTTCACTCAAGCTTCTGAGTGAGTGAGAAGTGAGACCCCAGCATAGCATCCATGCTCCTCTCACCCTTTATTCCTGTTTCTTCTAAAACTCAAATCAGTCCTCCTGTGCCCTCAGCACAGACATAGGGAGCTCTGTACAACTCATGCTCACTTGACAATTTCCATGTTATACATTCAGGGGATGAGGGAGAAAAGGGAGTTGTGGAAGATTTGGGCTGCATTGGCCAGTTTTAAAACCCAAAGGCATCATTTCTCCCTGGGCAGAAAAAGAACATTTGGAAATAAAGGCATCTGTTAATTAAGTTTTTTATCCTGGGAAAGTTGGGCACAGCAGTTAATCCAGCCCTCTTCCAGGGCCAGAGGGGGGAAGTCCCTTCCTGATGCTCTGTGTGGAAATTGATGAGAGAGACTGAAGTGATTTCACTGTCCCTGACTGAGCAGCGCGAGAAGGCCCACCAGGGACCCAGAGCCCAGTGTAATTAAGATAGTTGTCTTTGCCTGGCAGAAGCCCCTAATTAATGCACACTAGAATCTGGAGCACAGATAAGGCAGATCAGAGACTGTAAAAGCATTTTCAAAATTGTCTCTAAGTGCTGCAGGCTCTTCTCTGTTACATCAGCTGAGCAAACTTTGACATCAGGGCTACTAAAGAAAACCTTTGGAAATGTACCTACTTATTTAATTATTTAGAAAGTATTTATTATGTGACAGGCAGAGTTCTAGGGGATTGGGATATATTAGTGAATAAAATAGACAAAATTTCCTGCCTTCATGGGACTTATAGCCCGATATCAGAAAAATAGCAGTAAATAAGATTAATAGATGCACTATATACCTCTTAGAAAGTGACTAAAATATGGAAGAGGGCATAAAATTCCATGAGTGGGATTGTGTGAAAGGTGGTGTACAATTTTAAGCAGGGCATGAAGGAAGAGGGGAACTACCCGTGAGGATAGATCAGTCCAGGAAAAGAGAACAGCAAATACAAAGGCCCTGAAACAGGATTCCCTCCACCACTGGAAAGTTTGAGAAACAGCAAGGAAGATGGTGGAACTGGAATAGAGAGAGCTAAGGGGAGTCTGAGGAGATGAGATATGTTTGTGTCTAGGGGGCAGGGTTTATGGGCATATTAAGAATCTTGACTTTTACTATGAGACGAAGCTATCTATAAGTTTTGGCAGAGGTGTGACATGATCTGATATGATTTAACAAACGGTCTAGCTGTTCTGTCAAAAGCAAATTTTAGGGAGAATTGGAAGCAAGACCAGATAGGAGATTAATGCAATGATGCAGTGTGAGCTGATGGTGGCCTGGACTGAAGGAGTGGCAATAAGGATACTAACAAATGGTAAGTTCAGGAGAGATGTTGAAGGTAAAGTCTATGGCTTTTATGATAAACTCACTGTAGACTATGAAAGAAAAGTCACGATGAAAAGCAAGGATTTGGGCCCGAGCAGCTGGAATAGCATTGTCATTGACAGATATGTGAAAGATGGCAAAAACAGTAAGTTAAGGAGGCAGAAAGTGAGGAGCTCGGTTTTGAGTATGTTCCTTGAGGTGCCCTTTAGACATCCAAAAGGAGAGTTGAGTAGGCAGTTCGACATTAGAGTCCTCTCATTTTCATATTTTTATTCATAGTCCTTTTCAAAGGAAAAGGAAAACATGAGGTAGGATCAGAAGCCTTGGGTTCTCTCAACTTTTTGTTATTCTAAATAGCTCTTAGATTACAGCAGGACATCAATTTCCAGTGTGGTAGGAGATGAAGTTCTTAAATTGCCCATACTTCACTGAAATGACAGCTTTGTTACAGTGGATTTTCAAAGTGATTATTACCCTGTGTTGTATTAGCTTCTAAACTTTTAGTTTTCTATCCCGTCCAAACATTAGTGTAATACCTTTATCTTTCAATCTGGATATCAGCAAGCTTCACTTACGAAGACTCCACAATTACCCTGCAGAGTGGGAAACTGAGGCCAAGTAGATTTCAGTATTCCTGTCTTCATTCAGTGGCTCCAAATCAATGACAAGCTTGAAAGAGACCATGGGACGTTCTGGTGGAATGTCATGAGTTTCCCTCTCTATGAAGAATTGAGTGCAAACTTAGATCTCATGACTAAAGGCACCTATCTGCCTTTTCCAAGTGTCTGCCCCAGTCAACACAGATTAGGGATGTCTATGGCTCTGGATTCTTCTCTCCTGATACAGCCCCTAAGAGAGTCAAATACAGCTTATTTACTGACCACATTGTGTGTGCCTCTATTCTGCCATCATACTCTGAGAAAGAGTTCCATAGCCTCCTGCATGCCCCAAACTGGAAAGCATCCAGTTTGTAGCAATATTCAAGTTCCCACCAACATGCAGCTTTTCATCATTGTTAACAAATGGCAATTATTTCCCCTCCAGCTTTTTTTTCCCCCACTTATTGCCTACCTACCTGACCTTCATACTGCATTAGCCATTTATATGTTTAAATTGCATTTTATTTAATTTTAAAACTTGAACAAGATAAATGTTTAGCCATTTCCCCCTATTACACTCCAGCAGTGCCTCTCAACCTTTTATTCATTTAAACTATTTCCCCTAATTATCCCCTGCCCATATAATTTTAATACACAAATGTTTATGTCATGTGGGTTTTTAGAGTAACATTTAAGATCCTTCCCCCCTGAAGAACCAAGTTTTTCCCCTGTGGGAACAATATTGGCCCTGTTGAAAATGCAGTGTGACTGTTTCGACTTCAGGACTGAGGAGGAAGGGAGGAGGGGAAGAAAGGAAGCTTGTGGCTTCTGCTGTTGACATGGTTACCACTCCTCTCTTCTTCTAGGATGAGATGAGATGCTCTCTTAAAAGTTATCATTGATGAGATACATGAATTTTTGTGTGCCAAGTCCTTCATTTACATCAAACAATCTAATGTCACCTGGGACAGGTACACCTGCTACTCTGAGGCAGACAGCCAGAGTTTGTGATTTCTGTATTCAGAGATGATTTTCTAGTTTTGCCATCCAGTAAGTCTTCCTCACAGAATTAATTCCCCTGGAAGGATTAGAAACCAACTGGGGACTCTGCGAAAGTATCGTTGCTCCAAATCAGCCTGTATCTGTCTTTCTAAGAATGCATTATAACTCAAGTCAAGATAGATGAAAGGTCAGTGATTAGGGTGACAAGGGAGATCTGGGAGCAAATGGCCTTAGTAAGGAGCTCCTACTTACAAGCTTTTTGGGTGAACCTGCATTTAAAAGATAAAAGGGAAGGAGCCATGGTTTGCTACATGCCAATATACTGGCCTTTATGACATCCATTGGGTTTTATTTCTAAAATTTCTTTTATAAGTTCCATGTTTACTATTGGATAACAATTTCTAACTAGAAAGTTTAAGACTGCAACTGTATTACAAAAGCTTTTACATATCCAGTGTGAATAATATAGTCTAAGAGAATACTTTGCATGCCTGCTATTTATAGTTTTGTATAAAAATAGCTCCATCTGAAGTAAAAAGTTAAATTTTTGTTAGTAGCATTTTAGGTGTTTTTAAATTAGGCAAATATAGTCAAGATGTGAAATAAAAGCACCTGAATATAATTTGTTCCTTCCTCACTAATCTTCTACCTTCAATATTACTTATATTATCCTAAGATGGGAGAAATTTGTTTTATCCTTTTCTATTTTTTTTTTTTTTTAATTTCCTGAGGGCTCACTTCTGGCTTTGAAAGCAGAGTTGCCTGACATCAAAAGCCCTGTCAGTAGTTTTTAGTGACCCACATATTTATAACTCACAATAAAAAGACTTTAAGCTTTTAAAAAATATATATTTTTGGCTTTTCTAATTGACCTCCTTGTTCATATTGATGTCTGGTTTTTCCACTTACAATACAAGAAAAGTGCTTTATTCATTTTGATTTCAGTTCTATGTAAGTTAAAAGCCAAAAAAAGGAATTTTTTTTTTCTTTCCCACATGGATGTGGGGGCCTAATGACTTTCAGTGTCAGTCTTCCATAATTAGAGGAATCATTTACACAGTGACCCCCTCCAATATTTAACTAACTCATAACTATCTGACTTACTTGATATTTACTCTCATCTTTATCAGACACTAATGAATATTCTTTTTGGAACACACATTTTAAAACACACGTGATCAGACCACAGAAAGCATGCAATTTTAATATTGATATAGTTATTCAAATAGGTATCATGTCATAATCACTATCAAAGGAATTTTATATCCAAATATTTTTTTCATATACAACTCCAGTCTGTCAAGGTAGAGAGTATTCTTCCCATTTGACAGATTAAAAAAAAATTTAAAGGTTTTGCCACTTGTATAAAGTCAGTTGAGTCTGTGACAGAGAGGAGAATAAAATCCTCTTAGCTTCTTCCACAGAAATGTATTTTCTTTGAAAAGTAATCATAGGTAATGAAGAAGTAACTTCAATGAAAAAATTGTGATGTGTGTGCAGTTTAAAGCACCTGGTTCAGTTCAGTAAGCATTTGATGAGTGTGTTCTATTCCTAAAACATTGAGCAAAGGAGGCACAGTGGAGAGAGACACCACCTCCATCTCCCAGGCTCCCCATGTGATGTGTAGTCACTTGAACAGCAAGAAATGGTCTTCTCTTCCTCATGTCCAGATTATAAAATCAAGGCTGTCTACACACCTTTACCTGTCTATGCAATGAGTTACTATGCACAAATAGAAGAGTAGAAGAATGGCACTTTACCTTCTCCTCATTTGTTAGCCTAATGGACCAGTACAGAGCACTAGTTCATGCTTGGCTGCTTTCTGTTTTTAGGCTCTGCCTACAGGATTAGGAACTTCCCAGGTGTTGAACAAAGAAGCAGTACATATTTTTTAAAGATTTTATTTATTTGACAGAGAGAGACATAGCGAGAGAGGGAACACAAGTAGGGGGAGTGGGAGGCTCAGTCCCAGGACCCCGGGACCGTGACCTGAGCCAAAGGCAGACGCCTAACCGACTGAGCCACCCAGGTGCCCCTGAACAACGAAGCAGTTTAAAGGACATGAGATTACCTAAAACCCCAGAAAGATTTGCATTCTCCCTTCTATTGTTAGAGTTCTTCTTATGATATGGATACATTATTGAAAGATTGCTTGAAAATGTAAGTACATTTTGAGAGCTATCCTATCACCACGTTAAAGAAAACACCATGATATAATGAAGAGAACTGGTAATTTAAAACCATCTTGGCTCTAGTTGTAACTTTCCCTCCTTCTTGTTATGAGACCTTTGGCACAATATTTGAAAAGACTCACTTTCCACTTACATGTCCTTATGAAAGTCCTGGGAAATACTGAGAAAAACAGATAAGGCAGCATTTTGAGATAATAAATAGCCTTCACCTTATCTTACATTCAACCTCCAAATGTTCCATAAAAATACTCAAGACCTATACAAAAAGGAAATTGAACAGAACTGTAAACTAAAAAATGGAAGAATTCATATAGTGAGTTCCAAAGAAATTTTCACAACTGTGAAGAAACACTTTTGCTTTACACTACAGTTGATCTACCTTCTGAACTGTGACAGGAGGGACATAATTTTACTCTTTTGACAATTTGTCCTGAAATCTCAGATAAAGGTCCTGCATTAATTAAAAAAAAAAAAAAAAAGCAAAGAAAAAACAACAAAACAAAACAAACAAAAACAACAACAAAAAAGAAAAACAAACACCGAACAGACAGTTGAACTCCCGGCTGTCTGGGAACAATTTCTGAGCAAGGTACAGCTATTACTTCTTTCCCGCATGTCCCCCGTAATTATTAACAGACTGTTGAGACTCAACAGCTCACAATATTCAACAAAGCAAGTTGAGTTGGCTTGATGGAAGTTCACTGAGTCAACTAAATTCTGAAATTCCTGTCAAAGAAAATATTCATATACAAGAAAAGTGATAAAAAAATAAAATAAAAGTAAACAGGGCATGCTGGGATACTGTAGGACACCATGTGAGTATAGACAGACATCAGAGAGAGCAAATATAAACGATCATGGACTATCTGCCACTAGTTAGACCAAACTTAAACAATGTTAATGTCTAAAGTTATTAAGAATGCAGGAAATTGGTACTTACAAATTCTCAGAGGGCTTATTGATTGACTTAACTTTAAAATTTTGACAATATCTGTGAAAATTAGTGATTAACTTATTTATGGTCCTAGAAATTTTATCCTAGGTATCTGTCCTATGGAGGGAAAAAACCCTACTCAGTTATGTGCATTAGGAAGAAGTTTTAAATTAATAGCTTTTAAATAATAAGCAAATAAATAAATCAGTGATCTAGAAGACAAGATTGAGAAATACCACCATAATTCAGGAGGAAAGCATAAACAAAGAAATATATTAAAAATATATAAAATTTAAGATAACTGAATGGAGATTTCATTTGAGAATTACAGACTTTGCTGTGGAGAACGAACTAATAGAAACTAAAATATAATAGAAATAGGATAAAAAAAATTTGCTGAGCTAGAAATATAATTCAAGTTCTTCTTAAAATTTCCTTGTTTTGCTTTTGGCTTCATTATTTTGTTTTGCTTTTTTATTCTTTAATCAAAGACCTTAAAGCATCAGAATCCTGGCACTGTCATCACACACATATATAATGTTAAGCTTAATGTCACAAGTCTTGTATATTTTATATATACATATATATATATATATATATATACACATATATATTAAAAGAAATCCTTCGGAAACTTGTATTGGATTATTTTGAATCTATAGATCAATTTTGGGAGAGTTACTATCTTAACAATATTAAGTCTTCCACACCATATGCACAGTATATCTTTCCATGTATTTTTTTTTGATTATTCTCACTTTTCAATGTAGTGATCTTGGACACATTTTATTATGTTGAGTACTAAGTATTTTTTATTTTGGGGTGTTCATATACATTAATATTAATAAGTATATATTAATATACTTATTTTAAATTTCATTTTCAATTAATTACTGCTCATCTATAAGAATGTATTTGGTATTGCAATATAATTCTTGTATTTTTGAAACATTGTTAAATTCATATATTAGTTCTAGTACTTGTTTTGTAGGTTCCTTGAAATTTTCTACATAAGAAGTTTTATAATCTAGACACAATAAATACTTACTTCTTCTTTGTCAAAACTTATTCTGTTTATATCATCTTACTGCCTTATTGCACTGGCTAGGACCTACAGTACAATTTTGAATAGAAGTGGTTAAAGTGGGCAATCATGCCTTGTTTTTAATGTTTGCAGGTAACCAAGTTAGTCAATTATTGTTAATTATGATATTATGATTTGTTATGAGTGACTTTATCAATTTGAAGAATTTTCCTACTATTCTGGTTTGTTGAACATTTTGAATATCATTGTGTGTTGAATTGTTTTAAGTGCTATTCAAAATCTATTGAAATAACCTTATTGTTTCCCCTACATTCTGTTAATGGGTGATTTATGTTGATTGTTGTGTATTTTTTTTATGTAAAATTAAATTTGCATTACTGGGATATATCATACTTAGCCATGAAATGTGATCCTTTTTTTTACATATTGTTGAATTTGGTTTATTATTTTTAAACAATATTTGCATCTATACTCATGAGGAATATCAGTGTGTAATTTTCTTTTTTAGTTGTTTTCTAGAATTTTGTAATTTAGAGTGATGTTGGTCTAATAACATGATTTTGAGTAGTGTCTTCCTCTAATTTTTTAAAATGTTTCATTGGATTGGAGTTATCTTTTCCTTGAATGTTTGGTGGAATTCGTTAGCAAAGCCATTTAAGCCTGGAGTTTTCTTCTGGGGAAGAGATTTGACATAAATTAAAATTTTTAAATAGAAACAAATATATTTAGATTTATTCAGATTTTCCTTTTTTTCTTCTGCCAATTTTGACAACTTCTATTTTTCCCAGAACTAGTCCATTTCATCTAAGTTATGTTTATTGGTATAAAATTGTTCATAGTGTTCTCTATTTTAATATCTGTAAGATGTATAGTGATAACTTCTTTTTCATTTTTGACAATGATGATTCATGTTTATTTTTAGAAAATCTAGGTTATTTTATTTTATTGGTCTTATCAGAGAACTAGCTTAAGACATTGCTTATTTTCTCTATTAAAAATCTTGTTAATTTTACTATTTTATTTCCTTTTCTCTTGTTTTTATCATTTCTTGCATTCTATCTATTTGGTTTTACTTTGTTACTTATTTTCTTGCTTCTTAAGTTGGAACCTTAGGTCATTAATTTTAGATCTGTCTTCTTTCCTAAAATACACATTTAAAGTTATAAATTTCTTAGGTGAAGGGGATTAAGAGTACACCTATTGTGATGAACACTGAGTAATATATAGAATTGTTGAATTACTATATTGTAGACTTGCAACTAATATAACAATATGTTAATTACACTGGAATTAAACATTAAAAATGATAAAATAATAATAAAATTATGAGTTAAGGATTTAAAAAAGTGTTAAAATTTGATAAAATTCAAGAATAAAACATGGCCCACTTAAACAAAGCTATAAATTTCTTAGTCTTGCTTTAGCTGCATCCCATAAATTTTTATTTTTTCCGTTGTTGGTAATTTAAAAATGTTTTCTAGTTTTTCTGTCATTTCATCTCTAGTCCATGAATTATCTAGAATTGTGATGTTTAATTTGTAGATATTTGGAGCTTTCCTAGATATCTTGCTGTTATTGATTTCTAGTTTTAGTCATATATTGGTAAGAGAACACTTTTATTTTTAAATTTGTAAGACTTATTTTATGATCTAGTTTATGATCATGATCTACTTTGGAAAATGTATCACGTGTACTTAAAAGTAAAGTACTTTCTACAGTTGTTGGACAAAGTGTTCTAGAAATTCAATGAAATGACATTGGTTAATAGTGTTGTTCATTTCTTCTCTTGATGTACTGATATTTTTCTAGTTTTTTTATCAGTTACTTGAGGAAGGTTTTTTTTTTTTTTTTTATCTCCTAATGAGTCTATGATTATGGATTCTCTATTTCTCCTTTAAATCTTGGCAATTGTGGTTCATCTACATATATTTTTTTTTCTAAGATGACTTCTCCCCTTTTATCACGTAAAATGTATGCTAGTTTATTTTATGAATTTGTTAAAGGTCAAACGTCATTTTTATCTTGTTCTTCCACTACCCATAGAATACGTCCTTTGTCTTTATCAACCCAGATAGCTCAACAACACATCCATTTCCAGGACAGAAGAAAGAGAAAACAGATGAAGAAAAGGGCATGACCCTTTCTTTTTAGGTTACACAGAGAGTTGTACGCATTGCTTATATTTTAAGGAGGGCACGTATTGCATGGAGCACTGGGTGTTATACACAAATAATGCATCATGGAACACTACATCAAAAACTAATGATGTACTGTACGGTGACTAATATAACATAATAAAAAAAAATCCTATTTTTCAGAGCAACACATACAAACTGCAAGAAAAAAATAGCTTTTATTTTGGACAACCATGTAATTCACTAAAAACCGAGTCCCCTATTATTTGGGGGGAAGATAATATATTTTGGAGGATAGTTTGCTTTCTCCCTTATAAAAAGTAAATAATCTTCTCAAATTTAGGAAGGTGGTATGTGAATTTACATTCTAAACTTTATTATATGTCAATTCTTTATGATTCCTTTTGTTTTATGTTACAGAAATTGTGGACAATGTTTTCCTTTATATTATCCTAAAATTTAGGAAATGAGATCTCTATACAGTCAGGAAACATTTTTGGATGTTTGTCTTATGTTGTTTTTGTTTCCCTGAAAATCCCTAGTACATTGCATGACATTAGGTATATACAAAATTCTCAACACATATTTGGTAAATAACAAAAATGGATAAATTGAAGAACAAAATAATTTTCTGTAGGGATGTTTTTTTTTTTTTCTTTCTAATGGCCCAATTTTAATACAATTAACAAAGGGATACTCAATTATTTCAGTTCATTCATTCATTAGTTTCACAAACACTTGTTGATAACAGATTTCCAGGTATGTAACTTTATGCAAGACAGACATGGTCACTGCACTTATGTAATTATGATCTAGTGAAAAATATTTACAGAAGAGAGATAATTAGAAGTGAGGTGGGTGCAATGAAGGGAAAGCACTGGTGCTATTTTAGGTGAAATTATTTGAATATTAACCTTTATAAATGTGAAATTCATTAGCCAGTGTTGAGTATTCTGTGATCTTTAAATGAAACAAATACTATTCACAAAAGTAATCTTAGTATTGGTTAACTAACTCACAAGAACTTCAGGAAAAATCAGTATTTCCTAGAATTTACTGCTTATTTCTAGTATTTAATGTCCCACTTCTCTTTCATTCTTCCCCCTTAAAAAAAAAGCCCCCTGAAGAATGTTCATACATTCCTTAAGTCCCCAGTGGCTTCGGAAACCTCAAGCATTACTTTATGACAGCTCTTATCCTGATATGCCCCAATCAAGAATACCTGATCTCCCAAGATGATTATTTCCAAGATAGTCTTCAACACCATTCTTTCCCAATAAGACCTTGATACTGGCTTCCAAAATCTATTTTTCAAAGAATAATTCCCGATAGATGTTGGAGAAGAAAAGAATTTCTATTAGTGTAGCATCAGAAGTCTGAAACCATTTCCTAAATAAGGCCTATTAACTGAAAGCAAGATTAATGGGTAACTGTCAACGTCTAGTGCGTTGGGGTCCCTGGGTAAGGGTCTACGAAATCACCAGGACACAGGGGATGCAGAGCAAAGGCAGCACTTGCAACTGCATACTGCCGTTTATTACTCACATAGCTATATACTCGCAGTGATCAGATAAACATAACAATGTATACTTAAAGTATCAAGCCAACATCCGTGAAGTGAAATATACACGAAATTCAATAAGAACAAAATACATCCTGTTTATGCTTGCAGAATAAAGAATTCTCTTAGCCATCCTTCCTTTGGAGACAACATGTTCTTTGTCTTTAGAAAGAACACTTCTGATTAGAAAGACACACTTTAAGCGAGGCAAGAGCCACTTCCTGCTGATCCAGGCATTTAGGACTTGCAACATGAGATAAGGGGAAGAGAACATTTTCTCCTCCTGGCCTAGGCCTGCCTGGCCGACCTTAACCTCACTGCAGTCCTCAAATGACCCTGGCCTGCAAGGGGCCTACAAGCCTACACCATCTCAGGTAACCTCATCTTCACACTTATATTTCCAAGAAGTTGAGTTTCTTACATCAGCAAACCATCTTTATAAATAAGATGTGGATCTAGAAAATCTAAATGTTCAAAAATCACAACTTCTATACTGATCTTCTTTTTGAAAATG
Source organism: Mirounga leonina (assembly GCF_011800145.1). Lineage (NCBI taxonomy): Eukaryota > Metazoa > Chordata > Mammalia > Carnivora > Phocidae > Mirounga > Mirounga leonina. The sequence continues at coordinate 9,758,441 of NW_023270320.1, forward strand.
TCTATACTGAAAAGCCACAGAACCCCTGACAGAGGAAATAATCTGAAATCTTTGCTCCATACAAAAGACTCTTGCCCCCAGTACATGAAACATGCATATAACACATTAAGGCTGACTATATGTCAATCCAGAGTCAGACTTAGATGACTCTTCCTTAAAGATTACCTTCAACATGATTATTCTCCCCAGTATACAGTTTTAGGGTCCCGGAATTCATAGTCTCCAAAGGTATCATGATATATTCCAAGGTATGTCTTAAATAAGTGCATAATGCCTTTAATGAGGTCAACTAAAATTTTTGGAATGTCCAGAAAATAATATAATGCATGACCACCAATTCATAACATAACTTGGCTCTGAAAAACCAAAAAGCCCAAGCTCTCAGTATTCTGAGAAATATTTCATAAAAATTGATTACAACTCTTCTTCTCACCCCAGGGACATGATGCCATCCTGGACCTCAACAGTTTTATCATACAAAATGAAGCACTTTATTCTCAGGCTGTACCATAGCTGAGACAGCCATCATTGTTATGCAAGAAATATTCAGGCTTCACATGGGATGAGATTAGATTATTTTAGACTGGACACCAATGTTCTCTTGTTTGTTGTAGACCCTTTCTGAAGTTCTCTAAACCAGAAGGCACATCTGCATTGTTAACTATCTAAAATCTGAGAATAAAAGCATATATTTTATAGGACTTCAGACAATTCCTAAAATGCTATACTTTATAACAGGAAGATGTGAATTATCTAGTAGTCCTCTGTAATGTTCTGCTACAACAACCCAGTCCATGATACATCAAATCTCATTTTTTCCAGTAAATATAGATTTTATCCCTAGTATTTCCCACCATCCATAGATGTCCTCCAAGTACTTAAGTCACTGGACAGTCCATTGAAGGAGAATGAGAGAAAAATTTATAAACTGCACAGTTTCCCATTGGTCAAAGTTTTGTGCCATGAGATAGTAAATCCTCCACACCTCCTGCCTGCACATGCATGGGTGCAGAGCAACCTTGTAAAACTGCATGCTTGAGTGTCAACAGGAAAGCTCTAGGGCTGAAGGTGAAGGGTACATGACAGGTGTACTGCAAAGGGCTTTTGGACTATGCCCACATATGTGGTTTGGAGTCCACATAAAGTTGATCATCACAATGGTTTCTGGAACTATAAAAGATAATCAAAGGGTTCAGAGATAAATGAGGCCAAGAAGATTTAAAATAAAGGGCAAGTAATGCTTGTTAAAACAAGCGAGTTTCATCATGCAAGATGCTTATGCCTTACCCTGTTTCACTCACAAATTCTTCTAGAGAATGAAACCAATCTGGACACTTGTCAATCGGTATTAATGGCTCAAAGAATTGAACCACTCTGACCTATATGACTCTCCCAGTAGGGTGGCTATCAGTCTATTACTGCATTATCTGAAGGTGTATGTGTGCACGCAAGGAGGATTAGAAAGAAGAAGCTGTACTATCAAAGGTCACAACTATTTAAAGCACTCCTGGCTGGGAGCCAAACGAAAGCTGTGGGTCAGAGAAAAATGCAGCAGTAATCACACCATGACTATTCAGCAGAATGAAGCTGAATTGAAGCATGGCAAACCCCCATCCACTGTTCTCCATCCTTGCTCTCGCCCTTCAGCTCTGTGGTTACACTCTTGAAGACTCTTCCCTGATGCTTATCTTCCTAACAATTACCCATCAATTCCACCAAATTCTTCAAACGTTCTTCTGTATTGATTTATCATTCCAATGCCTAATTCTATCATGTTCCTTCCCCACTCTCCTATACCCAGTTTGCTCTGAATTGTCAATATTAACCAACTGAACATAGAGTTCAGAAAGCCATAGTTAAATGAGCCAGGAAAGTATTTTCATGACTGGATGTATTTGTTGTTTTATCTGCCACTACAAATAAAGGTACAAATGCTAGAGCAGTCATATGTGGCTATTTGTGATCAAATGTGAGTGGTATAATGGCTCATGTGTGAGCTGTGGTGTCTTTCCAAGATCTCTCTCTTAGGACTCTGGGACAGTTAGCATCACTTCTGCATATTTCCTTTGAATGGAATATTTAAATAGAGTAAATATGGCCATTCTTTTCTTCCACTTAGTGCTGGCAGAACAAATAAGACCCTCCAATTTATATGTCCAATTACTTTTAGGTTAACAAGCTCTGAAGTGCTGTGGAAATGCTCCCCTAGAGTTTCATTGTGGGTTAATGGAGAATCATCCAGACTTTCTTCAGGACTATTAGAACAATAAACACCAGGCAGTTCCATCAATTAGACATTTCACCAGGACCATCACTCAAGTGGACTAGTAATTCAGACCATTCCCCAAGGAAATTTGGCCTCAATGATCTCTGCTCTTTGCCAAAACCCAGGTAAGAGACAGTTAAGAATTACTCTTCCAGGGATACAAGGCACAGCCTGTAGGAGATGCTCTCATACTGCTTATCTTGGGGAAGTTGTGTAAGGCCCAGGAACAGGGGCCTAATGCAGTCAGTAGGGATCCCTACTCTTCCTTTTCATAGACAAAGAAAGTCATAATCATCATACAATTTTCTTCTCTGGAAGGGAAAAGAATAAAGTAAATCCTCACTATTTCAGACTATGTGTGGGTAGATGTATGTGCGTGTGTGGACGGGTGTGTAGATTCCAGTTTGAACATGTAAATAAATCCCAAACAGAACAAACCCCTGAATTTTAGAATGCTTTCAAGGCACTTTTGTAGTATGTCAACTAATTGTTTATAAATGGTAACTTCTCAAGTACTAGAGGGATTTTGAAAACAATTATTTCTTTTGACTATTTTAAATATCTTTCCAGCATACTTATTTATACAATGAATAATTTAGAAAACCCTCTCTCTCCTGCTAGCATAAAGATAACATTCAGTCCAATTCTAACAAAAATTATCCCAAATTTTTATTTGATGCTATCTGGTATACTCTGCTACTGGATGACTCATACTCTGCAAGATTAGTTACCATTATAAACAGCTTCTTCCACAGCAATGGATTTTTATTTCTGAAAGACAGTAAAAAATGGGAAAAACCATTCAAAGTATGATGGAGTGGTTTGACATTTCCAATCCTAAAACTGAGTTTTTTTGTTTTTTTTTTCCTAGTGGTTATTATAAGGTCACATTTTAAGTTAGAGACCAAAACTGGTGTGTGTGTGTGTTTGTGTGTGTGTGTCTGTGTGTGTGTGTCTGTACAGGCCAACTATTTTTCTGGTTCCTCTCATAATTAACAAGGCCATTAGCAATCATGAATTTTGTTAATGAGCTAAACTTCACAAACAAGGGCAGTATTGGTACAACAGATACAAATTTTGAATTTTTGCTAACATTTCTATTGACCTAACTTGATGCCTTGATGTGTATATGAACACACAATTTTTTTGCAATATTTCATTACTGAAAGAGATCAGATTTGACAACGCATCTTCTCCCTTGAGGATGGAAAGTAAGATAATATCCTCATTTTACTAAAGGAAAAAAAAAGAGATTTAGATTGGTTTTGCATTCCTGGCAAAGGCATGGACTTTTTAAGAATCCCAAAGTAAAAGGACTATGTTCCTAGCTCTTCTAAAGAGAAGTGAGGCAATTATTTATTTCTGCACTCAGCAGTTATTTACTGAGAACTTACATGTGCCTGCCTGTTCTCTCAGCACTGAGGATAGATTACTGAACAAAATAATGTCCTGGTCATTAGGAAGCTTGCATTCAAGTACCTGTTTATTCCTTCACCACCTTTTAACTTCCTAATGACAATTCCATATGAGATTTACATGGCTCTTTATAGTTTGCAATACATTTTCACATGTATTATTCCCTTCTGATTATCAAAAGAACAGTATGAATTAGACAATACCTTATTAACTCCAATATATGGGTAAGCAAACTGAGGCTCAGTGAGAAGAACTGATTTGTTTGTTGCCCAGCTAGTTAAGAGATCTAGGATTCTACCCAGGACTTCTGATCCCACATTTGGGATCTTCCAAATATAACAAATAGGATTGCTATTTCTTCACAACAGTGAAGAGAAGCACTCAATAGTTATGTACTTTTTAATTTCACCTCAACCCTGTAGTGAATTCTGCACTTGAAAATGTCAGTTTTTGATTCTACATCTAAAAATGCATCTGCCTTCCTCAAACTATAACCTCTCAGTCTTCTATCCCAATATTTAAAAAAAAATGGGACAGCCATCCAAGTCCTTTTTTGATCTAGGCACAATTTTTCCAATGTAATTCTCTCCCCCTGGAATGAGTACTTGTCCACACAGAAATGCCTTCAAATCCAAATTATTCAAAAGAAACCTCTCTAACACTAGGATGTCAGCAGGAATCCTTCCTATCAAAACTCAAGAGTCCCCAGTTGGTGACATTATGATTCCATGTTAAAAGGGACTTAAAAAAATGTCTGAAGAAACTCAACCATTTTCTAACACCATACACAAAGATAAACTCAAAATGGATGAAAGACCACAATGTGAGACAGGAATCCATCAAAATCCTAGAGGAGAGCATAGGCAGTACCTCTTCAACATCAGCCACAGCAACTTCTTTCAAGATACATCTCCAAAGGCTAGTGAAACAAAAGCAAAAATGAACTTTTGGGACTTCATCAAGATAAAAAGCTTCTGCACAACAAAGGAAACAGTCAACAAAACAAAGAGGCAACCCACAGAATGGGAGAAGATATTTGCAAAAGACACTACAGATAAAGGGCTGGGATCCGAGATCTATAAAGAACTTCTCAAACTCAACACCCAAAAAACAAATAATCAAGTCATAAAATGGGCAGAAGACATGAACAGACATTTCTCTGAAGAAGACATACAAATGGCTAACAGACACATGAAAAAATGTTCATCATCATTAACCATCAGGGAAATTCAAATCAAAACCACATTGAGATACCACCTTACACAAGTTAGAATGGCAAAAATGGACAGGGAAAGAAACAACAAGTGTTGGAGAGTTTGTGGAGAAAGGGGAACCCTCTTACACTGGGAATGCAAGTTGGTACAGCCACTTTGGAAAACAGTGTGGAGGTGCCTCAGAAAATTAAAAACAGAGCTACCCTATGACCCAGCAACTGCACTCCTGGGTATTTACCCCAAAGACCTGTAGTGAAAAGAAGGGCCATATGCACCCCAAGGTTCATAGCAGCAATGTCCACCCACAATAGCCAAACTGTGGAAAGAGCCGAGATGCCCTTCAACAGATGAATGGATAAAAAAGATATGGTCCATATATACAATGGAATATTACTCAGCCATCAGAAAGGATGAATACCCAACTTTTACATCAACATGGATGGACTGGAGGAAATTATGCTAAGTGAAATAAGTCAAGCAGAGAAAGTCGATTATCATATGGTTTCATTTATTTGTGGAACATAAGGAATAGCATGGAGGACATTAGGAGAAGGAATGGAAAAATGACCGGGGGGAAATCGGAGGGACAGATGAACCATGAGAGACTATGGACTCTGAGAAACAAACTGAGGGTTTTAGAGGGGAAGGGAGTGGGGGTATGGGTTAGCCCAGTGATGGGTTTTAAGGAGAGCACATACTGCATGGAGCACTGGGTATTATACGAAAACAATGAATCGTGGATCACTACATCAAAAACAAATGATGTATTGTATGGTGACTAACATAACATGAGAGACGATGGACTCTGAAAAACAAATTGAGGGTTCTAGAGGGGAGGGGGCTGGGAGGATGGGTTAGCCTGGTGATGGGTATTAAAGAGGACACGTTCTGCATGGAGCACTGGGTGTTATACACAAACAATGAATCCTGGAACACTACATCAAAAACTAATGATGTAATGTATGGTGATTAACAATAAAAATATAAAAATAAAAATAAAATTTAAAAAAATGTCTGAAGAAATTCTTTTAAGAAGACAAGTATAGGGGGGCGGAGCAAGATGGCGGAGGAATAGGAGACCTGGATTTCGTCTCCTCTCAGGAATTCAGCTGGATAGGGATCAAACCATTCTGAACACCTACGAACTCAACAGGAGATCGAAGAAAAGAAGAGCAACAACTCTCTCATCAGAAAAGCGACCACTTTCTGGAAGGTAGGACGTGCGGAGAAGTGAATCCGAGGTGATATTCGGGAGGATAGACGGCGGGGGAGGAGCCTCTGTCCGCCGCTTCTGGCAAGTGATAGAGCCGCGGAGCACAAACTCGGAACGTTTAAAAGTCTGCTCCGCCAGGGACGTCACTCTGGTGGCTAAGCGGGGGGTGGAACCCTCCGGGACAGTGTGGTCTCAGGACCCTCGGGGTCACAGAAAGACCGGGGGTGCCTGAGGGCGGCAGAGCTCCCAGGTAACGAGCAGGGAAGCCGGCTGCAGAGGCGGAGCCCAGGCGCGGGCTCTCAGCTCGGGGTCGCCATAAACCGGGATCCGCAGCACAGTCGGGCCCCTGCTCCTCCAGCAGGGACCCAACAAGCGGCAGATCCGGGGAGACTCACCTTCCTCCCCGGGGAGGAGCCGCGCGGGAGTGCACCGCAGGGATCTGCTGGGTTTGGAGACTCCACCCGGGGTCGGGTGCCAGAGATAGAGGCGCGCGGTCACAGGCCGGGCGAGCACGGAGTGCGGCCGGAGACCAGGGAGACGGGAGTGACTGATGGCTTTTCTCTGGGGGCTCACTGAGGAGCGGGGCCCCGAGTTCTCGGCTCCTCTGGGGCAGAGACTGGGAGGCCGCCATTTTCACTCTCCGCCTCCAAAGCTGTACGGAGAGCTCTCAGGGAACAAAAGCCCCGGAGAGCAAACCCGAGCAGATGACTTAGCCGGGAGGGGGCAAGGGCGGGGCACTTCCGCCTCCGGCAGAGACATTTGGAAACCACGGCAACAGGCCCCTCCCCAGAAGATCAGCAAGAACAGCCGGCCAAGACCAAGTTTACCGATCAATGAGAAGGGCAGAACTCCAGCGCTACGGGAATACTGGACATAGAAATCATGGCTTTTTTACCATGATTCTTTAGTCTTTCAAAGTTAATTTTTTTTTAACTGTCTTTTTTACTTTTTTTGTCTTTTTGAATTTTTCTTTTTCCCTTTTTCAACCAACATCTTATCAATCCCTTTTTTTAAAAGAAACATTTTTATTTTTCATTTTTAGAGTCATATTCTATCCCTTCATAGTAGTTACCCATATTTTTGGCTTATGTATATAAGTTGTTCTCTCTTTAAAATTTTGAGATAGTTTCTTTTAACAGATTAAAATATACCCTAAATCTCTAGTATATGGTGTTTTCTATTCCCCTGCCTGATCACATCCTCTCCTTTATTTTCTTTTTTCTTTTTTTAAATCCTCTTCTTTTTTCAAACAACTTCTTATCAATTCCTTTTATAAATTTTTTTATAATTGCCATCTTTACAGTCATATTCCATCCCTTCATCATATTAACCCTTATTTTTGTACATATTTAACTTTTTCTTTCTTTAAAATTTAGGGAGGCACTTTCTTCTAAAAGACCAAAATACACCCCAAATCTAGTGTGTGGCACTGATCTATATACCAGCCTGATCATATTTGATCACATTCTGCTTTTTTTTGTTGTTGTTGTTGTTTTGTTTGTTTTTGTTTTTATCTCTATCTTTTTCTTTTTCTTCTTTTTCTTTTTTCTCTCTTTCCATTTCTTTTCCCACTGCTTCAGGTCTTTTCTGATTTGTTTAGAGTATACTTTCTGGGGACGTTGTTACTCTGCTAGCATTTTGTTCTCTCATTAATCGATTCTCCTCTGCACGAAATGACAAGACGGAAAAAATCACCTCAACAAAAAGAACAAGAGGTAGTACCGACTGCCAGGGACCTACTCAATACGGACATTAGTACGATGTCAGATCTAGAGTTCAGAATCATCACTTTAAAGATACTAGCTGGGCTTGAAAACAATATGGAAGTTATTAGAGAAACCCTTTCTGGAGAAGTAAAAGAACTAAAATCCAACCAAGTAGAAATCAAAAAGGCTATTAATGAGGTGCAATCAAAAATGGGGGCACTAACTGCTAGAATAAATGAGGCAGAAGAGAGAATCAGTAATATAGAAGACCAAATGATGGAAAATAAATAAGCTGAGAAAAAGAGAGATAAACAACTACTGGATCACGAGGGCAGAATTCGAGAGATAAGCGATACCATAAGACGAAACAACATTAGAATAATTGGGATCCCAGAAGAAGAAGAAAGAGAGAGAGGGGCAGAAGGTATAATGGAACAAATTATAGCGGGGAACTTCCCTGATTTGGGGAAGGAAACAGGCATGAAAATCCAGGAAGCACAGAGAACCCCTCTCAAAATCAATAAAAATAGGTCAACACCCCGACATCTAATAGTAAAACTTACGAGTCTCATAGACAAAGAGAAAATCCTGAAAGCAGCTCGGGAGAAGAGATATGTAACCTACAAGGGTAGAAACATTAGATTGGCAACAGACCTATCCACAGAGACCTGGCAGGCCAGAAAATTGAAGGAGAGATAAAAAGCTTCCAGGACAAACAAAAACTAAAGGAATTTGCAAACACAAAACAAGCCCTACAGGAAATCTTGAAAGGGTTCCTCTAAGCAAAGAGAGAGCCTAAAAGCAACATAGACCAGAAAGGAACACAGACAATATACGGTAACAGTCACCTTACAGGCAATACAATGGCACTAAATTCCTATCTTTCAATAGTTACCCTGAATGTAAATGGGCTCAATGCCCCAATCAAAAGACACAGGCTATCAGACTGGATTAAAAAAACAAGACCCATCGATATGCTGTCTGCAAGAGACTCATTTTAGAACCAAAGACACCCACAGGTTGAAAGTGAGGGGGTGGAAAACCATTTACCATGCTAATGGACACCAAAAGAAAGCTGGGGTGGCAATCCTTATATCAGACAAAGTAGATTTTTAACCAAAGACTGTAATAAGAGATGAAAAAGGACACTATATCCTACTTTAAGGTTCTATCCAACAAGAAGATCTAACAATTGTAAATATCTATGACCCTAACATGGGAGCAGCTAATTATATAAGGCAATTAATAACAAAAGCAAAGAAACACATCGACAATACAATACAATAATAGTGGGGGACGTTAACATCCCCCTCACTGAAATGGACAGATCGTCTAAGCAAAAGATCAACAAGGAAATAAAGACTTTAAATGACACAGTGGACCATATGGACTTCACAGACATATTCAGAATATTCCACCCTAAAGCAACGGAATACACATTCTTCTCTAGTGCCCATGGAACATTCTCCAGAATAGATCATATCCTAGGTCATAAATCAGGTCTCAACCGGTACCAAAAGACTGGGATCATTCCCTGCCTATTTTCAGACCACAATGCTTTGAAACTAGAACTCAATCACAAGAGGAAAGTCGGAAAGAACTCAAATACATGGAGGCTAAAGAGCATCCGACTAAAGAATGAATGGGTCAATCAGGAAATTAAAGAAGAATTTAAAAAATACACGGAAACCATGAAAATGAAAACACAACTATTCAAAATCTTTGGGATGCAGCAAAGGCAGTCCTAAGAGGAAAGTATATAGCAATACAAGCCTTTCTCAAGAAACAAGAAAGGTCTCAAGTACACAACCTAACCCTACACCTAAAGGAGCTGGAGAAAGAACAGCAAATAAAGCCTACACCCAGCAGGAGAACAGAAATAATAAAGATCAGAGCAGAAATCAATGAAATAGAAACTAAAAGAACAGTAGAACAGATCAATGAAACTAGGAGCTGGTTCTTTGAAAGAATTAACAAGATTGATAAACCCCTGGCCAGACTTATCAAAAAGAGAAGAGAAATGACCCAAATCAACAAACTCATGAATGAAAGAGGAGAGATCACAACCAACACCAAAGAAATACAAACAATTATAAGAACATATAATGAGCAACTCTATGCCACCAAATTCGATAACCTGGAAGAAATGGATGCATTCCTAGAGATGTATCAACTACCAAAATTGAACCAGGATGAAATAGAAAACCTGAACAGACCTATAACCACTAAGGAAATTGAAGCAGTCATCAAAATTCTCCCAAAAAACAAAAGCCCAGGGCCAGATGGCTTCCCAGGGGAATTCTACCAAACATTTCAAGACGAATTAATACCTATTCTTCTGAAACTGTTCCAAAAAATAGAAATGGAAGGAAAACTTCCAAACTCATTTTATGAGGCCAGCATTACCTTGATCCCAAAACCAGACAAAGACCCCATCCAAAAGGAGAATTACAGACCAATATCCCTGATGAACATGGATGCAAAAATTCTCACCAAAATACTAGCCAGTAGGATCCAACAGTACATTAAAAGGATTATTCACCATGACCAAGTCGGATTTATCCCTGGGCTGCAAGGTTGGTTCAACATCCGCAAATCAATCAATGTGATACAATACATTAACAAAAGAAAGAACAAGAATCATATGATCCTCTCAATAGATGCAGAAAAAGCTTTTGACAAAGTACGGCATCCTTTTTGATCAAAACTCTTCAGAGTATAGGGACAGAGGGTACATACCTCAATATCATAAAAGCCATCTATGAAAAACCTACAGCAAATACCATTCTCAATGGGGAAAAACTGAGAGCTTTCCCCATAAGGTCAGAACGCAGCAGGGATGTCCACTATCACCACTGCTATTCAACATATTATTGGAAGTCCTAGCCACAGCAATCAGACAACAAAAAAAAATCAAAGGCATCCAAATTGGCAAAGAAGAAGTCAAACTCTCACTCTTTACAGATGATATGATACTTTATGTGAAAAACCCAAAAGACTCCACCCCAAAACTGCTAGAACTCATACAGGAATTCAGTCAAGTGGCAGGATATAAAATCAATGCACAGAAGTCAGTGGCATTCCTATACACCAACAACAAGACAGAAGAAAGAGAAATTAAGGAGTCGATCCCATTTACAATTGCACCCAAAACCATAAGATACCTAGGAATAAATCTAACCAAAGAGACAAAGGATCTGTACTCACAAAACTATAAAATACTCATGACAGAAATTGAGGAAGACACAAAGAAATGGAAAAATATTCCATGATCATGGATTGGAAGAACAAATATTGTGAAGATGTCAATGCTACCTAGAGCAATCTACACATTCAATGCAATCCCCATCAAAATACCATCCACTTTTTTCAAAGAAATGGAACACATAATCCTAAAATTTGTATGGAACCAGAAAAGACCCCACATAGCCAGAGGAATGTTGAAAAAGAAAAGCAAAGATGGCGGCATCACAATTCCGGACTTCCAGCTCTATTACAAAGCTGTCATCATCAAGATAGCATGGTACTGGCACAAAAACAGACACATAGATCAATGGAACAGAATACAGAGCCCAGAAATGGACCCTCAACTCTATGGTCAACTCATCTTTGACAAAGCAGGAAAGAATGTCCAATGGAAAAAAGACAGTCTCTTCAACAAATGGTGTTGGGAAAATTGGATAGCCACATGCAGAAGAATGAAACTGGACCATTTCCTTACACCACACACAAAAATAGACTCCAAATGGTTCAAAGACCCCAATGTGAGACAGGAGTCCATCAAAATCCTAAAGGAGAACACAGGCAGCAACCTCTTTGACCTCAGCCAAAACAACTTCTTCCTAGAAACATCGCCAAAGGCAAGGGAAGCAAGGGCAAAAATTAACTATTGGGACTTCATCAAGATAAAAAGCTTTTGCAAAGCAAAGGAAACAGTCAGCAAAACCAAAAGACAACCGACAGAATGGGATAAGATATCTGCAAATGACATATCAGATAAAGGGCTGGTATCCAAAATCTATAAAGAACTCATCAAACTCAACACCCAAAGAACAAAGAATCCAATCAAGAAATGGGCAGAAGACATGAACAGACATTTTTCCAAAGAAGACATCCAAATGGCCAACAGACACATGAAAAAGTGCTCAATATCGCTCGGCATCAGGGAAATTCAAATCAAAACTTCAATGAGATACCACCTCACTCCAGTCAGAATAGCTAAAATTAACAAGTCAGGAAACAACAGATGTTGGCGGGGATGCGGAGAAAGGGGAACCCTCCTACACTGTTGGGAATGCAAGCTGGTGCAGCCACTCTGGAAAACTGTATGGAGGTTCCTCAGAAAGTTGAAAATAGAGCTACCATATGATCCAGCAATTGCACTACTGGGTATTTACCCCAAAGATACAAAAGTAGGGATTGGAAGGGGTACGTGCACCCCGATGTTTATAGCAGCAATGTCCACAATAGCCAAACTGTGGAAAGAGCCAAGATGTCCATCGACAGATGAATGGATAAAGAAGAGGTGGTATATATATACAATGGAATATTATGCAGCCATCAAAAGGAATGAGATCTTGCCATTTGCAACGACGTGGATGGAACTGGAGGGTATTATGTTGAGTGAAATAAGTCAAACAGAGAAAGACATGTATCATATGATCTCACTGATATGAGGAATTCTTAATTGCAGGAAACAAACTGAGGGTTGCTGGAGTGGAGGTGGGGTGGGAGGGAAGGGGTGACTGGGTGATAGACACTGGGGAGGGTATGTGCTCTGGTAAGCGCTGTGAATTGTGCAAGACTGTTGAATCTCAGATCTGTACCTCTGAAACAAATAATGCAATATATGTTAAGAAAAAAAAAAGAAGAAGGTAGCGGGAAGGGAATAATGAAGCAGGGGAAATCGGAGGGGTAGACGAACCATGAGAGACGATCGACTCTGAAAAACAAACTGAGGGTTCTAGAGGGGAGGGAGGTGGGAGGATGGGTTAGCCTGGTGGTGGGTATTGAGGATTGCATATTCTGCATGGAGCACTGGGTGTTATGCACAAACAATGAATCATGGAACACTTCATCTAAAACTAATGATGTAATGTATGGGGATTAACATAAGAATAAAAAATAAATTAAAAAAAAAAAGACAACTGAGGTGCTTATTTTTTCAAGCTAGCATTTCCACAGTAACACTGACATTATGAATACAGGAGGAAAGTTTCACTTTATTGCTTAAGCCTGTTATCTGAGGCTATCCCAGATTTAATATATCTAGAATCCACTTCATCTTTCTCGCTTTATTATTTCCACACACTAAATCTTAGCATTTATTTAGGTGGCAGGTAACATTCTTGCTAAGAACTAGATCCCATTCTCAAGGGTTGTAGCAACCAAGATGGCTTAAATATTGCATTTGGGGGTCTTCTGATTTTCCTGATCTTCTGATCCATGGATGAAAAACTAGGAATAGGATAGTAACTTACATGTAAGGCCACCAGTCCACTTTTCTCAAAATGGAGACATGTTAAGTTGGAAAAAAAATATATACTTATATATATATTTATGTATATATATACACACACACACACATTTAAAAAAAATGTAGAGGAAACTTACCCTTGCCCCATTTGGAGCATTTTCTGTGTTTTATTTTCTTCTCCCTTTAAAACTCAGTGGCAGGTTTCCTAGGCTCCCTGAAATGGGACCCAAGAGTGACACAGTTGAATAGTCCCCACTTGATTACAGCATGTTCTTTTTAGGTTAAATGGCTGACAGCGTCACTAAGCATTGTGCCTTGTGTTATGAGCACAGCTGGATCTGGAGCTAAAATGCTGGGTCTCTGGGCAGCAGGGTAATTTCATCCTAAACCCAGGCAGCTAAACAATAACTAATAATGTGGCCATGGTTTGATCTGCCTTGAATAAAAGACCAGGGCTGTTTACTCTACAATGGAACACGCAGCAAGACTCTAACACTCCTTTCTTAACCAAATCCTCCTTCCAGCTTTCACAACTGTGGATCAAAAACAAGGGCAAACCTTTTTTTTCCCCCCCAAGAGAGGGGTCTGGAAATAATTTTGAAATTTATTTTTAAATGTGATGCGATTAGCCAAAGGAGAAACTGGAGGGTGACACAAACTCTCTATCGGTATGTGTTTACGTATTTTATATTGTAATTTCTTGTGGCATAAGTGAATTTCTATCACCACATGACATTTTCTCTAGGGATAATGAGTGGACAGGCCTACCTAGCAATAACTGTATTCCCAATAAGTGTTCACTGCAGGAGACAAAAGGTCTAAATTAGAAGGCTTGAAAGCAACTCTTCACAATAGCAAATAATTTATGCAGCTCTGAGAATCAATCAGATGACAAAATAGGACCTTGGAGTAAATACCATCGTCACACTTATCATAGGTTGCTTTCTTCCAGTATCCAATTAGAAAGGTATGTTTGGATATGATTTTTTTTCCTACTGAGTCTCAAGTTTTAGCAAAGACTTAAAATGTGAAATTTTGTTACTGTGATCATGGGCACAACTCTGAGAAAATACATATAAATCTGAAAGTCACAGAACTGGGTAGCAGATGCAGTGATATTTCCTTCATATATAAAGCAGTCATGTGGTGGTTAAGGGCATAGACTAAGGCTCAGACTCTGCTCTGCCATTTATAACTCTGTCACTCTAAGCATGTTACATTGATCCCACTGTGCTCCAGTTTCCCCATTCATAAAGTGGGGATAATAAGAGTAACTAAATTATAAGGGTGCTGTGAATATTAAATACATTAATCTATACAAAAGATTTACAGCAGTATCTGGAACCTGACATCACCTCAGTATTTGTTCTTGTGGCACTGTCTGTGGTTGTAGAGTTATTATTTTATGATAATTCAGTTGTCTAACTTCAAGTCTTGTGTTTTATGTTTTAAACATCTTAATTTTCTGCCTCCCTTCTGGCATTTTTGTTTCCTTGTCGCTCTCCTCTTCGATTTTTTTTTTTTAATATTTATTTACTTGAGAGAGAGAAAGAGTGAGAGCACAGAGGGAAAGGGAGAAGCAGACTTCCCACTGAGCAGGGAGCCTGATGCGGGACTCGATCCCAGGACTCTGAGATCATGACCTGAGCCAAAGGCAGATGCTTAACCGACTGAGCCACCCAGGTGTCCCCCCTCTTCAATGGTTTTAAGACTTGTGAGTGAAGAGGGAAAGTGGTAAGGCTTAAGAAACTACCAAAGCAATGTTGTTGGGAAAGTAGCAATAACTATAATTTTAAAAAATTCTCTGCTACTTATTCCCAAGATCTCTACTTAAGATGAACCTTGTTGTATCTGGTAGTTGGTCCACTAATGGATAGGGGTCCTTGAATGGCACCTGGATAGCCCCTGATCCTGATGATCCTTTGAGATGAGGCAAGGAGACAGGATTCATATAATCCTCAAGAAGGAATGTGCACATCATGTGATGTTGGAGCATGTCCCCTGATCCCCATGATAAAATTCTCCTTGCCTCTCTCAATCTTCTTCCCCCTCTCTAACCTCTCTCTCTTCTCCTCCCAGCAATCATCTGCTCTCCCTACTGAGTTTATAGGCAATTTTGAGTGCCACCCCATCACATTTGGGTGCTATAGGAAGCTCAGGGCTGTGAGTAGGCATTCTCTGCTTCTAATACCTCTCTTAGCTATTTATTAGATTTCTAGAACTTTTCAGTATAGCCCAGATTTCTCTCCTATCTCCCAAACTTCAAAGGAAGTGTTCTATCACCATTCCCTCATCATCTCCCAGCTAAGTCCTTGACAGAGAGGTTTGGGGAAGACCACAATGACAGACTTTTTGCTAAGTGTTTCAGACCTTTCCAATTGAGCCTTCTCTCTTTCATGGAGAGATTTTCGCGGATTTAGGAGGTTAGTGGAAGGGATGAAGAAAGAAATGATTTACTGTATCTTTCAAATCACTTCTTTCTCTCACATACCTTCCTCTTTAGCTCTTAAACTTAGAAACATAGAGTTTAGCATATTTATTGTCCAGCATTGATCTGATAATTTTTTCTGAGGTTGACATCAAGCCATGTTGTGCAACCAGCATATGGGTAGTTGGAGGGGGGAAAAATAGCACACTGGTTAGGAAGTCATTTTTACTCTGCCACAGAAGAATTAATACAATTAACACTGTATAGTAGGAAAGAGGGACTGGCATACTTTCTTAATTGTCACACAAACATTTCTAAGAAATGTTCTAGGTCCCCAGAAATATCTCGTACATATTAAAGATTTTTATAAGTTATCCCCAACTTTAAAATCTTAGTATAGACAGTCATCATACAAATAGATGTGATTTAAAAATAGTAATACCAACAAAAAAGATAATTGTGGCAAACTTTTATTTTTTGTAGTTATCTCTACACCAAACATGGGGGCCAAACTCATTACCGCGAGATCAAGAGTTGCATGATCTTCCAACTGAGCCAGCCAGGTGCCCCAATTGTGGTAAACTTTTGAGCATTATCCCTGCAGTCCTACATGTGAGCACTAATTCTATTTTAATGAAGAAGGAAGAAGCTCAATGGTATTAGATAATTTGCCCAAGTTTACACAGTTAATGAGTAGAAGAGCCAGAATTTGATCAACAGTCTGCTTGACTCCAAAACTCTTTCCAATAACACACACTGTCTCTCGTTAGAAAAGCCCAGACCCTTCAGCCTTAGTCAGCTGATACAAGAAATGATTTACTCCGACTCTGCTCTACTTAGGTCAAAACCACTTCCTGTGGATTTTCCCACGTTAGGAATAAATAATGAATTTATTTGTTTCTTTCTTTCAGAAGTCCTGTTGATAAAGGACTGTCAGAAGATACCAGTTATTGCAAGAGTAGAAACCAGGGAAGTCTCCAGGGTCAACAATTATTTTGACTCTCTTTCTGTAAACCTTTCTCACATTTTGAGTATCTTGAGCAGGTCTGCGAGAGAAATGAGTTTTAAATTAATTTTCTCCTGGCAGTTTGTATCTGTGATAAATTGAAGAACTCCACAAAATCATCCACATGGCAAGGTGTTTAATAGCTCAGTCACTCCAATGCCCATTGGGGTCATTTTAGGTTCTTTTTTTTTTTCCCTCTTTCTATCCAGAATAACATGGAGTCTTAACAAGACTTGGAAGCAATTTTGATATCAAAAACTAAGAGACAGCTTTACTTTTAATAAGCTTTAATATCAGGGTATCAGTAGTACCCTTGGTGCTATGACCGGAAATGACAGTTTTATTATCCTTTCCTTTGAAACTGATAAATTGGTTCAGGCTAAGGGCAGCCTTTTTAGCTGCCACCAAAAAAGCAAGAAAAAAGAAACTATCAGTAGAGTTCTTTAAAGCTCTATAGAAAATTCTAATAGACAGGAGATTTTATATGGTTATGGTCAGTGAGTGTTGATTCCTGGATGTTTACCAAATGCAAAGGGACATGTGTGTGTGTGTGTTTGAGAGAGAAAGAGTAAGAAAAAGAGACATTAAAAGATAATATTTAGATTTGGGCTCACTTTCAACTTCGCCTTTGCCTATCGCAGTCTCCTCTATCCCTTCCAGGAGATAATGATACTAAACTTGGGTCCATATTGTTAATAGTGTGACATTGTTAAAATGCTAATCAGTTGATGAGTTCCAATTCCCATTTGCCCAAATTGGCTACCACCTCTTAAGTGCAGGCTTCAAAAATCTATATCAGATGTCTTTTGATGGTGAGTGGAAATAGTGTAATTTTATTTAAAAAGCCTAAGTTGTCTTGAGTATTTCAGCATGGAATCTCTGATGATACAGAGGATTTTGTGTGCACTGGCATTTAGCACTTCCTAATTTCAAACTTGGGGAGCTATTTGTGAAAGATCTCTGTCACTTCTCTGGACAGGAAGCCATGTAATTCCAGAGGCTCAAATTCCTGACACAGTCTGCTTTTCAGACCATATTACCTAATTGGAGCACTGGAAGACAGGTGTGCTGGTTCTTTTTTCCTCTAAAATGGTACACTCCATTCCTGCTCTTGTCATTGTTACAAATTGCTTGTAGATTTTTTTCCAGGTACCATAATTTTATTGTTTAAATGATACTTTTGGAACTGAAAAGGCCTTAACATTATCTAGTTTATTCAGTTACATAAAGAGAGCTGAGGCCTAGAAAAGATTTTAAAAAGATGGAAAGAAATTGGTTTAAGACTCAGGATTAGATTTTAGTTCTCTTAAACCACTTGACAATTGTCTCACTCTACCATGGATATGCCCTAGTTGGTGAGACAGCTTGTTTTTAGAATAGAGGAGAATGGCATCCATATGACAGAATATCTGGTATACTGACAAGGGATCCTATGCATTTCCTAGTAACACCAGTGTCTATGCAATTCATCACATTCCCTACCTGGAATACTAGCATGCCTCCACCTGACAATTTTAGTAGATACTATGAGTTGCTTGGTACTCAGAGCATTAAGGGTAGTGATTGATGTAGTCTCTTTAGACACTTGTGGAAGCCTTGCTGGGTCAAGTGAAACACCACCCAAATTATCCAAGCACTCTCAACACATCGTGAGGATCAGAGTTGTCAAGACTGTGAGCTTAGGGGAGCCTGGGTGGCTCAGTTGTTAAGCGTCTGCCTTCGGCTCAAGTCATGATCCCAGGGTCCTGGGATGGAGCCCCACATCAGGCTCCCTGCTCTGCGGGAGGACTGCTTCTCCCTCTCCCACTCCCCCTGCTTGTGTTCCCTCTCTCACTGTGTCTCTGTCAAATAAATAAATAAAATCTTAAAAAAAAAAAAACAGATTGAGTTTAACAGATCAAATGTCATAGTAATGTGACCACGACAGAGTACTCTTGTTGATCAATTTTCACAGAGTAAAGATGAGGAAGGCTGTGTAGAATAGAGGCAAAGAGAACAGGCTGGAGTGATTTGGACACAACTTTGAATCTAGTCTTTTAATGAAACTCTGAACTTATTTTTCATACTGTACAATGACAACAAAATACTACTGCATTATAAGAAGTAAATGAATAGACTGTTAACAAAGGATCTGGCACATATAATGCTGTTTAAAATGGCATTTGATATTATCATTATATTTTAACTTCATATAGTCCTTAGATCAATCAATAAACAAGTATATATTAAGCACCACACATGTTGAACTGAGTTCATGACTTCTGGATAGTACAAATAAACACAACTTTTTCTTCCCTGTCAGGCTAATAACAATGTTCTTTGGTGTATTTGTTAGTTTCACAAAGCTGATGAAATTATGCCAGGGGAAAAAAAAGTTTTGCATCAACTATATGAAGTCCCCAGTTGTCACTTTTAGTAGATGTCTCTTATTATAATATCATTTATACTTCTATTCAGGGATTTTTTTTTTTTTTTTTTTGGCATGGAAGTAAGGAAAAGTTATGAACTTTGAAGTCTGACACACCCAGATGGGATGTCCTGTTTCACAATTCTCAGTGGTCTTGGGAAAATTAATTCACCCACTTGAATATATTCCCTCAAGTGGGATAGGGTGGCTGCCACCTCAGTGCAAAATGTCTTTCTTCTACCCCACGAGCTCCTAAAAATTCACTACCAAAGTTGTGTTGGCCATCTTTTTTTCCTGCGCCTCAATCCTCATTTCCTCTTACCCTCTACGGAGGGCCTAATTAAAACCCAAGGCCCTATGTTAACAATGTGGGGAACACGGGAAGCAGGGAGGAAAACAAACCACCACATGTAGCGTAAGCATGCCAGGCTGGCTGGCCACACTCTGGGGCTGCCAGCATGCTCCCCTGGAAGCATTACCTGGCCAGCCTCACTTTATCAGATGGCTCTTAATCTCACTCTGACAGGTCCCACCCTGCCAATACTTCTATCAAAACCAACCATTTGGCAATATAAATGAGTTGGGAACTAGTATTTTTGTTTGTTTTCTTTGAAATCACAACTGTCAGTAATGTTGATAGACTTGAGGCAGTCTACGGACATAACTGTTTATTTTAATAAATTTGGCTTTTTGTCTGGCTAAATGTAGTATGTAAACTGCAGCATCTGCAGCAGCATTGCACAAAGGACCAAGTTGCCCCAAACACTATGTGTTCCAGTCTGCAAATATTTGACACTTTGGTCGTGAAGGTTGACATAGCATTGCAATCAATTAAACAAACAAGCTACAAGGGTACTATTGACTGGGAGCACAATGCTTCAGCAAATCTGGGCATTGGAGTGCATGTGTTAAAAAAAAATCCATCATGCTCTTTCTCTGCCATTTATGTATTCAAAATAAGAGCTCAACACAGTGTTTAATACACTGCAGTGTTCCATAGACCAAATGGACCCTTCCTCTAAAGGACTCCTCCTAATACTGCATTTTAACAGACACTTAGCCCCATGTTATATATTGGTTCCTTTGCTTGTCTTACTGATTACTCTTGTCCTTTCTTGAAGCTTGGCATTCATTTGATCATTTCTTTGATCACTCTGGTTATTTTTTTCATACGTATACATGGAGTTTTCTTTAGCCAGAGGCATTGAACTCAACACTCTTTTTCATTTTATTGGTCTTGATAGCTTCCTTAGACATGATTATATCATGAGGATGTCAGCAAGGCTTGGGAATAGAATTTAAGTGAATAAATGAAAGAACATTCTTAGTTTCTTATATCCTATCCCTTGTTCTCTACAAAATATATTGTAGGCCTCTAAAATAGCATATTGATCATATACATCAATTTTTAAAAAATTTATATTGAATTACACATTTAGATCACAATCTGATGCCTTGTGTCCTTCAAAACAGTATTATCTGAAAACCAACTTTGGAACAGAGGGCAGTTGCTAATGATAGTTTTCATTCAAAGTTTATCCAGAGTGCTTTTCTACTAGAAATGTGATAGATTCTGACTTGCTTTGATCAATAGAATGTAGCAAAAATGACTTTGGAGAACATAGGACAAAAGTGTTGCAGCTTCCATATGGATCTTTGGAACACTCCCTCTTGGGAGGATTCCTTAGGAATTTGCCATACTATTAGAGAACTACGTGAACATATCATGAATAAGGCTCTGGTTCACAGCATCAGCCACACCTGCAGCCAGTAGTCAGTTTTAGCTGCCATTCATGTGAGTAAGCCATCTTGGATGTCCAGCCTTTGATTGAATGTGTCAGTCTTCAACTGAATGCAACCCCAGCTAATATCAGACTGCAAACCATGAGGGATCTCAGCCGGGAATCACCATTGAGCCCAGTCAACAAACTTTTCCACAGGAAAATTTTAAGCCAGTAAGTTATATATAAGAAGAGTAACTGAAATGGGTATTTTAACTGACAGGAGATTGATCACACAAGTCTTTACTAAGGAAATTTTATTTTATCTAAATCTTCTTAAAAATAGTAAAGGGCATCCCTGTTTATTATCATTCTCCTTCATTTTATTCACTCCACTGCAACTAGTCTTATGATACACCCCACCACTGATGCTGATCTTCTAAAGGTCATCTGTGACCATCTCTTAATTGCCAATCATATCTTTATAGAAAAGTCCTATGATCCTGTTCTATCCTCTTACCTTTGTGGTTTCTATATAGAATTTGCCATGTCTCCAGGCCTAAAACTCTATTATTCTTTGATCTCACCACATACCACTTTTTCCCTAATTCTCCTCCTCAAACTGGGAGAAACATGAGGAATGCCACCTCCTCCTAAATGCAGAAATAGCTGTGTATCTGTATTACAAAAGCAAGAAGAGAAGGGAAGAAAAGCAAAGAAATCCAGAAAGGGAAGAATTCTACAAAAGATAAGCTAAGGGGCAGAAGAATATTATTCTTTTTGATTGATTCACTATACCTCTAGCCCAATTCTATGCCCTTGACCAATATGCAGAGGTCAAGAGAAAGAGATGAGAGGAAAGGAAAAAAAAAAGTCTTGATATTTTTCTGGAAGTTAGAATGTGAAGCCAACATTTTCTTAAAAACTATTGAAAAAATAATAAAACACTATTTTATATCACAAGTATTTATTTGACCATCTTCTCATTACATTATGAGCTCCTATCATATCTGTAATAAATGCTTGAATAATAATATTCAACAATGCAAAACACCCCTCTTAATTTTTGAATCAAATCAATGTGAGTAAAGAATACTGTCATCATCTCTATTAGAAAATTGTGTCATCACTCACTTATCAGATGGGATGGGAAATGGGTAATGGATCAGGGGGTGAGGTGGATTTGGGGTCTCTTCCTCTCCTGTGATCACATTAGGACTTTTTTTCCTCCTTCTTTCCTTCTTTTCCTTTCCTTCCTTTTTCTCTCCTTTTCTCTCTTCCTCTCTTCATGCTTTTTCTATTTTCTTTGTTCCTTAAATATATGAAGTAGGTTTAAAAGACAATTTTTTTTTGATACTGAGAACTTTTCCTAAGCACAATCCACTGCAGCACAAATCTGTGCATGAACAGTGCAAAAATTGAGATAGCAATTTGTATCCCTCTGTGTTATTATACACAACTCTAGGAAGATGAACAATTCTTGTGTTTGAACATCTATCAGCTTCATGGCTTCTGGATCAAATAGGCATCCTGAGGAGATGTTTTAATATTCTGAAGCTGCTTTTCTGTGATGTCTGTAGTCCCCAATCCACCTTAATACCAGGTTCTCTTCCCTGCAACCCTAAAGGCAGGAAAGAGAATTTTTTTCAGCAGAAGAGGAGTATGAACATTG
The DNA here is from genome assembly GCF_011800145.1 of Mirounga leonina. NCBI lineage: Eukaryota > Metazoa > Chordata > Mammalia > Carnivora > Phocidae > Mirounga > Mirounga leonina. Next base: position 9,780,966 of record NW_023270320.1, read on the forward strand.
GAACTTCAGCATTTTAGTCCTGGTTCTGAATTTTACTAGCTGTGGGATCCTGATAAAAGAAACTTACCTCTCTGAGTTTTGATCTTTTTATTCATGAAATAGAAAAATTGGCATATAAAAATGTGTTGAGTATTAAACAACACCAGGAAACATCAAGGATTTGCAATGCATATATACTTCTTGATGAGTTTCATTATACAGAGTGAAAAGCTTGGTTTTCAAGTGGTATGAAAGAACTGACCCTGTGAAACTGGCTTATTTTGGGCTGAGTTACATTTTTAGGAGAAAATACACCTTGGCACCCCCCACACACACACACACACACTTTGATTACCTGATCTCTGTACACATGAATATCTTCCCTTGTTTCTACTTAGCATAACAAAGGAAGGCTAAAGTTTCCCAAAGAACTTTTAAAGTACCAAGGGAGAATAAAAATGATGACACCAACATTATAAAAACATAGAATACATATATACATATGTTTCTGATACTGCCTTCAGTGAATGGTACCCAGGGGTGGAGGGATCTACTCTTGAAGGAGATGAGAGATGGGGGTATACAGATACACACACACACGCATCAAAGGATAAATACAAGTTATGTTTTTCTTATTTGTTAGCTCCTAGGCTGTCTGCATATTTCAGGAGCTATTATTGAATCCACGACACAAAAACTCTTTCATATATATCTCAGCTCCTTTGTTCAAGCACAAGAATGAGTTCTTAATCTTCCCTTACCTAGGACTTACTGTGGGATCACAACTGAGAGAAGTACTAATTTCCTATACAAAAAAAAAAAAGAGAGAGAGAGAGAGTATCTTTCTATAAATAGGTCCTACCACCTGTATAGAGAGAGAAATTTTTTTCTAGTATAAGTCCAGCACAAAGCAGGAAAATCCAAAGAATAAGTACTTCATGTATAGTGCAATGGGCAGGCAGGGATACAGGATGCTATTCCAACAAGTGACAACTCCCACTTCATAGTTCAGAGGTTGGTTATGAAGGTCAAATACAATAGCATACAGGAAGATGCTTAGTAAATTGTAAAGAAATACAAGAAGTCAGTTTAAATTGTAGAGAAGATAGTTTTACTGTATGGGGAAGAAGGTTCGTTTGGGAGCTGGATCATGTCTGTTCATCCTCAGGCACTCTTCATATTCAGAAACTGCCGCCTGCTCACTTTTCTCTCTAATCAATTTCTTTTCTGTATGACCATATTTATTCTTTGATAATATCTACCCCCAAGGGGTAATCAAAATACCTAACAATAATAGGGCAACGGTACTGCTCAGTCAGAATGAATGCTACCTATAAACAGTCCTTGTTACTGACACACATGGATTGAACATCAGGCCAGCTACATCAGAGAGTAGAGGGTGGAAGGAGGCGAACGCTCCATTTTGGATCTGATTCATTTATCTGATTTAATATCTACTAAAGAAACATGTTTTTAATATTAGCTAATGGTGATATTTAGAGGAGGTTATATGCTGAGTTTTGTGGTGGGTTGGAGGAGTAAGATGAGAAGAAAACACAGGCAGTACCTGTACAGGGAGAGGTAATGCTTCACCTCCCCTTGAGCAATGTGATTGTACTCAGCAATTATGCCCTAGCATTCCGTATCGTCTCACTGACTTATCACAACGTCCTTATGAGGTACACAATTTAATTTTATTTCATATTAAAAAAGCTGTGAGGCATGTAGAGATGAAGAGCTTTCCCACATCTGTAATCCCTGGTGCCAAGAACAGCTATACACGTTGCCAGTGTTGACATCTGTTCTTCTTCCCTTGATGTGGTGAACATGGTGAATTGGGACACAAAGCTTTCCTTAACTTTAAAAGTGAGAAAGTAAAAAAATTCATTTCCCAGATTTCCCTGAAGGTAGTTTACAAACTATGGTTTATATTTGGCCAATTAGATTATTATGAATTCTGGAGGGTGGAGGCAAAGGCTTCATTTTTGCTGCTTCTGAGTTCCTGCTGATAAGAGGCAGTCAATGGGCCATTAGATTTTTCTGTGTCAGGATGAGCAGAGATGTTGGTATCCATCTAGTCACTGGCTTCCTAGGGGTATAGAGGAAGGTGAAGTATGTCATTTCTGTGAGTATGACTCAGACAGTATGGCATGGTTCATGTATTTTCTGAGAAGATTTGTTGTTGTGTTTACTTCCTGACCAGAGCATTTTCTAGATATTAATAACTTCCCCATAGTATCAACAGTAATGTAAATTGGTGGTCAGGTTCTAGAGTATATAGATGTCTTGGTGTCAGTCCTGAATGTTCAATTAGAATCTGTTTCTTCAGTCCTACCAACAATTCTAGAAGTTATTTTCTAAAATTTAAGGAAACGTATTGTTCAAACTTGTCATAGTACATTATGTTTTCTAAAACTAAACCCTGATTGACACTATAATTGAAACCAGCGAGGGTTGTAGGTAGGAGATGAAAGGACATGGGAATTTAATTCTATTCATCCAAACCAACTTGTATGAACACAGATGATCCCATTAGCATAGTAGTCCAAGGGACCAATGGCAGACGTTATATTTGATTATATAAAGGGTGATTGAAGGCAAAGATTTGGTGAACAAGTGGCTGTCACTATGGATCCTTATTGCACAAATGAATACAAGAAATGTGAATGCAATAGAGAGTTTAAAGAAAGTAAATGACAAATTCATAATTTTAAATCCTCAACTGAACCATGGACAGGAGACCAGGGAAGCTCCTATGACTAGCCCCAAATAATTTCTTACCTCTTCCCACTTCAGTGTAGACATACATTTAAATCAGAATCTGAGTCTGCTTCAAAGTGCTATTCGCAACAAATTTGAATGTATAGACTGGCTAGTTCTGAGTGAAAGTTGGGGAACATTTGGGAAAGAGGTAAACTGCAAAAATTTAAGAACTTTCAAATAGATTTGCATGATTTAGAGTTTGTCAGCCCTGGAACCTGCTGAATTGCCATTGCCAGCAGAAACAAACCCTTTTCCCTCTGGTGAGGCCAGTTCAGGTTATTTAGGCTTGGACTCTAAAATGACTTAACTTGATGATTTGTCTTATAAAAAGAAGCCATTTATCCTCACCTGTTACCACCTCTCAGCACACTACAGGGGGACAAGAATCAAGTCTTTTTTCCTTTTTTTTTAAGATTGCTTTATTTGTTCAAGAAAAAGGGGAGGGGAGGAGCAGAGGGAGAGGGACAAGCAGACTCTGTGCTGAGCATGGAGCCCAACAGAGAGCTCAATCCCAGGACCCTGAGATCATGACCTGAGCCTAAATCAAGAGTTGGATGCTTAACCATCAAGTCTGACTTTCAAGAAGAGTTACACACCAAAAATTTTGCTAATTTACATCAACAGAATATGTCTAGAAATTAATTTTTTGGCCTTAGAGTAGGTAGAAGGAACAGAATTTTATACTGAGCCAAGCTTAAGAAAACTTTATCAGAGATTCTGTATTCAAAGGATTAATTTACACAGCTGAGAGTGGTTATAACAGCTGCTGAACTGGTGGACAGAGATCGAGACTCAGCGGCAGACTATATAGCTGAGATGCCAGAAACTTCTTGGTATAATATAAAGAAAGGAATCTAAATATTCAGGAAGAAAGCAAGGTATGTTTATCATGTGTGACCGACATATTAGGCCAAATACATATAACCCCTTGGAGGATCTAGAGGACTAGATTCCTTCACTAAAGCTTAAGAAATACATGAGTGAAGAGAGAACCAGCATTCAATCAACCAACCAACCAACCAACCAGCCAGCCAGCCAATCAAATCTATAGTGGCTATCTTCTAGAAACCAAGGATAAATTTAGGAAATGCTCCACTTAATGTTATTCCTTAATTTTGGTGGGAATGATCAGATCCCAGAATACCAGAAGCTACATGACAACACTTCTTAACCACCAGACTTCTTTTGCAGCTCTGAGTAAATGCTAATCTCTATGGATAAAAAAACATCATGTAGGTCCACTTTTCAGAGTCAAGGTTATGAGGTTCAGGTGATAAATAACTTACTGTCTCAAGCAAAATCAACTATAGGTCCATGATGTCTACAAAACCAGGCTCTGGTTATTTCTTTAATTGCTGAATGCATAGTTGAAATAAGCTACTGGCAAACTTCCCACACTGGCTTCTGGACCATGATATGAGTGATAATATGGTATCAAGGAGCAAGCGCAAACACTTAGAAATAATGCCTCTTACCAAAATAGCAAACAAAAATCAATACTATGTTCCTAGTGAAATAACAAAGATTTGGGCTCTCATTCAATAATTGAAAGTTTCAGGTTAGTGATTCTTATCACTTTAAGTAGGTAGAATAGAAAATGACAGTGAATTTCACAAGTTTCATCGGGTGGTGAACAGATTGTAATTACTATTCTTTATGTTGTCCCTTTTTTGGAGTTAACAACATATGGACAACATACCTCTGGAATGCAGATATCAGGCTGACTTCCCCACCCCTCCCCCATCTGTGCCATTATCAGAGAACAGTAGAATAAGTTCCCACTCACCAAACAGAGACACAACACTATCACTCTCTTATCACAAGGCTATGTGAACTTCTGGTTCTCTTTCATAATTTATTCTCCAAGAGTTTAGATTATCTCCTCGTATCACAGGACATCCCTCTGGTCTACTATATTGATAGCATCATGCCAATGATAAGGATTAAGCAGATGCCATTCAAAGTTTTCAGGATTCTGCCATGCCTGTGGCACTCTTGGGGATGGAGGAAACCAATGGTTTATAATATTTTGGTATATCACCACCAGAGTGAAAGCAAAACTGTTACACCATATTACACTTACCACCATGAAAGAAGGCACAATCCTCAATGGGCTCTCTTTGGACCTTGAAGACAAATATATCACATTGATCCATTTGCCAAGTAAATTATAAAGCACCAGCCTTAGGTGGGACTCCCCAGCTTTGAGTAGGGCCCTTGAATGAGCTTCAGAGCAAAAAGCTCTACCACTTGGCCAATGCATCAAATAGTGCTTGAATTATCTATGGCATATCAGGTGTGGATACTTAATGAAGCCTGTGGCAAGCACTCATGGGAGAATCACAGCCCAAGCTACTAGGGTTTAGAACAGTGTACTCTTTGACAGGTGATTCTTCACTCTATGAGAAACAACTTCTGCTTGTTATGGTGAGAATAAGGCAAAAGGAGAGAATGGGAGCATTTCATGTAGGGAGGATATCTTGAGCCAAGAGAAGGCAAAGTACGTATGGACTGCTCTGGAAACCATAAATCTTGTAACGCTGGAGCTCAGAGTTTCTGCATGTGAGGAGATTTATTAACTGGGAGGAAAAGATCTTCCTGTTATAGTGTATAAAATGTGTCCAGATGAACTTGAATTAGTCTGATTTGCTCCGGGTTTTAAAGTTCTATAGCCAAAAATCTTGGTAGAAGATATTTTTCACTTTGGTCAGGACAAAGTATTCTACTGTGAGCCATACTTGGGTACTAGGAGATTCAGTACACACCTTGACACAGCTGGAAATGACTCTATGCTGAAATCAACTCTGTCCTGCAGTGGCTTAGGAAACAATTTATAGCACAGGGCATTTAAGCTCATGATAAACTCACAGTTCTAAAACAGGTCTCATACAAAGAAAGTGCCTTTGAATTTGGAATACACACACACATAAATATATAATCATATCTGATATATAATTATATATATATATATTTTAATGTAATTACATATTACATTATAATTATATATAATGATGAATATATGTATGACTTTAAACACTAACAATTGAACATTTTTAATAAATGCTATAATGCTGTATTGCTACAGACCAAACACTATATGGCCATAATAACTGTCTTTAGGTACATATGCTATGTCATTTGGGATTTGAGTTCTTGGCAGATGAAATATAAAATATTCATTTTCTTATTCACTGTTTATTTATTTTTTTGGTTCCAGAAATAAAACTTTCAAAAATATTTTTTCAGTCACCAACCTAAGCTATCAGTAGGAAAAGAAAAAGTCAGTTTCTCTAGTCTTTCCGTCTTTCTTATATTGAGGGCAAAATGTAATGAATGAACTAACTATAAACTCAGTCCACATTGGTAAACGTTGGATGGGTAGTCTACAATGACCAACTTCATGGGTACTTCTTTTTTTTTTTAATTTAAATGGGTACTTTTTCATAGTAAGTACCTAAAAATAATACAGTCTAAATTTATATACACATATATAATCTCTATCTGTTAGCATCACAAAACTCTTAATACAGCCTTTAAAGAGTTAAGCTTTGTTCCATTTTTACCATGTTTCCTCTTCTATTTGTCTGAGAGACAGAACATAATCATATAACCATTGAGACATACAAAATAAAAATTATGTTGAGTATGCTAATGTCAAAAGTGTGTGTAACTCTCTACCATCAAACTGATGTTCCAGTTTACATCTGTGAGATGATCAGATCAACCATCAGACAATAATGCATACTCTCTTTATCCACTCTGAACCAGGCTTACTTTGTGTAATATGTGGTTGCTCATGGGTGGACAAAACATGCCTTTTTAAAAATTTCTCTGTAGATTTTACTTCTTAGAGCAGTGTTAGGTTCAAGCAACAAACACGGCTTTTTGAATCTTTGGATTATCTACACAGCCCAACACCACAGTTTTCCCATAAAGATATTAGGATTGCTTTTATTATTTTTAATATGTGTAGTTAAAAAATAAATAGGAAACAAACTGAGGGTTGCTAGAAGGGAGGGGGTAGAGGGATGGGGTAACTGGGTGAGAGACATTGGGGAAGGTATGTGTTGGAATGAGCACTGGGTATTATATAAGACTGATAAATCACAGATCCGTACCCCTGAAACAAATAATACATTATATGTTAATTAATTGAATTTAAGAAATCCTCAAAAAATAATGGAAATAAATTATTATAATATTTGTCTAAACTAGAAAAAGTAATTATATTTTTAAAAGCAGAAGAAACTATAAGAGCAAGAGAAGAAATAAATATTAGAAAATAGGACAAGGAAATGATGACAATTCTAAAACACTACTTAACCTTATTTTCTAAATGAGGAAAAGAAAGAATAAACAATTATGCAAAATAAATGAAACAGAAGATATAAAAATATCATAAGAGACTATTGGCATAACTCTATGCAAAAGAATTGGAAAACCTGCATAAAATGATTAATTTTCCAGGGAATTATAATTTATCCAAACATCCTGGTAGACACGGAATGTTTAAGACAACCAAATACCAGAGGAAAAATATGGAGAAAGTTACTAAGGAACTGTCCACAAGAATTACCAAGCCTTGATTCTTTCACTAGAGAATTCTATCAGAGTTTCAGATACCATATAATCCCAATACTCTTAAACTATTCCAGGAAATAGAGGGAAAATCCTTAAAAAAAAGAAAAATTGAACCACAAATATTACCTATTACACTTTTGGAACTATCCTAAACAAAATATCATTGAAGAGAATTAAATAAACATATCAAAAGATGATATATCACAACCAAATGGGAATTTATTTCACAAATTCAAAAATATTTCAATTTTAGGACATCCATTAATGTAATTATCTATGTTAATAAACATAAAGAGAACAAATAAAACATTTGATTATATTTTGTGCTAGAGAAGACTTTAATAAGAATCAACACCTATTTCTGATTCAAAGTATTATTAAATAAACAATTAATTGAAACATCTTTAAAATGATAAAACATATATACCCTATTCCAAAAGCCATTGTCCTACTTAATGGAAAATATACTAGAGTCCTGCTTGCTAAAATCAAGAACAAGACAAGAATGCTCCTATCTTTACTCCTTTTTAATGTTGCATTGAAGATACCAGACTTTGCAGCCAAAAGGAAGAAAACAATTAGAGACTTTAATATTAAAAAAAGTTATTTTTAAAAATATCTCCTTGAAGGTGATATAATTTTATGTCTGAAAAACCCAGAAGGTTTAATGCTGAAACTAAAACAAATGATAAGAAAATTTAGCCATATAGAAAAATAGAAAATTAATATAAAAAATTTAGTAATAGTTGCCTATACAAACACTAGTTAATAAATATAATGAAAGAGATGACTTGGTTTATAACAACAACACAAAAAAGATGAAATACTTAGAAATAAACCTGATGAGAAATGTACAAAACTTGCATGTGGAGAGCTTTAAAAATCTCCTGAGAGTCACAGAACTAGTTTTGAGAAAATAGACATCTTTGTTTTGGATAAGAAAACTCATCATAAAAATGTCAATTCTCCCAAAGTTAATATATAAATTTTTCACAATCTCAAATAAAAATATCCACAAGTACTTTTTATTCTGAAGCTAGCAACCTGATTCTGGAATTTATATAGAAAAATAAATAAGCAATAATGGTTAGGAAAACCCTGAAGAAGAAAAAGTAACAAAGGAGATGTGGCTTATACAACATAATAAGATATATTATATTGTACTATATTATACAATGCTATGTTACACTCTACTTAAAACCAAGTGATATTATAGACAGATGCAACAGAATAGAAAATCCAGGGTAGACAGAGGTACCAAGAAGCATTTAGTGTTCTATAAAAGCAGCATTTCAAATCACTGAGAGAAATATGGGATTTCCAATAAATGAAATATGGACAATTAAATAGCCATTTAGAAAAAAAAAAAAAATCATTGCAACCACACCTGAGACTCTGTCCTTCTAGGCCACATGGATTTCTCAGTGTTTGGAGGAAGTGTAAGAACAATGTTTCAGAGGTTTCCTCTATGGTGTACTGAAAGTAAATGCCAATTCTTGTACATTTTCTGAACTAGCAAATATTCTTGACTTAATTTCCAGTTTCTAGGAAATGGAGAGGAAAGAAAATAAGTCAAAATACTCCATAAGGAGTATTCAGTGTGTGGAGCACTCTAAATTAAAACAATTGTCCTGGGCTCTTCCAAATGTTAATGTCATGGAACAAACAAGAGATAACTGTCTAGATTAAAGGGGGGGGGGGAGAAATACCTAACAACCTAATGCAAAATGTTAGCCATGATTGGGTCATTGTGTGAAAATTTTAAAAAATCTATTAAAAAATTCTTGGGATTGTCTTAAATTTGTTCGGTGAAATAATGGTGTGGTTACATAAGAAAATGTCTTATTCTTAGGAGAAAATGATTCTAGACACAAGGTCTACAATCTATTTTCAAGTGGTTTAGTTATACATAGAAGCAAATATGGCTACATGTCAGTAGTTGTAAATAACAATTGTACAATTCCATTAGCCTTTCTAAATGTTTCAGATTTTTCATAATAAACTACTTAGGAAATGTGATCCTTTTGAATTTTTTAACCATGTTTATGATCTTTTAGTTGCACTGCCTTAACATGGCCCTTTGGTTTTGTTTGTTTATTTTTTTTTTTATTCTGTTTGCATGTTTACATCTCATTGAGGCCTGAAGTCTGTTCACAAACAGTAAGAATCCATTCTCCTTGGTTACCTTCACTGTCTACAAGGTCTTTAATAAATTACCTTCAGAACTTAAGGTACAGGGTTTGCTGATATGAAATTAAGTAATTTAAAAATGTAATAGTTTAAAGGAATGAGGATATATTTGAAAGTTTAATTCTGTACCTCATTTCCCCCTTTTTTTCTTTGGCCTTCCTTGATTTGGCACTCAGTATTTTTAATACTATTTTGTTACAATGGAATAATGCTTTTCTTTCTCTTTCTGTTATTTCCTTTTGTATCTAGAGAGCTCCAGTAATACTTATTGGTGCGTTTAGAGGGAGCAAGTGGGCACGTGCAATGCATCTCATTTCTGTTCTACTCTTCATACTAATAAGTTTACAAGGGGCTTGAATTTATAGGGGGAAAAAAAAAAGACCTGAATCATGGGAGACAAGTTCATTTAAAAGTTCCGCCTTTGCTACATGGACCCAGAATATCAATAAATAAGCAGGGAATGAAATTTAAAGGAAAAAAATTTGTGAAGTGTTTGTGCTTCTAAGACAATTGAAGGAAATGAGACATTAAGAATTAAACCTACACACAGATTGTCAACTAATTTATGACAGAGGAGTCAAGAATATATAATGGGGAAAGGATAGTCTCTTCAATAAATGGTGTTGAAAAAAGTGAGCAACAACACACCTAAAACAATGAAACTGGACACCTATCTTATACCACACACAAAAATCAACTCAAACTGAAGTAAAGACATGAACATAGGGCCTGAAACCATAAAAATCCTAGAAAAAAATATAGGTGCTAAGTCCCTTCACATTGGTCTTGACAATGACTTTTTGAATTTGACACAAAAGCACAAACAACAAAAGAAAATAAAGTGGGAACTTTCAAACTAAAAACTTCTACACAGAAAAAACAACAACAAAATGAAAAGGCAGCCTACAAAATGGGAGAAAATATTTGCAAATCATATATCTGACAAGGGGTTAATATCTAAAATATATAAGGAGACATACAGATAGCTAACAGGTACATGAAAAGGTGCTTAACATCACCAGTAATCAGGGAAATGCAATTCAAAACCATGACAAGATATCACCTCAAAACTGTTAGAGTATTTATTATTCAGAAAGACAAGAGATAACAAGTGCTGATGAAGATGTGAGAAAAAGGAATTTGTGCACTGTTGGTGGGAACATAGCTTGGTCCAACAACTATGGAAAACAGTATGGAGTTTCCTCAAAAAATTAAAAATAGAACTACCATTTGATTCAGCAATTCCACTTCTGTGTGTATATCTGAAGCTAATAAAATCACTATCTAGAAAAGATATCTGTATCCTCATGTTCATTGTAGCATCATTTACAATAGCCAAGATATGGAAACAACTTAAATGTCTACTAATGGAGGAATGGATGAAGAAAATGTGGTGTGTGTACATATGTAAGTATGTGCATATATATAGTGGAATATGATTCAACCATAAGAAATAAGGAAATCCTGTCATTTGTGACAACATGGATGAAACTTGAGGTCATTCTGCTAAGTGAAGTAAATCAGACAGAAAAAGACAAATACTGTATGACCTCACTTATATGAAGAATCTAAAAAGACTGAACTCATAGATACAGAAAACAGATCGGTGGTTGCCAGAGGCAGCAGTGGGGGAGGAGGGAATGGATGAATATGGTTAAGAGGTAAAAATTTCCATATGTAAGATAAGTAAGTCCTGGGTATGTAATGTATAGCCTGGTGACTATATTTTTTTAATTTAAGATTTAATGTGTTTATATCTTGTCAATCTGTAGATTTTATTATATTGAGTCATATATTGTCTTCTTATAACCAGACATTTGGCCTTTAACTATTGCAACTTGGGCACATTACATTAGCTTTAGCGTTTGCCTCTGTAGGATTTCTTTTTTGGGTGGGAGAGGTTCACTGATACTCCTCTTGGCTTAATACCAGGACTGTGACTATTTTATTTATTTATTTATTCGTCAGAGAGAGAGGGTGTGCACAAGCAGGGAGAGAGGCAGGCTCCCCACTGAGCAAGGAACCCGACATGGGACTCGATCCCTGGACCCTGGGATTATGACCTGAGCCAAAGGCAGACTCTTAACCAACTGAGCCACCCAGGTGCCCCTGTGACTATTTTAATAAAGGCAAGGCAACTGACCCTGGACTTTAAGTTCCTGGCCTGTAGACTTTTCCCTCTTTTAGCAAAAGAAAGTGCCTTAAGACAGTTGGAGTCTATAAACTTTATGAAAAGTGAGAATATGGAGTTTCAGAGCAGTAGGCTATGTACTCGCCAAAAAGGACTTTCCTCAGGAATGGCACAGACTCTGGGGACCTCGATCAGATGCTACTGTGCAGATGACTCTTCCAGTTGTGGATAATGTGGTGTAGAGCTGAGTTCAGCCATACTACTTTGGCAAATGTAAGAGTGTCAATGAAGGCACAGAATCAAACAGTGGAAGCTTTGAGGTGTAAGCTGCTGCAGCTTGATCTTGAATTCAAAGGCACTGGCCTTAGCATGTTCATGGGCGTTGCAAAAACTTCGGTGGATGCCAGAAAGCTACAGATGCAAAAAAATCTTAGTTCACAATGATGACTGAAGCAAATATTCATTATAGGACAAGATGGTATTTCCATAATCAGGCCTTTCAGTCACTGATGAGCAGGATGGTATGTGCTGCTCTTCAGTTCCTGAGCTACGGAGCACTACTGAGTTTACAGTTTTAAATTGTTGATGCCCAGCATAGTCTGCTGACATAGGTCAGCTGTCTAAAATTTGATTCTTTGTTTAGACTCAAGAAAGGAATTATAGAGATATTACTTTTGCCTGAGAGATCATGTCCATGGAATGTTTGGATTTCAGACTCTAGGAAACAAACAAGCCATATTAAACAAAAGCCAAGAGGGATAAGGATGATAATAGACCCAGTTAAAGACTATTTAAATGATGGAGCAATGAGAGCTAATTCCCTGGGTGGGAATATTCAATTCTAGAAAGAAAAGATTTGTTTGAACGGCAACTGTTTTGGTGGGCACAGAAGTCATTGATTTGGAGTTATTCATACCTACTGGGAGTCTTCTGCAGACAAAATCTCAAATCCCTACCAGTGGTTTAATATTAATTAAATTAATTGGATTAATAATTTTGGAGAAATGAAATGGACATATGTTGCCTACCTTCCTCTTCCTTTCTCTTGAGAGTAAGCTTCCCACAGACATTATGCATTTGGCTCCTTTTCCCCATTCTGAATTTTTGCCAGGGTCAGTCTCTTTCCCTGTGAGTTCTGTTCCAGCCCAGAATTGTTTGTGATAGATGGGCAACTGTCCGTAAATGGGACTCAGAATTAGGACTTGCCCACAGATGAAGGCACAGTCTCTAATATTAGAAAAGGGGTAAACCATAATGATGAAGAGCGAGGAGCCTACCATGGTTCAGACCTGAGCTCTACAATTTACCAGTATTGTGACTTTGGTCAAATTATTTAGTATCTCCCTGAATCAGTTTTGTATATATGTAAAATAAGAAAATATTACCTTCCATAGGGCTTTAATGAGGATGAAATGAGTTAACATGTAAATCCCTTAGAACTGTACTTTGACCATGGAAACATTCAATATGTTTGAGCTGTTATTATAAGTTTTATCAGCTATAAATAATATTTTGGTTTTTGTAGGCTTTTTCTTTTGTCTTATTTTTCTTTTGGTTCTCAAGTCAGGTGGAGAAGAAGGGTGCTGTTTTGTCATGAATTTAAAACTCACATGCCATATATTAACTACAAAATATGCCCAGCTTTTTTCTGCTTTCTCTGCCTCTATAAAGGTCCAAATTCTCTATGCCCTTCTAGGGCTGTATTATACAGAGCCTGCATGACAATCCTGGGTACCTTTAATGTCACACCTTTCAAATGCTGCTAGTGAAATGAAATCTAACTATGCTCTCCTTATCTGGATCATGCAATGAACTTGACATTAGACCCAGTCAATCCCTTCTCTAATTATGCTTGCAATTATAGAAGAATCTTGTCTACTTACTTTTTACCAATTAAATGAACTAACTTTAATGATAACATTCAACTGGGTGTGATTTTGCTATGTGCCAAAAAAATGATAAAGACAAGTAAGAAATAGACAAAATTCTCCTTTCTTATTCAGGACACCATATGTCTATTGATCCACCATAAGTTAGATTAAGCTTTTAAGAAACAATGTCACAATTTGGCTTAAAGCTACTTTAATGTCAATTTAAATTCAAAGTCCCATATCACCCCTCTCCTATACTTTTATAATTGTTTTTGGGTCCTCAAAATTGGCAGGAACAGTTAAAGCTAGATAAGAAGTTTAAAGGACAGTTAGCACAATTTCCTTAATTTAAAAATTTTAAGGTTCAGGATTAGAGGTTACATCTTGTCAAGATTTTATAAATGGTATGATGAAGTTCGGTTTTCCTTCTCCGGTTATTTTCTGTTGGATCTTCTACTTGGTTTATTTGAAAGATCATCATCTGGTTATTTGTGTATTGATAATCTTCCCAGATAATTTAGCTTAAAATTTTCTCTCTTGTGCTTCATATTCCAGTGTTAACATCAAGACTGAGAGCTTGTTAGTGGGATTAATAAAAAATGCCTATGTCTTAAGAATTGTTTCTGATATGGGACATCTGGGTGTCTCAGTCAGTTAAGTGTCTGCCTTCGGCTCAAGTCATTATCCCAGGGTCCTGGAATCAAGCCTCCGCATTGGGCTCCTTGCTTAGTGGGAAGCCTGCTTCTCTCTCTGCCTGCAGCTCCCACAGCTTGTGTGTTCTCTCTCTCTCTCTCTGTCAAATAAATAAATAAATAAATCTTAAAAAAGAATTGTTTCTGATAAAAATTCCATACCAGCTTAGTCCTCCAGTATTAGTGTCCCTTACTATCTCTTTAAGTGTTATTATTATTATTCATATTTTCTTTAGTTATACTGGATAATTTAAGACTATCTCTTTAAAAATCATTAAAGCAGTGTTATCCCTCACAAACAGGCTTCAGCCCTCAACAAAAAAATCCCAATTGGTTCTACAGTAAATAGTTTTCTTGCTAGAAAACTGACCCCACAGAGCCCATATTCGTTTTGGAATTGCCCTGTGTAGGTAATGACAGCCAGCCTGCTATGCTCTTTATAGCTAATAGAGAAGAACATATGACCAAATTTTGGCAGGTGACTGTCAAACCTACATGCTACACAGAGGAGAACTGGAGGGAGAAAGACCAGTTGGGATTATTTAAGGAAATTTTGTGTGATGCCAAGCATATCACAGACACGAGATATCCACTGAGTGGTTCACAGTGAGTAGATGGTATCACTTTTTGACAGCAGGGTGACTGGTTCAGTCATGGTAGCAGACTGTATTGAATACTACAATCTCAGTTGAATTCATAAGTACTATCTTAGGAATGGATAAAAGTTCTTCTTCCCCAGTCTAAAAATGGTTCTTGCACTATGTAAGTAGAGGAGACAAATCATTATGCATTTTCTAACATTTATTTACTTACTTTGACCGCTTCTAAGTCAGAGACACAAACAAGAAGACTGCAGTATACCAATATTCTCACTTGTGCTGGCTTGGATTCTTATAGGACACACATCCATACCTCTTCCTTTCTTAGTTCCTTCCACTAACTTCACCTTGGTTTTTTATCTAGTACCTCACACTGGGACTTGTGTAGCATTCTCTGGGTAATCCCGCAGCTCCCTCACTCTTATACCCAACTCAGCTATGTAAACCTACCACTTTGTATTACTGCAGGATTATAACATGGATAGATAGAAGAGACCTTTCTTCATGGTAAACGTGGTGCCAGTTGGATTTGTTCCAAGCACATATAAACCTTATGATGTTTCATAATCTAAATTTTGCAAAAACCAGATACCATTTAGTTTTCATTATATTTCATACACATTACATTTTAAAACTTCCTCTCCTGTGAGAATCTGGTTCTTTTTCCTCATATATTTATGGTGAATCTCATGTCCTAACAATTTATTCCTAAAACTAATTAGCATTTAGGCATTGATCATGTAACTGTCAATTCCAAAGAAGAAACTAAGTGTATCTTATTTCTTCTCTTTACCCACTTCACATTTCCTTTCTTTTCTGTGAGATCTTACATCAGATCACTACTATAAAGTGATATTGCCGTGTAGAATCCTGTGTCAAAATGGGCTGAGAATATGACTGAATAGAATCCACCTTCAGATAATGTAGGGTCTACAGAAGACACAAATCCTGATTAGTTATCCTCCCCCAAATTTGTCTTTATCTCTATTTTGCTTTAATTTAGCTCTGAAAAATCAATGCTACACTCAGAGTCACAGAAGCCTTGCATAGGAAAAAGCCCTGACATGATTTATTCCAATTTCTGGCTATACAGAAGTCACACCAGCTCCCTACTTGACACATGCTTACCAGATTCCGTTAGATACACTTGCAGCAGCAAGCACTAGGTTTTACAACATTGCTGGATGGCATTAATCATAAAAAAGAAAAGAAAATCTCTCTTGAGTTCATAACTTCATTATTGTATTTTCCATGTATTGGTCTTTTGCTATCCTCTAGGATACTACAGAAGTTATTCTTCTCTTTTCCAAAGGATAGACTCTAAATAATATGCCCAGTGTTCCCTCTCTCACTGTCTCTCTGTCAAATAAATAAAAAATCTTAAAAAAAAAGAAAAGAATCTCTCATGTTTAACACTGCATGAGGATAATAATGGTGAGAACCATGGTTTTCTAAACCTAATTTGTAAAAAGGGATATGAGTTGTCTGGTTCATTTTCTTTTTCTGAAGAAAAAGCAAATTCTCATATTAAAAATGTATACATTTAGCTGTATACATCAAGCTTTAAAATTCCTTCAGTGCTCTTTGCATTTTGTGATTTGTACAACCATCTATGTTTATACTTGTATTTACATGAATCTTATTATATAAATAACTTCTAGTTTGAAATTGCATTTACCAAACTGGGGCTTTTAGATTGTCTTATTCAAATTTTCTCTCTCTTTTTCCCTTTTATTTTCATTTTCTTTTTATCTTAATGCAGAAAGTGGCCTACTTTCTTATTCAATAGATAGGAATTTACATATTGCAAGCTTAATAAAGTTTTTAAGCCATTTTATTATCATGTTTTGGTTGGTTGACAGAGGCTTTGAGTAAAATTTATTTACCATTAGTTTCTCATCCTTAGGGAGCTGCACTTAAACAATTTGCTTTGAGGATAAGATTAAAAGATTATATAGTTTATGAGTAAAATGACCGTTTACTGGATGTGACATTTTTTACCTGCTATATGGAATTTGTTAGCATATTTGTCAGCAGTGAGTATAGTATCAGAGGGTGTGCAAATATATGGGCTTATACAGCACTGGGAGAGTTCAATTGAAAGACAAACTAAGAAAAAATACACTTGGAACAAGGGCAGAGACCTTCATTATGAACCAATTTAGCTGGTCAAAGAAGAGCATGTGTTTTGAAGACACAGGTACTTAAACCTTGTAGGTATCAGGAAATTTGGGTCATGAAACTATGATCTCAGAGTTCTTAACCCAATTGTAACCTCTGTCATTCTGGGTTCTCTAAGCTGACAATCAAAAGTATTTTGGTTTCTCTAAGCCTTTAAAGAAAAATCAAGTGTCTTATCCCTTCCATTTAGCATGAGCTCTTTCTAGCTAATATTTCAAATATGGAGAAAACCTAGCAGTTACATAAACAGTTAACATTGAAACAAACAAAAAAACAAAATATGGTAGATATATAAAACTTTCCTATAATTGACTATGGACAAAATGTTTCATGAAGGTAAATAATGTGAATGAGACATGATTAGATTTGAAGGGTGCTAAAGTCTTCCCTACACTTGCAAAGGACAGAAACCCACAGATAATGAGTACCTACATCTTTCCAGATACTGTGTCAATCATTTTATATTCATGAACTTATACTCACAAGTCTCATGAAGTTGCTTTTAATCTAGTTTTCATAAATGTATAAACGAGGTAAGATAAAATAAAGCTACGTAAAGTTAATTGACTTGTCCCAGCTCACAGAAGAAAAATTGTCAGATATAATAAGACCAGGATACACTCATGTCTAATGTAAAGCCCACACTGAAAGGTCTTTATTTAAATGTACATATTACCCATAGAACTAATAAATGATATGTATGTAAAAATTCAGTAGGAAATATCTGGTTCATTGGAAAGAAGATCAGTTAAAACAGAAATATGCAAAAGCTGGTTGCTGAGATGATAAGAACAGGTCAAGATGGCTAAACCATCAGGGGGGAAGACATGGGCATTAGCAGATTATTTCACCAACTTCATAAGTTTTGAGGGCTATCCAACTAAGAAAATGTAAAAAATCTACTCTTCAAGTTTTAAGTTTTTAAAAATTATTTTAGTATTTTAAATATATTTTGAATGTTCAACAGGCAAAAGACAATTGAATAATTTTTGTCAGAAAAAAAATTCTACATATCAACAGAAGGAATTGAATGTAAATCAGACACTGAAGAGTGTGGAAGGCAAGCGTTATTATCCAGAGCAAAACAATTGTTATACTTTTCGTTAGATTCAAAGAATGATGGATGACTGAAAGCTGTCATCCAGGCAACATATTCTGTTTGGAAAATTGTTAAGTTATGAGATTGTCTGTAAACATATGTAGATTGGGATGAGATGGGGATATATGGAAAAAGAAAATTATATCTCATATTCTGTTTTAACTTCAGAGAATACTCTCTTTTGAAGGGACATTTTGAAAGCCCAGTTTGTGAACAGAAAGTCAGCCAAAAGTTTTAACTTCATAACTATTGAGTTGATAAGGATATCTAATATTAAAATGTGATTATTCTTGGGCACCTGGGTGGCTCAGTTGGTTAAGCGACTGCCTTCGGCTCAGGTCATGATCCTGGAGTCCCGGGATTGAGTCCCGCATCGGGTTCCCTGCTCGGCGGGGAGTCTGCTTCTCCCTCTGGCCCTCCCCCATCTCATGCTCTATTTCATTCTCTCTCTCAAATAAATAAATAAAATATTTTTTTAAAATGTTATTATTCTTTTTATTTATTTTATGTATTTTAATTAAAAAATAAGGATTCTTTTTAAACAAAATTTGAAAGAGTGAAGTGCATCAGGCAATATCTGTGAAGTGCATCAGGCAATAGTTATATTTCTAAAAGCAACTGGAAATGGCTTTAGTAGTCAAAACAGTTAAGAAGTAACAAGCAGAGCTGTCCCTATCTAATTCAACTATTTAAAAGATAAAAAGAGGAAAATAACACACAAAAATCTCAACAATCACCACAACAATAGAAACAAAAACTTAGCACTGAATTAAGCACTAACTGAGAACAGTTGAAATGTATGCCACTAAGGTGAACTCAAGAAAAAAAAAAAAAAAATGGAATAAGACATGTTGGAATCTTGGCAATAGAGGTTAATGGATTACAGAAGAATCACCTTGAAATGAGGAGGCCCAAGGATAAGGAAAATTGCATCCATGTAGTATAGGTAAACAATTTAAGTGAATATAAGTTTCTTATTTTTCATTTGGAGACAAATGCAACTAAGTATCCACAGTAAGGCTTCAGGAATTCTAAACAGTAGATAATTCTTGGTACCTTTATCAGAAGACACTGATAAGTCAGGGTATATGGCTATAACAGGAAAAGTCCTATCAAGCATGGACCCTGGGAAGGGTGAGAAATTAACTTTCTCTAATATCAAATTGGGACCGACCCCCAGAGGAAGGAACAAGTTTTTTAGGGAGGGTAATTGATTTGACATAATGGACAGGGAAAAAGTATGGGCTCCGTGGCTCCTCAAGCAGTTTGCCTGTCAGATTCGAAGTCTACTAGGCAGCAAAGGAAGCCATGCTAGAATTAACATTTGTAACAGGACAGCTTAATTTCAGAAAGGAGATAATTACTTCATTATAAACCATGATGATTTAGTTGCAGGGATTGAGCTTATGATAAAAGGTGACAAACTAGATGACTGAAAAACTAGAAAAACTAAATCTTACAGATGAGGATTATTAGTAAACCCATCTGGGGATGAAAGAAAGAAGCTGAAGAAATTAGAGAAAGATATGGATAGACAGTTTATTTCTTCAATCCCAAAGTAAAGAATGGATTTTAAACCAAACACGAAGTCCTATTTGAGTGTTATTATTTCAATGGAAAAGATATCATTGACTATGAGACATGAGCTATTCAAACCTCATGCCCAGAGTGATCTATCCTAACAGGTGTCACAATCTACCTGGTGACACCTTACAAAACTGTGATTAAACTCACTCCTCCTTCAAGATGCAATTGCTGAATACACACTGTATACTTGGGACTTGGGTTACAACTGAAAAAAAAAAAAAATCCTTGCTCTCTTGCAGTTTACATTCCAGTGAGGGACAAAAACAAATAAGCAAATAATAATATCAGGTAGTAAAATTAAAATAGCTATATTAAAGTCAAAAAAATTAGAAAAACAAGTAAATGGAGAGTTACAAGAGTTGTTATTATAAGTAAAGGGGCATGGGATACCTCTGTGAAGAAGTGACACTTAAGTAGAAACTCCAATGCAGCAAGACCCATTATACAACTGTGAAAATAATGTTCCATGTAGAAAGAACAGAAACAGCAAAGGTCCTAAAGCCAGAGGATGCATGACTGCTTAAGAAATAGCAAGGAGATCAGGGTGACTACGGTGACATGAGTAAGGGAGAATGTGGTTAGAAATGAGCTTGGGAAGAATGCAAGGGACCAGATGTTTTAGGGCTTTGTAGAGCTTTTTATTTTCTTCATAGTGTGAATGGAAACCATTTCAGATCTAAGCAACTAAGTGGCATCATCAGTCATGTGTTAAAGGGATAATTCTGAATGCACTATAAAGAATAAGCTTGGGTGACAAAAATTAAAGCAGGGACACAAGTTAAAAGACTATTGCAGAATTCTATGTAGGTAATGATGTGATTAAGACTGAGGTTGTAACAGTACACGTGGTGAGAAACAGCCAGATCCAAGATATATATGGAAAGACCAATACACAAGAGGTTCTGGTGACTTGGATGTGGGTTATAAAAGACAGTCAAGGATGATGCCAAGGCTTAGCCTCTGCAACTAGAGAATGATGGTATCTTTAATGGTGTGGAACTCATTAGGCTAGAGAAGGTTTTGATAACAAATCATGAGTTCCATTTTTGACAGGTTAAGATGGAAAGTTTTGTTAGACACCCAAATGGAAAAGTTGTGTTTAAAGCCATGAAACTGTGAGACAAACCAGAGAGTGAGAAAGACAGAGATGGGGTGGGGGGGAGGTCTAATCCAACATTTAGGAGTTTAGAAGAAGAGCTAGGTCCAACAAGGAGACTGAGAGAAGGCAGTCAGTGTGGTAGTAAAACAAAATGGTACAGTATTGCTATGGTCAATTTGGCGGGGGGTGTTTCAAAAAAGGAGTGGGCTGCTTCTTCCATTCATGAGATGCTAACTAAAAGAACACTTTCTCAAAAATAAAAATAAAAACTTTCTCTACCTCCATAAACAAGTGGAAAATCAGATTAAATATGCAAAACAACTCTTCAGGCACTAGCAAATGACAATGCAAGCATATGATTCCTGAAAAAGAAATAGAAAAGAAATGAGGTGATCTCTGGATAGTCCTAGGTTACTTGGGGAAATTGCCAGGCTGCAGAGAGGGGACAGTAGATCACACATTTCTCTGTGATCTCCCTGTGATCAGAGAGAGATCAAAGTTTAGGGAGGTCAAGTTAGTTAGAATTTGTAGAGAAAACTTCCATACAGGAGAAAACTAAGCTGGGTTAGAGTTCCATGAGCCTACATAAGTTTCTGCTTGACTGCCAATCTGCTCAAAGTTAAGGTTACTATTCCAAGTAAGGAAAAAACCTGCTAAGGAAAGAAAAATAATCAAGAAGCTATAAGAAAAACTTCCAGAACTTACACAGAGCTAGGAATCATTTTACTGTCCTCCAAATAAAATGGAAATATCTTCTTGAATAAGCATTTAGTAGACAGTCTAGAAGGGCAAGATGAAGAAATGGGATTAAATTCATCCTCAAAAAAGGTATTCTATACCTTCTCTGAAAAAGATTAAAATTAAACCTCAGAAAAATCAAAGAAATCTTCAAGTCTTTAACTGAGGACTGAAAAAGAAAAAAGAAAAAGAAACATGAAATCCACCATATGAAAAAGCAGGCAATAATAACCAAAAAGGAAAACAGTCTATAGACACAGATCAGAAATGATTAATGTGATGAAATTGCAGCATACTTCTAACACTGAAAAAAGCAAAATACCATATAAACATAATAAAAAGAAAAATGGGATGTATAAAAAGGACTTAAATGGAATATCTATAAATGGAAATTGTCCTAATGGAAAGGAAATATATTTGGGATGGGATGAACAGCAGATTGGATATGGCAAAAAGAAAAATCAATAAACTTAAAGATAGGAAATAAAACTACTCAAGATGAACCTCAGAGAGAAAGAAGATTGAAAAACTTAACACAGCATCAGTAGATTAAGGAAAAAATATCAAGCAGTCTGACATACATATAATTAAACTCTAAGATGGTGGAGGGCCTGATGCTGAAAAACCATTTGAGGTAATATGGCTCAAATTTTTCAAAATTTATGAAACCATAAATCCACATATTCAAGAATCTCAACAAGTTTCAAGGCGACTAAAAGTGAAGCATGCCAAGACAAATCATAATCAAATTGCCCCCCCAAAATGATAAAAAATGAAACTCTTTAAAGCAATTAAAGGAAGAAACACATTATGTATGGAGCAAAAGGATAAGAATTAATGACTAAAGTTTGCCATAATATATGCTTGGAAAAACACAATAGAATGCTATGTTTAAAGCACCAAAGAGGGAAAAAATGCATACATATGTATATTTTGTCAGCATAGAATTTAATACCCATAATTATACCTTTCAAAAATAATAATGAAACCCTTTTTCAGACAAGAAAAAGGTGAAATTATTACCAGCAGAATTTTACAAAAAAATATTAGAGGGATATTCTGAAGTCAAAAGGAAAAAATGACACTAGATGGAAACTTGGCTCTAGACAAAGAACATGCAAAATGATAAATGTAGATAAACATAAAAATATTTTTAATTTTTAACACCTGTAAAAACTATTGACAATTTAAAGCAATAAGAATGAAAATATTTTGTGGGCTTTATAGCATATAGAGAAGTAAAATGCATGGCAATAATAGCAGAAATGAGAGAGAAAATGAAATATACTATTGTAAGGTTCTTATGCTACAAGTGATAGGCATAATATTATTTGAACACACAATATTATAAGGTAAACATATGCATTATAAACATGACCAACCATTAAAAAATATAAGCAATAAACTTAATAGTATTATAAAATAAACTCATAACAATTCAATCCAAAGGAGAGCAGGAAAAGAGAAAAAAAAGGAAACAAAAAAATATGTGCAAATAGCAATCAAACAGCAACATGGTGGATTGAACTCCAATCATGTCAATAATTACATTAACGTGAATATCTAAACACTTCACTCAAATGGCCCAGGTTGTCAGATTGGATAAATACCAAGATCTGACTATTTCACATCTAAAAGAGGTTTACTTTAAGTACAAAAACACACATAGCTAAAAAATAAATGGATGGAAACAAATATTCAATGTAAACAGTACCAAAGGATTCTAGAGTTACAATGTTAATATCATACAAAGTAAAATTCAGCACATGGAATATTACATGAATAAAGAGGAATTTTTCTTAAGAGGTCACCTCATCAACATAATACTATAATCTATAATCCTAAATGTGAATGCACCTAATAAAAGAGCTCCAAAATACATGAAGCATAATCTGATAGAATTAAAAAGTAAAATTTTAAAAAATTACAAGGAAAATTGGAAATTGTAACTCTCCCCTATTTGATGAAACATATATAATATCAGTAAAGATTAGGTATCACACTCCTTGATTTCAAAGTATACTACTCATCTATAGTAGTCAAAGCAATATGGTGCTGGTATGAAAACAAACTCATTTATTGGTGGAATAGAATAGAGAACTCAGAAATAAACCCACACCTACATGATCAATTGACCTATGACAAAGGAGACAAGAATATATGATAGGGAAAAGATAGTATGTTCAATAAATGGTGCTGGGAAAACTGGAAAGTGACATGCAAAAGAATAAAACTGGTCCATTATCTTACACCAATCACAAAAATAAATTCAAAGTGTATTAAATATTTGAATATAAGATCTGAAACAATAAAATCCTAAAGAAAACATACACGTAAGCTCTTTGATATGTCTCAGAAATATATATTTTATTACTCTCCTCAAGAAAGAGTGACAAAAGCTAAAATTAAACAAATGGGATTACATCAAACTAAAAATCTTTTGCACAGCAAAGGAAACCATCAACAAAATGAAAAGGCAACCTCCTGAATGGGAGAAGATATTTGCAAATCATGTATCTGTTGAGGTGTCAATACCCAACATATATAAAGAATTTATACAACTTAACATATATTTAAAAAAATGAACATTTTCCAAAGAAGACATACAGATGGACAACAGACACATGAAAAGATGCTCAACATCACTCATCATCAGGGAAGTGTTAATCAAAACCACAATGAGATATTACCTAACACCTGTCGGATTGTCTATTATTAAAGAGACTAAAAAATAAAGTGCTGGCAGGGGCTCCTGGGTGGCTCAGTCGTTAAGCATCTGCCTTCAGCTCAGGTCATGATCCCAGGGTCCTGGGATCAAGCCCCCCATCGGGCTCCCTGCTCAGTGGGAAGCCTGCTTCTCCCTCTCCCACTCCCCCTGCTTGTGTTCCCTCTCTTGCTGTGTCTCTGTCAAATACATAAATAAAATCTTAAAAAAAAAAAAAAAAAAAAAGGGCTGGCAAAGATGTGAAGAAAAGGGAACCTTCATAAACTGTTGGTGAGAATGTAAATTGGTGCAACCACCAAGGAAAACATGGAGTTTCCCCCCAAAAAAATTAAAAATAGAACTACTATATTATCCAGCAATTCTACTTCTGGGTATTTATCCAGAGAAAATGAAAACAATTTGAAGAGATATATACACCCCTGTGTTTATTTCAGCATTATTTACAATAGCCAAGATATTTTTGAGCTATAAAAAAGAATCTTGTCATTTGTAACAACATGGATTGACCTAGAGGGTATTATGCCAAGTAAAATAAGTCGGACAAAGAAAGACAAATACTGTATGATTTCAGTTATACACAGAATCTAAATCAAAACAAAAGAACAAATAAAACAGACCAGAAACAAACTCATGGATACAGGAAATAAACTCTTGATTACCAGAGGAGGAGGGCTGGGATGGCAGGCAAAGTAGGTGAAGGGAATTAGGAGGTAAAAGATTCCAGTTATAAAAATAAATAAGTCATGGGAATATAATATACAGCATAGAAAGTATAATCAATAATACTGTAATAACATTGTATGGTGACAGATAGTAACTAGACTTATCATGGGAATCATTTTGTAATGTATAAAAATATTGGATCATCATAATGCACACCAAAAACAAACAGGATATTGTATCTCAATTATACTTCAATAAAAATATCAGTAAAGATATAGAAGGATTTAATATCCTCAATCAACTAAACCCAATTTCCATTTATAAGTTGTTCAACTTCAAAATAGCAGAATATGCATTAGTTTTATGTGCACACAGAAGAGTCACCAAAATAGACCATCTTCAGAACCATTAAAAAAAAGAAGCCAATAAATTTAAATGAAATAAAAGCATACTAAGTGGTCTCTGACCATAAGGGAATTATACTAAAAATCAATAAAAAAAGATTTCTCAAAAATCCTCCAAAAAAATGGTAGAATAGAAAGCCCCAAATCCTTCTTTCCTCATTAGGACACCAATTTGACAACCATATAAAACCAATTATCTTTATGAGAAATCCAGACACCAGTTAAGAGGTTCCTGCACCCCAAAGTGAGCATGGAAATAGTTGCTTTGATGCTAGTAGGATAACTTGTGACACTCACTTGCTAAAACCCCTTGTTCAGGAATAACACAGCACAATCAATCAGGAGAAAACTTTCAACTCCCAGCTTTTCCCTGAAGAAGAAAAGAGACTAGGACACATTCCTATAGCTTAGACTTTGGGGAGCTACTCAAAGGACTAATTTGTGTCTTGCCTGAATCTAAGGACTGACAAGAAAGGGCACTAGGTTGGGAGCCATTGAGGAAAAAAGGCAAAGTTTTGAGCTAGCAGGCACACACTTACCATTGTCCCTCCCCTCTGTCTCATGATGGAGCAAATGAGTGCCCCAATTCCTGGTTTCTCCCCAGACAGGAAAAGAGTGGGAACTGTGTCTAATGTTTTAGTCTTTTATGGGGGCTGCCCAAAGAATTGGTTTCTGTCTGGCCCAATTCAAAGTGTTTATGGGAGGCATACTCAAGATGCCTGAGGGCCACAGAGAATGAAGAAGAAGAAAAAAAAAGATCTGGGTGGCTAGACATGAAAATAGCTTACGAATCAACTGATGGATGAATAAAATATATATTTACATAGGCAACAACATGGAGAAACCTTAAAGACATTATGCTAAGTGAAATAAGTCAGACAAAGACTAATACTGTATTATCTCACTTATATGTGAAATCTAAAATAATAATAAAAACACCAAACTCACAGAAAAAGAGATCAGATTTGTGGTTACCAGGAGTGGGGGAACAGAAGAAAGGTGCAAACATCCAGTTGTAAGATAAATAGATTATTAGGAATATAATGTACAACATGATAACCATAGTTAACACTGCTCTATGGTACATGGGTACATTTTTAAGAGTTCTTATCACAAGGAGAATTTTTTTCTTTTCTCTTTACTGTATCTATATGAGATAATGGATTTTAACTAAATATACTGTGATAATCATTTCAAAATATATGTAAATAAAACCATCATGCTGTATACCTTAAATGTATACAGTGATATATATCAATTATTTCTCAATATAGGTAGACCAAGAAGAAGAACAAGAACAAGAACAAGAAGAACAAGAACAGCAGCAGCAGCAGCAACTACTACTACTACTACTACTACTACTACTACTACTACTACTACTACTACTACTACTACTACTGAGTGGCTTATGATAGCTCCAGAGAACTACAGTACCACAGGTAGACATTAAAGGGAGCAAGATATTATGAACAGCTTAAACAGACAAACAAATGAGCAAAACCTCTCTAAATTTCTCTAGAAATTTATACACACAAATCCAGAGAAGTTGCATTCACAGAAAATGTTTGAGAGGTCACCAAAATGTCTAGCCAGAAAATTAACAAGTCAGGAAATGACAGATGTTGGCAGGGATGTGGAGAAAGGGGAACCTTCCTACACTGTTGGTGGGAATGCAAGCTGGTGCAGCCACTCTGGAAAACAGAATGGAGGTTCTTCAAAAAGTTGAAAATAGAGCTACCATACGATCCAGCAATTGCACTACTAGGTATTTACCCCAAAGATACAAATGTAGGGATCCAAAGGGGTACGTTCACCCCAATGTTTATAGCAGCAATGTCCACAATAGCCAAATTGTAGAAAGAGCCAAGATGTCCATCAACAGATGAATGGATAAAGAAGATGTGGTATATATATAGAATGGAATATTATGCAGCCATCAAAAAGAATGATACCTTGCCCTTTGCAACAACGTGGATGGAAGTGTAGGGTATTATGCTGAGCAAAATAAGTCAATCAAAGAAAGACATGTATCATATAATCTCACTGATATGAGGAATTATTAATCTCAGGAAACAAACTGAGGGTTGCTGGAGTGGTGGGGGGTGGGAGGGCTGGGGTGGCTGGGTGATAGACATTGGGGAGGGTATGTGCTCTGGTGAGTGCTGTGAAGTGTGCAAGACTGTTGAATCAGAGATCTGTACCTCTGAAACAAATAATACATTATATGTTAGGGAAAAAAAAAAGAAGAAGATGATGATATCAGGAGGGGAAGAATGAAAGGGGGGAAATCGGAGGGGAAGACGAACCATGAGAGATGATGGACTCTGAAAAACAAACTGAGGGTTCTAGAGGGGAGGGGGGTGGGAGGATGGGTTAGCCTGGTGATGGGTATTAAAAAGGGCACGTTCTGCATGGGAAAAAAAAAAAAATCTAGCCAGGCTGATTAATGAAGATCACCTCTGTGCAAAGCCATTTAATAAAGCCAGAAGTGACTTTTTCAAATGTGTAGATTCCAACACAAAGTAACAAGGCATACAAATAATAATAATTTAAAAAAATTATAGCCCAACCAAAGAACAAAACATATCTCCTGAAACTGGTCCTAAAGAAATGGAGACATATGAATTACCTGATAAAGAACTGAAAATAAGGCATGATAAAGATTCACAAAGAACTCAGGAAAAAGAAAAGATGCACAAAGAACTCAGATCCATGAACAAAATAGGAATATCAAGAAGGAGACAGAAAATACAAAAAGAATCAAACAAATTTTGGAGCTGAAGAAAACAACATGTGAATTGAAAAATTCACTAGAGGGGGGTTGACCAACAGGCTAATCAAACGGAAGAATCGGTGAATTTGAATATAGGTCATTTGAAATCACTCAGTCAGAGGAGCAAAAAGTAAAAAGAATAAAGAGTAAATAAAGCCTAAGAGACATGGTATAACACCAATCAGATCAGTGTGTGTATTATGGGAGTCCCAGAAAGGGGCAGAAAGCTTATTTGAAGAAATAATGGACAGAAACTTCCCAGATCTGGGGAAGAAAATGAACGTCTAGATCCAAGAGGCCTAATGAATACCAAATAACGTTAACTCAAAGAAAATTACACTGAGACACATTATCATCAAATTGTCAAGAGTCAAAGAGAGAATTTTGTAAGTAGCAGTGAAAGCTGATGTATCATCAAAAAAAAAAAAAAGGTTGGGGGAGAGACCCATAAGACTACCTGTGAATTTCTCAGCAGAAAAATTGCAGGCCAGAAGAGAATGGGATAATATATTCAAAGTGCAGAAAGGAAGGAAAGGAAAGGAACGGAAAGGAAGGGAAGGGAAGGGAAGGGAAGGGAAGGGAAGGGAAAGGAAAGGAAAAGAAAGGAAAAGAAAGGAAAAGAAAGGAAAAGAAAGGAAAAGAAAGAAACTACCAGCAAAGAATATCATATCCAGCAAAAATGTATTTCAAAAAGGGAGAAATAAATGCTAAATAAATGCTGAGGAAGTTCATTGCCAGGATACCTGCCTTACAAGATGCTAAAGGGAGTCATTAAAGTTGAAATAAAGAGATGGTAGACAGCAACATGAAATTATATGAAAGTTTAAAGCTTTCTGCTAGAGGTTAAGTATATAGATCTAGAATACTGTAAAACTGTAATGGGATTAATAAATCACTTTTATTTTTTACTGGTAGAATTGTATCCATTTTTTTTCAATTACTCTATTTTATATTTGAAAAGTTCTGTATTTTGTTTCCAGATTGTTTGTCTACTAAGACTTTATTTTATTTTTTAAAAGATTGTTTGTTTACTATTTAAGAGGGCTAGCATGAATCGGGGGGAGGGGCAGGAGAGGGGCCCTGACACAGGGGCTCTATCCCTGGACCCTGAGATCATGACCTGAGCCAAAAGCAGATGCTCAACCAACTGAGCCACCCAGGCACATCAAGACTTTATTTTTTAAGAGAAGTTTTAGGTTCACAGCAAAAGGAGGGACGGGCACAGAGATTCCCCCCTGCTGCTACACACGCAGAACCTCACAATTATCAGCATCCTTTACCAGAGCGGTACATTTGTAACAACTGATAAACCTACATTGACATCTCATAATCACCCAAAGACCATAATTTGCATTATGGTTCACTTCTAGTTTTATATATATTATATGGTTTTGGAAAAATATATAATAACAAATATATAATATGTCCAATGTTATGTTATCATACAGAATATTTTCACTGCCCTAAAAATCATCTGTGCTCCACCTGTTCATCACTTCATCTCAATCCTTAGAAACCACTGATATTTGTATTGTCTTCATAGTTTTGCTTGGTTAGAATGTCACAGTTGAAATCAGACAGTATTCAGACATTTTAGACCAGCTTAACTTAGTAATATGCATTTAAATTTCTTTCATGCCTTTTTACCACTTGATTATTAATAGATAATATTCCATTATCTGAATGTACCACAAATTCATTATATATTCACCTATTAAAGGATTCTTGTTTGCTTCCAAATTTGGTCAATTATGAATAAAGCTGCTATAAACATTTGTGTGTAGGTTTTTATGTATATATAAGCATTCCATTTCTTTAGGTAGATACCAATGAGCACAACTGCTTGATTCAATGATAAGAGTGGGTTTAGTTTTGTCAGAAGCTGTCAAACTGAATTCTAATGTGACTGTGCCATTTTGCATTCCCACTAGCATTGAATGAAAGTCTTCTTGCTCCAAATTCCTTCCAGCATTTGAGTTTATCATTTTTCCTCATTTAGACTTTTCTAATAGGCATATAATGGTCTCTCACTGTTGTTTTAATTTGCATTTTCCTGAAGATTTATGGTGTGGACCTTCTTTAATATTTATATATTTTCTTTTTTTTTTTTTTCATATTCATATATTTTCTTTAGAGAGGTGTTCTGCTAAGGTCTTTTGCTCATTTTTTTTTAAATCAGGTTGTCTGTTTTATTGTTCAGCTTTAAGAGTTCTTTGTATATTTTGTATAACATTCCTTTAGCAGATGTGTCTTTTGCAAGTATTTTCTCCTAGTCTGAGACTTGTATTCTCATTCTCTTGACACTGTCTTTCACAGAGAAGTTTTTTATTTTAATGAAGTTCAGCATATAAATTATGTTTCATGGATCATTGGTGTTATATCTAAAAAGTCATCACCATAACCATGGTCATTTAGGTTTTCTCCTATGTTATCTTCTAGGAATTTTATATGTTTGCATTTTACCTTTAGGTTTTGGGTTATTTTTTGAGAAGTGTATAAAGTGTGTCTCTAAATTAGTAGTAGTAGTAATAGTATGTGGATGTCTAATTTTTCCATGCTCATTTGTATAAAAGAATATCATTGCTCATTGTATTGTCTTTGTTCTTTTTCCAAAGACCAAATGAGTATATTTATATTTGTCTACTTTGGGGATTTCTATTCTGTTTCAGTAAGTCACTTTTAACCCTGCTATACAATTTAAAATACGAAAGTATAAAGAATTACTATAACAATAAAAATATTTTAATACATATACCATATAAAAGATGTAATTTATCACATCAACAACTTAAATATGGTAGGGAGAATTAAAAATACTTTTTGTATGCAACTGAACTTAAGTTGCCACCAAGTTAAAGTGGATTGTTATGATCATAAAATATTTTATGTAAGTCCCATGGAACCCACAAACTACCTATAAAAGATGAAACAAGAGAAAATGAGGAATAAATCAAAGCATGCCACTACAAAAAAAATCCATGAAATGCAAAGGAAAACGTCAAGAGGCAGAAAAAAGAGACAAAAAGCTATAATTAATAATATGGCAATAATGAGTTTTCTCTATTTTAAATATAAATATTTTAATTTTAAATGTAAGTGGATTTGGAGAAATAATAGCTGAAAACTCCCCTATTCTGGAGAAGGAAACACACATCTAGATCCAAAAAGCACAGAGAGCCCCCAACAAAGTTAACCTAAGGGGGTCCACACCAAGACACATATTAAATAAAATGGCAAAAAGCAGTGATAAACAGGGAGCAAGAGAGTAATTTTACTCTTTCAAGGGAGTAATTTTAAAAGCAGAAAGAGAAAAGGAAACAGTTACATACAAGGGAAACCTCATAAAGCTATCAACTGATTTTTCAGTGGAAACTTTCAAGGCCAGAAGAGAGTGGCACAATATATTCAAAGTACTAACGTGAAAAAAACTTGCAACCAAGATTCTCTACTCAGAAAGACTATCACTGAGAATAAAGAGCTTCCCAGACAAACAAAACCTAAAGGAGTTCATCACTACCAAACCAGACTTATAAGAAACATTAGTGAAATTCTTTGAAAGGAAAGAAAAGACCATAATCAGGAGAGAAAAAAATTGGAAAAGGAAAAAAAAATTCTCAGGTAAATGCAAACATACAATAAAAGTGGTAGATTAACACTTATAAAACCAGTATGGGGGTTAAAGCACAAAAGCAGTAGAATCAAATATATTTATAAAAATCAGTACAGGATTCACAAAATAAAAGGTGTAAAGTATGACATCAGGTACATAAAATGTGGAAAGGGATTAAACATTTAGTGCTTTTAAATGGGTTCAAACTTAAGTGACCATCAACTTAATACTGACTGCTGTATCTATAAGATGTTATATGTGAACCTAACCACAAATCAAAAACCTGTAATGGATACACACACACAAAAAAAATAAATTAATAAAGAGAAAGGAATTCAAGCATATGATGTCAAGAAAGACATCAAACCTCAAGGGAAGAGAACAAGAGAAGAAGAAAGGAACAGAGAACTACAAAAACTACCATAAAACAAGTAATAAAATAGCAATAAGTACATACCTATCAATAATTACTTTAAAAGTAAATGGAATAAATGCTCCAAACAAGATATAGGATGTCTGAATGAATAAAAAAGCAAGACTCCTTGGGGCGCCTGTGTGGCTCAGTCAGTTAAATGTCTGCCTTCTGCTTAGGTCATGATCTCAGGGCCCTGGGATCCAGCCCTGCATTGGGCTCTCTGCTCTGCGGGGAGCCTGCTTCTCTCTCGCCCCCTGCTACCACTCCCCCTGCTTGTGCTCTCTCTCTCTCTCTCTAATAAATAAATAAAAGCTTAAAGAAAAAGCAAGACCCATCTCTATGCTGCCTAAGAGACTCATTTCAGAACTAAAGACACATGCAAATGGGAAGTGAAAGAATAGAAAAACATTAAACATGCAAATGTAAAGAAATGAAAAGAGAGCTAAGGTAGCAATACTTAAATCGGACAAAATAGACATTTTTAAAGAGATTTTATTTATTTACTTGACAGAGTTGGGGGGAGCATGATCCATGGGGAGAGGCAGAGGGAGAAGCAGACTCCTCACTGAGCAGGGAGCCTGACATGCGGATAGATCCAGGAACTCTGTGATCATGACCTGAGCCAAAGGCAGATGCTCAACCAACTGAACCACCCAGGTGCCCCAACAAAATAGAATTTAAAACAAAGACTATAAGAAGACACAAAGAAGGACACTACATAATAATAAAGGGAAAAATCCAACCAGAAGATGTAACAACTGTAAATATTTCTGCACACAATATGGGAGCACCTAAATATATAAAGCAATTATTAGCAGTTATACGGAAAGAAATTGAAGTAACATAAAAATAATAGAGGGCTTTAACACCCCACTTACATCACTGTATAGATCATCCAGACAGAAAACCAACAAGGAAACAGCAGCTTTGAATGACACATTGGACCAGATGGACCTAACAGATATATTAAGAATATTCCATTCAAAATGAGAAAAATTCACATTTATTTCAAGGGCACACGGAAAATTCTTCAGAACAGAGCACATGTTAGGCTACAAAACAAATCTCAATATATTCAAAAAGACTGAACTCAAATTGTGCATCTTTTCTGACCACAGTGGTATGAAACTAGAAATAAATCATGAGAAAAAAATCTGGGAAGAATATAAATACATAAAGACTAAATAACATGTTACTAAACAATGAGTGGGTCAACCAAGAAATCAAAAAGGAAATAAAAAATACATGGAAACAAATGAAAATGAAAACACAATGGTACAAAATCTGTTCTGAGGGAAGAGATTATAGCAAACAGACATATCTCAGGAAGCAAGAAAAATCTCAAATAAATGACTTAACCTGACAGCTAAAGGAGCTAGAAAAAGAAGAATAAAGCCCAAAGCCAGTAGAAGGAAGGAAATAATAAAGACTAGGGCAGAAATAAATGAAATAGAGACAAACAAAACAAAACAAAACATCAACAATAGAACAGATCAATGAAACCAGTACCTGGTTGTTTGAAAAGATTTAAAAAAAATGATTAACCTTTAGTCAGACTCATCAAGAAGAAAATAAGACTCAAACGAAATTAGAAATAAAGGAGGAGAAATAATAACCAACACCAAGAAATGCGATGGATTGTAAGAGAATACTGTGAAAAAGTATATACATACCAACAAATTGGATAAGTGTGAGGAAAATGGATAAATTCCTAGAAACATAACTTTCCAAAATTGAATCATGAACAAATAGAAAATTTGGCCACACTGATTACTAGCAATGAATTTGATTCAGTAATCAAAAAAAAAAAAAAAAAAATCCCAACAAACAGAAGTCCAGGACCAGATGCCTTCACAAGTGAATCCTACCAACCATTTAAGGAGAATTAATACCCATCCTTCTCAAACTATTCAAAAAAAAACAAGAGGAAGTAAAGCTTCCAAATTCATTCTATACGTCCTGCATTACACTGAAACCACATAGACACTACCAAAAAAGAAAAAAAAGAAAAGAAAGAAAGAAAATGAGAGGTATCTCTGATGAACATAGATGCAAAAATCTTCAAGAAAATATTAACAAGCTGAATTAATATATTAAAAAAGTCATTTGCCATAATCAAGTGAGATTTATTCTATGGATGCAAGGTGATTTGATAGTCACAAATCAATGTGATACATCACAGTAACAGAAGAAAGGATAAAAGGGCACCTGGGTGGCTCAGTTGGTTAAGCGACTGCCTTCAGCTCAGGTCATGATCCCGGAGTCCTGGGATCGAGTCCCGCATCGGGCTCCTGGCTCGGCGGGGAGCCTGCTTCTCCCTCTGACCCTATCCCCTCTCATGCTGTTTCTCTCTCTCTCTCCCAAATAAATAAATAAATAAAATCTTAAAAAATATAAATTTAAAAAAAAGGATAAAAAACATATGATCATCTCAGTAGATGCAGAAAAAGCGATAGCCAAAATATATCCATTCATGATAAAAACTTTCAGCAAAGTAGTTTTACAGGGAGCATACCCCAATATAATAAAGGCCATATATTAAAATCCTTTATCTAGGATTATACTGAATGGTGGAAAAACTGAGAGCTTTTCTAGAGGAACGAGACAAGGATATCTACTCTTACCACTTGTATTCAACATAATAATGGAAGTCCTAGTCACAGCTATCAGACAATTAAAAAAAATAAGAGGCATCCAAAATGGTAAGGAAGATGCAAAACTCAGTATCTGCAGATGACATGATACTATATATATATAAAACCCTAAAGACTCCACCAAAAAACAACTAGAATTGATAATTAAATTCAGTAAGGTCACAGTATACAAAATCAATATGCAGAAATCTGTTTCAATTCTATACATTAATAATGAAGTAGTAGAAAGTGAAATTAAGAAAACAATCCCATTTACAATTGCACCAAAAATAATAAAATACCTAGGAATAAACTGAATTAAGAAGGTGAAAGACCTATACTCTAAAAACTATAAAACACTGATGAAAGAAATTGAACATGACACAAAGAAATGAAAAGACATTCCATGCTCATGGTTTGGAAGAACCAATAGTGTTAAAATGTCCATGCTACTCAAAGCAATCTAGATATTTAATGCAATCTCTATCAAAATACCAACAACATTTTTTCACAGAACTAAAACAAATTATCCTGAAGTTTGTATGGAAGCCCAAAAACCCCGAATAGCCAAAGCAATCTTGAGAAAGAAGACAAAGCTGGAAGTATCACAATCCCAAATTTCAATATATATTACAAGGGTGTAGTAATTAAGACAGTATGATACTGGTACAAAAATAGACACATAGTTCAATAGAATAAAATAGAAAGGCCAGAAATAAACCCACAATTATATGTCAATTAATGTTCAACAAAAGAGGCAAGAATGAAATGGGAAAAAGATAGTCTCTTTAGGGCGCCTGGGTGGCTCAGTTGGTTAAGCGACTGCTTTCGGCTCAGGTCATGATCCTGGAGTCCCCGGATCGAGTCCCGCATCAGGCTCCCTGCTCTCCCTCTGACCCTCCCCCCTCTCGTGTGCTCTATCTCTCTCATTCTCTCTGTCTCAAATAAATAAATAAAAATCTTAAAAAAAAAAAAAAAAGATAGTCCTTTAACAAATGGTGTTGGGAAAACTAGACACCTACACACAAAAGAATGAAACCGGTCCACTTCTTTACACAATACACAAAATAAACTCAAAATGGATTAAGGACCTAAGTGTGAGAGCTGAAACCATAAAACTTCTAGAAGAAAGCATAGGTAGTAATTTCTTTGACATCAGCCATAGAAAGATTTTCCTAGATATACCTCTGAAGGCAAGGGACATACAAGCAAAATTAAACTATTGGGGCTACACCAAAAAAAAAAAAAAAAAAAAAAAGCTTTTGTACACAAAGGAAACCATCCACAAAACTGAAAGGCAACCTACTGAATAGGAGAAGAAATTTGCAAATGATATATTTGACAGGGGTTAATATCCAAAATAAGTAAAGAACTTATACAACTCAACACCAATAAAATAAATAATCTGAATTTAAAAATGGGCAGAGGAACCGAATAGACATTTTTTCAAAGAAGAAAAACAAATAGCCAACGAAACATGAAAAGATGCTCAACATCACTGATGATCAGGGAAATGCAAATTAAAACCACAATGAGATATCACCCTTCCCCTGTCAGAATGGCTAAAATCAACAACACTAGAAATAAAAAGTGTCTGTGAGGATGTGGAGAAAAAGAAACCCTACCTCACTCTTGATGGGAATGCATGTTG
Source organism: Mirounga leonina (assembly GCF_011800145.1). Classification (NCBI taxonomy): domain Eukaryota; kingdom Metazoa; phylum Chordata; class Mammalia; order Carnivora; family Phocidae; genus Mirounga; species Mirounga leonina. The sequence continues at coordinate 9,817,350 of NW_023270320.1, forward strand.
GTGCAGCCACTAAAAAGCAATACAGTGGTTCTTTAAAAAATAAAAATAGAATTACCATATGATCCAGGATGGATATTCACCAAAAGAAAATGAAAAAAAAAATTGAAAATATATAAGCACCCATATGAGTTATTGCAGCATTATTTACAATAGCCAAGATATGGAAGTAACCCAAGTGTCCATCCACAGATGAATAGATAAAGAAGATGTGATATATATATTTATATATAATGGAATATTACTCAGCCAAAGGAAAGAATAAAATCTTACCATATGTGACAACATGGATGGACCTAGAGGGTATAATGCTAAGTGAAATAAGTCAGACTGAGAAAGATAAATGCCATATAATTTCTTTCAAATGTGGAATTTAAGAAACAAATAACAAACAATAAAGAAAGAGACAGAAAAAAGAACAGACTCTTAAATACAGGGAACAAACTGTTGGTTGCCAGAGGGGAGGTGGGTGGCAGGACAGGTAAAATAGATAAGAATACACTTATCTTGATGACCACTGAGTACCAAATAAAATTGTTTATGTATAGGTATATGTATATATACAGACATGTATGTATATATATGGATCAAACTTCCCAATCAAAAGACATACTGTGGCTTCATGAATAAAAAATAAAAATAAGAAAAAATAAGATCAAATTATGTTATGTACAATTTACTTACCTTGGATTTAAGGATACACATAGTCTAAATGCAAAAGTATAGAAAAATATATTCTATGTGAGTGACAATTAAATGAGAGCAAATGTGGTCATACTTATATCAAAGTATCCTTTAAATCAAGAACTGTCAGAAGAGACAAAAAAAGATATGATGTGGTGATGAAGGGTCAAGTCTCCAGGAAGTTATGTTACGAATGTATATGTACCTAACATCAGAGCACCCAAGTATATAAAGCAAAGAGTGACAGACCCAAAGGGAGAAATAGATAGTAATCACAGTAGGAGGATTCAGTACTCCACTTTCAATAATGGATAGAACAACAAGACAGAATCTCAGTAAGGAAACAAAAGACTTGAATAACACTGTAGACCAAATGGACCTAACAGACATATACAGAATATTCCACTTAGAACAGAAAATTATGCAACCATCAAAAGGAATGAAATCTTGCCATTTGCAATGATGTGGATGGAACTGGAAGGTATTATGCTCAGTGAAATTAGTCAATCAGAGAAAGACATGTATCATATGATCTCACTGATATGAGGAAGTCTTAATCTCAGGAAACAAACTGAGGGTTGCTGGAGTGGTGGAAGTGGGAGGCATTGGGTGGCTGGGTGATAGACATTGGGGAGGGTATGTGCTATGGTGAGCGCTGTGAATTGTGTAAGACTGTTGAATCACAGACCTGTACCTCTGAAACAAATAATACATTATATGTTTAAAAAAAAAAAGAAGAAAGGAAGATGAAAAGAAGAAGGAAGAAGAAGAAAAGAAGAAAAAGAAAAGAAGAAAGAAGAAAGAAGAAGAAGAAGAAAAGTAGGAAGGGAAAAATGAGGGGGGGAAATTGGAAGGAGAGACGAACCATGAGAGACTATGGACTCTGAAAAACAAACTGAGGGTTCTAGAGGGGAGAGGGGTGGGGGGACGGGTTAGCCTGGTGATGGGTACTAAAGAGGGCATTACTGAATGGAGCACTGGATGTTATATGCAAACAGTGAATCATGGAACACTACATCAAAAACTAATGATGTAATGTATGGTGATTAACATAATAAAATTTTTAAAAATGCAAAAAAAGAGAGAACAGAATATGCATTCTTCTTAAGAGCATATGAAACATTATGCAGAATAAATTACATGTTAGACCACAAAACCAGTCTTAATAAATTTCAGAAGACTGAAACCATATAAAGTATTTTTCCAACCACAATGGAGGGAAACTAGAAATTAACAGAAGAAAAACTGGAAAATGCACAAATATGTGGAAATTAAACATTCTTGAGCCATTGAAAAAATTTAAAAAACGATTATTACCCAATGAATAAATAAAAAGTAAATTAGAAATTATCTTAATTCAAAGAAAAATAAAAACACAATATATCAAAACTTACGGAAAGCAGCAAAATCAGTACTAAAGGGAAAGTTTATAGTGGCAAATGTCTAAAATGAAAAGAAGATCTCAAATAAGCAACCTAACTTTACATCTCAAGAAACTAGAAAAAGTAGAGCAAACTAAACCCAAAGTTAGCAAAAAAAAAAAAAAGGACATAAAAAAGTCAGAGCAGAAATAAATAAAGACCAGAAAACAATAGAAAAATTCAACAAAACTAAGTGCTGTCTTTTTGAAAAGATAAAATTGACAAATTTTAGCTAGACTAACGAAAAAAGAGAGAAGGTGCAAATAAATAAAATCAGAAATTAAAGGGGACACATTACAACTAATACTGCAGGAATACAAAGATTTAGGAGACTACTTTGAACAATTATGCACCCAAAAATGGGATGACCTAAAAGAACTGGATGAATTCCTTGAAACATACAATGTACCAAGACTCAACCATAACAAAATAGAAAACCTGAGTAGACAGAACTAATAAGGAGATTGAATCAGTAATCAAATTTCTTCCAACAAAGAAAAGCTGACGACCAGATGGCTTCTTTGGAGAATTTTACCAAATGTTTAAAGAATTAATGTCAGTGTTTCTGAAACTCTTCCAAAAAACTGAAGAGAAAGAAACACTTCCAAACTCATTTTATAAAGCTAGCATTATTTTGATACTGAAGCCAGACAAAGACACTACAAAAAAAAAAAAAAAAAAAAAGCTGCAGGCCAATATTCCTGATGCATATAGATGCAAAAGTCTTCAAAATGCCAGCAAACTGAATTTAACAGCACATTAAAAGAATCATACAGCATGACCAATTGGGATTTATCTTTGGGAATGTAAAGATGATACAACATACAAAGATCAATAAATGTGATACACTACTTCAACAGAATGAAGAATAAAAATCATATGATCATCTCAACAGACATAGAAAAAGCAATTGACAAAATTCAACAGATTTTCATGATAAAAACACTCAACAAACTATGAATAGGTGGAATTTAGTTCAACATAATGAAGGCCGTATATGAAAATCCCACAGATAACATTATACTCAACAGTGAAAAATTGAAACTTTTCCAATAAGATCAAAAATATGGCAAGGATGCCCACTCTCACATTTCTATCTAACATACTGAAAGTCCTAGCTGTAGCAATCAGATAAAAAGAAATACAAGGAATCCAAATCAGAAAGAAAGAAATAAAATTATCTGTTTGTAGATTGTATGATTTTATATGCACAAAACCCTAAAGATTTCACAAATAAAACTGTTTAATAAAACAATTTCATAAAATTTCAGAATACAAAATCAACACACAAAAATCAGTTGTGTTTCTGTACTCTGACAATGAACTATCTGAAGAAGATATTAATAAAGCAGTCCAAATTACTATAGCATCAAAATAAAATACTAAGGAATAAATTTAACCAAGTAGACAAAACACTTGCACACTAAATATTAGAAAATATCACTAAAAGAAATTAAACAAGACACAAATAAATTGAAAGACTTCTTGAGATGACAGACTGGGTGTGTTAATATTGTTAAAATGTTCATACAACCCAAAGTAATTTACAGATTCAATGTAATCCCTACAAAAATCTCAATATCATTTTTTACAGAAATAGAATGCTATAAACCAGATGGAACCACAGAGGACCCTGAATAGCCAAAACAACCTTAAGAAAGAACAAAGCAGGAGGTCTTATACTTTCTGAGTTGAAAACATACCACAAAGTAACAGTAATGAAAACAACATGGTCCTGGCAGAAAGGCAATTATATAAATCAATGGAACAAAATAGAGAGCCCAGAAATGAAATAACACAAATAAGGTCTAATGATCTTTGACAAGGGTGCCAAGACAACACAATGGGGAATGGATAGTCTCTTCAACAAATGATGCTAGGAAAACTGGATATTCACATGCAAAAGAATGAAATCGGGCCCTCATCTTACAAAACAAAAATCAAAATCACAAACAAAATACAAAAACAAAAATCAAAAAACAAACCAAAAAACAAACAAAACAAAACAAAAAACCCTATATGATCTGTAATTATAAAACTTCTAAAAGACAAAGGAGGAAGGTTCATAACATTGGTCTTTAAAATGATCTCTTAGTGGCACCCGGGTGACTGAGTCTGTTAAGCGTCTGCCTTTGGCTCAGGTCATGATCCCAGGGTCCCTGCTCAGCGGGGAGTCTGCTTCTCTCTCTCCCTCTGCCTCCCCACCCACCCAGTGTGCTCTCTCTCTCTCTTGCACTCTCTCTCTCAAATAAATAAAAATAAAAATAAAGTAAAATGATTTCTTGGATATGACACCAAAAGTATAGACAACAAAAACAAAAATAAACAAAGGATACTGCATCAAGCTAAAACGCTTTTGCATAGCAAAGGAAACAACAGAGTAAAAAGGCAACCTATGAAATGGGAGAAAATATTTGTAGACTATATATCTGATAAAGGGTTAATATCCAAAATATATAAGAAGGTCCTACAACTCAAAATAAATAAATAACCTAACTAAAAAAAGACAAAGGACTTGAACTGACATTTCTCCAAAGACATAAATGTCCAACAGGTATACAAAAAGATACTCAACATAACTTATCATCAGGGAAATGCAAATCAAAAACGCAGTGAAGATCACCTCACTTCTGTTAAGATGGACATTTATTTATTTTTAAAGACTTTATTTATTTGACAGAGAGAGAGACATAGTGAGAGAGGGAACACAAGCAGGGGTAGTGGGAGAGGGAGCAGGCCTCCAGCTGAGCAGGGAGCTCAATGCAGGGCTCCATCCCAGGACCCTGGGACCATGACCTGAGCCGAAGACAGACGCTTAATGACTGAGCGACCCAGGTGCCCCAAGATGGACATTTAAAAACAAAAACATAAAATAAGTGTTGCTGAGAATGCAGTTAAATTGGAACGCTTGTGCACTATTTATAAGAATGTAAAATGGTGCAGTAACTTAGAAAACAGAAGAATGTTTTTCAAAAAATTAGAATAGAACTGATATGATCCAGTAATCATATTTCTTGGTATGCATCTAAAATAATTCAAAACAAGTTTTCCATAAAATATTTTCACTCCCATATTCATTGCAGTATTCTTTCTTTTCTTCTTTTTCTTTTTCTTTTTCTTTCTTTCTTTCTTTTTTTTGAAAGAGAGAGAGCACGTATATGCATGCGAGTGGTGGGAGAGGGGCAGACAGAATCTTAAGCAGGCTCCATGCCCAGCACTGAGCCCAAAATGGGGCTCAATCTCACAATCCTGAGATCATAACCTAAGCTGAAATCAAGAGGTGCATGCTTAACCAAATGAGCCACCAAGTGCCCCATCATTGCAACATTATTTGTAATAACCAAGAGGTGGAAACAACCCAAATGTCTATTGACAAATAGATAAAAAGAATGTGACATATACATACAATGTTATATTATTAAGTCTTAAAAAAAGTCCTGTCATATGCTATACACGGATGAAGCTTGAGGACATTATGCTAAGTGAAATAAGCTAGTTACTGAAGGACAAATATGAATAACTCCACTTAGATGAAGTACCTGCAATAGCCAAACTCAAGAGAAAAACTAACCTGAGAATCAAAGTCATACATCTATTAAATAAACAAATTTCATACCTAAAATTTCCACACAATGAAAAGCTCTAGGCTGAGATTGCTAAATTAGTTAACACTACCAAATATTAAATAAGTAAATAATACCTATTAAAAAGAAATTTTTGCAACAAGTAAGAAAAGGTAGAAATACTTCTCAACTCACTTCATGTGATCAATAATACCCCGATAGCTAAACCACTCAAAAAAATACAGGAACAGTAAAACACTGACAAATAGCCTTCATAAATTAAAAGATTAAAAAATTCTTAACATGATGTTAGCAAATTAAAACCAGTAGTATATAAAAGTACATAATGGTCAAGAACAATTTTGGGAATATTAACATTCAAACTACAGTTTAACTATCACATTAACTAACTAACCAAATAAATAAACAAAATGAAAATGTAAAAAGAAATGACATATAATCACGATAGATGCAGAAAAAGTTATAAACTTAACTCAACACTTATTCATGATAATAACAGTCATTGACTTGGGAATAGAAGTACTTCAAAGTGATAAAGAGTATTTGTGAAAAACTGAGCTAATATCAAAGTTAATGGTGGAAGCCTGTTTGCTTTTTTGTTAAGTTCTACAAGAAGACAAGGATATTTTCTTTTGCCATTAGTCAATATTGTACTAGAGTTTCTACTAACTGTGATAGGCCAAGAAAAATAAAGACATGTAGATTGGAAAAGAAAATGTAAAACTATTTGAAAATGGAAAATTTGTTTATATAGTAATTCCTTTGGAACCTTAAGAATAACTACTAGAACATTAAGTTGGTTTAGCAAATTTGCAAGATATAAGGTAAATATACAAAAACCAAATGAACTTATGTATATTATCCACTAATGATTTAATTGAAATGAAGTAAATTAGTACCATTTATAATAGCATCAAAAACATGAGATACCTAAGAATGAATTTAAGAAAATACATGTAAGGCCTTTACACTAAAACCCACAAAACATCATTAAGTAAATTTTTAAAAGATCTGCATTGATGGGAAGATATACCATGTTCATGTATCAGAATACTCACTATTGTAATATGCCAACATTACCCCAAGTTATCTATAGATCTAATGCAATCTCAATCACAGTCCCTGCAGATCTTTTTTTGAGAGGAGGGGCCTAGAAATTGATAAGTTCATATTGATGTTTATACTGAAAAACAGAAGATGTAGAATACCAATACAATTTTGAAAAAAAGGACTTAGAGGACTTCTTTTTTTTTAATTTTATTTATTTATTGAGTAGGCTCCATGCCCACTACAGAGCCCAATACGAGGTTCAAACTCACAACCACGAGATCACAACTTAAGCCAAGAGCAAGAGTTGGATGCTCAACCCACTGAGCCACTCAGGAGCCCCCCCCCCCCCCGTTTTTATTTAACTTCTTGATATAAAGAATTACCATCAAGCTACAGTACCAAGATATGGTAATACTGGACTAAAGAACAGACATATCAAACAAAATAGAGAATCCAGAAACAGATGTAAGTAGTTCACATGTAAATAGCCAATTAAGATTTTACTAAGGTGCCAAGAAAATTCAATCAGTTAAGAACAGTCTCTATAATAAATTTTGCTTAAACTCTTGGTTATCCTCATTAAAAAAAATTCAACTTGATACTTATTCCACATTCACATGCAGAAATAAATCAAAATGAATCATAGACTTAAATGTAAGAGCTGAAGTCTATAAGGCTTTTAGAGAAAGTATAAGAGAAAATCATTTTGACATTGAGTTAGGCAAAGAGTTCCTATTCAGAATATAGAAAACATAGATTGTAAAAGAATAGGCTGATAAATTCAATTTAATCAAAATTGTTTTTTGTTTTTTCCTTTCCAAAAGCTTTGTTAAGCAAGTTGAAAGGCAAACCACAGACTGGGAAGAAACATTTCAAACCACACAACTAATAAAGATGTCTTACAAGTCAACAGGAAGACAATTTAATTTTTAAAAATGAGAATAATATTTGAAGAGATACAACACCAAAGAAGATGCAAAAATGGCAAAAAGTACATGAAAAGGTCTTTAACTATCATTATTCATTAGAGAAATGAAAATCAAGGGGAGGAGCAAGATGGCGGAGGAGTAGGAGACCTAAATTTTGTCTGGTCCCAGGAATTCAGCTAGATATGGATCAAACCATTCTGAACACCTACAAACTCAACAGGAAATTGAAGAAAAGAATAGCAGCACCTCTCTGAACAGAAAAGCGACCACTTTCTGGAAGGTAGGACGTGCGGAGAAGTGAATCCAAGGAGATATGCAGGAAGATAGATGGCAGTGGAGGGGGCCTCTGTCAGCCACTTCTGGCAAGTTATAGAGCAGCGGAGCACAAAATTTGAACGCTTAGAAGTCGGCTCCACTGAGGGACATTGCTCCAGTGGCTAAGCGGGGGGTGGAACTCTTGTGGGACAATGTGGTCTCAGGACCCTCCGGGTCACAGAAAGATAAGGGGTGCCTGAGTGTGGCAGAGCTCCCAGGTATTGAAGCAGGAAAGCTGGCTGCAGAGACGGAGCCGAGGCGCGGGCTCTCAGCTCAGGGTTGCCATAAACCGTGATCCGCAGCACAGTCAGGCCACTGCTCCTCCATCAGGGACCCAACAAGCGGCAGATCTGGGGAGACTCCCCTTCCTCCCCTGGGAGGAGCGGTGAGGGACAGCACCGTGGGGATCTGCTGGGTTTGGAGACTCCACACGGGGTCGGGTGCCAGAGATAGAAACACTCGGTCACTGGCCAGTGAGTAGGGAGTGCAGCCGGAGACCAGGGAGTTGGGAGTGATGACTGCTTTTCTCCGGGGGCGCACTGGGGAGCAGGGCTGAGTTCTCGGCTCCTCTGGGATGGAGATTGGGAGGCTGCCATTTTCACTCTCATCCTCCAAAGCTGTACCGAAAGCTTGCAGGGAACAAAAGCCCGGGAGAGCAAACCCAAGAAGATTACTTAGCCTGGACCAGCAAGGGCGGGGCAATTCCGCCTCCGGCAAAGACATTTGGGAACCACGGCAACAGGCCCGTGCCCAGAAGATCAGCAAGAACAGCCAGCCAAGACCAAGTTTACCGATCAATGAGAACAGCAGAACTCCAGAGCTAGGGGAATAATGCACATAGAATCCATGGCTTTTTTCCCATGATTCTTCAGTCTTTCAAAGTTAATTTTTTTTACTGTTTTTTTTTTTTTGAATTTTTCTTTTTCCCTTTTTCAACCAACACTGTATCAATCCCTTTTTTAAAAAATGTTTTTTATTTTTCATTTTTAGAGTCATATCCTATCCCTTCATATAGCTAACCTTATTTTTGGCATATATATATATAAGTGGTTCTCTTTAAAATTTTGGGATACAGTTTTTTCTAACAGACCAAAATATACCCTAAATCTCTAGTGTATGGCTTTGTTCTAGTCTCCTGCCTGATCACATTCTCTCCCCTTTTTTTTTTTTAAATCCTTTCTTTTTCAAACAACTTATCAATTCCTTTTATAAAATCTTTTGTGATTTTCATCTTTACAGTCATATTCCATCCCTTCATCATATTAACCCTTATTTTTGTACATATATGTTTTTCTTTCTTTAAAATTTTGGGAGGCACTTTCTTCTAACAGACCAAAATACACCTAGAATCTAGTGTGTGGCACTGATCTATGAACCAGCCTGATCATATTTGATCATATTCTGTTTTTGTTTGTTTTTATCTTTTTCTTTTTTCTTTTCTTTTTTTTTCTTTCTTTCCCTTCTTTTCCCCCGGTTTCAGGTCTTTTCTGATTTGTTTAGTGTATATTTTCTGGGGACGTTGTTACCCTATTAGCATTTTGTTCTCTCATTCATCTCTTCTCCTCTGGACAAAATGACAAGATGGAAAAAAATCACCTCATCAAAAAGAACAAGAGGCAGTACCAACTGCCAGGGAACTAATCAATACGGACATTAGTATGGTGTCAGAACTAGAGTTCAGAATGACGATTTTAAGACACTAGCTGGGCTTGAAAAAAGCATGGAAGATATTAGAGAAATAAAAGAGAAATTTATTTTCTTTCTGGAGAAATAAAAGAATTAAAATCTAACCAAGTCAAAATCAAAAAGGCTATTAATGAGGTGTAATAAAAAATGGAGGCTCTAACTGCTAGGGTAAATGAGGTAGAAGAGAGAATTAGTGATATAGAAGACCAAATGATGGAAAATAAAGAAGCTGAGAAAAAGAGAGAAAAACAACAACTGGATCACGAGAGCAGAATTTGAGAGATAAGCAATACCATAAGACGAAAAATTAGAATAATTGGGATCCCAGAAGAAAAAGAGAGAGGGACAGAAGGTATATTGGAGCAAATTATAGCAGAGAACTTCCCTAATTTGGGGAAGGAAACAGGCATCAAAATCCAGGAGGCACAGAGAACCCATCTCAAAATCAATAAAAAAGGTCAACACCCCGACATCTGATAGTAAAACTTACAAGTCTCAGAGACAGAGAAAATCCTGAAAGCAGCTCGGGCCAAGAGATCTGTAACCTACAATGGTAGAAACATTAGATTGGCAACAGACCTATCCACAGAGACCTGGCAGGCCAGAAAGGACTGGCATGATAGATTCAGACTACTGAGTGAGAAAAATATGCAGCCAAGAATACTCTATCCAGCTAGGCTGTCATTGAAAATTGAAGGAGAGATAAAAAGCTTCCAGGACAAACAAAAACTAAAGGAATTTGCAAACACGAAACCAGCCTACAAGAAATATTGAAAGGGGTCCTCTAAGCAAAGAGAGACCCTAAAAGCAACATAGACCAGAAAGGAACACAGACAAAATATACAGTAACAGTCACCCTACAGGGAATACAATGGCACTAAATTCCTGTCTTTCAATAGTTACCCTGAATGTAAATGGGCTAAATGCCCCAATCAAAAGACACAGGCTATCAGATTGGATAAAAAAAACAAGACCCATCGACATGCTGTCTGCAAGAGACTCATTTTAGACCCAAAGACACCCCCAGATTGAAAGAGAGGGGGTGGAAAACCATTTACCATGCTAACAGACACCAAAAGAAACACCAAATGGTGTTGGGAAAATTGGACAGCCAAATGCAGAGGAATGAAACTGGACCATTTCCTTACACCACACACAAAAATAGACTCCAAATGGTTGAAAGACCTCAATGTGAGACAGGAGTCCATCCAAATCCTAAAGGAGAACACAGGTAGCAACCTCTTCAACCTCAGCCACAACAACTTCTTCCTAGAAACAATGGCAAAGGCAAGGGAAGCAAGGACAAAAATGAACTATTGGGACTTCATCAAGATAAAAAGCTTTTTTTTTTTTTTTAAGATTTTATTTATTTATTCATGAGAGAGAGAGAGAGAGAGAGAGAAGCAGAGGGAGAAGCAGGCTCCCAAGGAGCAGGGAGCCCGATGTGGGACTTGATCCCAGGACCCTGGGATCATGACCTGAGCCGAAGGCAGACGCTTAACCATCTGAGCCACCCAGGTGCCCAAGATAAAAAGCTTTTGCACAGCAAAAGAAACAGTCAACAAAACCAAAAGAAAACTGACAGAATGGGAGAAGATATTTGCAAATGACATATCAGATAAAGGGCTAGTATCCAAAATCTATAAAGAACTTCTTAAACTCAACACCCAAAGAACAAATGTTCCAATCAAGAAATGGGCAGAAGACATGAACAGACATTTTTCCAAAGAAGACATCCAAATGGCCAACAAACACATGAAAAAGTGCTCAGCGTCACTCGGCATCAGGGAAATCCAAATCAAAACCTCAATGAGATACCACCTCACACCAGTCAGAATGGCTAAAATTTACAAGCCAGGAATGACAGATGTTGGCAGGGGTGCAGAGAAAGGGGAACCCTCCTACACTGTTGGTAGGAATGCAAGCTGGTGCAACCACTCTGGAAAACAGAATGGAGGTTCCTCAAAAAGTTGAAAATAGAGCTACCATATGATCCAGCAATTGCACTACTGGGTATTTACCCAGTAAATACCCCGATGTTTATAGCAGCAATGTCCACAATAGCCAAACTATGGAAAGAGCCAAGATGTCCATAGACAGATGAATGGATAAAGAAGATGTGGTGTAGATATACAATGGAATATTATGCAGCCATCACAAAGAATGAAATCTTGCCACTTGCAACAACATGGATGGAACTGGAGGGTGTTATGCTGAGCGAAATAAGTCAATCAGAGAAAGACAATTATCATATGACCTCACTGATATGAGGAATTCTTAATCTCAGGAAACAAACTGAGGGTTGCTGTAGTGGTGGGGGTGTGGGAGGGATGGGGTGGCTGGGTGATAGACGTTGGGGAGAGTATGTGCTATGCTGAGTGCTGTGAATTGTGTAAGACTGTTGAATCACAGACCTGTACCTCTGAAACAAATAATACATTATATGTTAAAAAAAAAAAAAAAAAGAAGAAGTTAGCAGGAAGGGAAGAATGAAGGGGGGAAAATCGGAGGGGGAGAGGAACCATGAGATACTGTGGACTCTGAGAAACAAACTGAGGGTTCTAGAGGGGAAGCAGGTGGGGGCATGGGGTAGCCTGGTGATGGGTATTAAAGAGGGCACGTACTGAATGGAGCACTGGGTGTTATATGCCAACAATGAATCATGGAACACTACATCAGAAACTAATGATGTAATGTATGGTGATTAATGTAATTTAAAAAAAAGAAATGAAAATCAAAATCAACATGAGGTGCCACTACACCCCTGCTAGAATGTCTAAAATTAAAAAACTAACAATACCAAGTGTTGATAAGGATTAGGAGCAACTGTAATATTTCTTGTGGGAATATAAAATAGTACAACAGCTTTATGAACTGTTTTACAGTTTCTTTTACATTTAAACATACACATAGCATATAACTCAAAATTCAATTCCCAGATATATACCCAATAAAATGAAAACAAATGTTCATATGAAAACTTCAACATGTGTATTCTTTTTATTCATAGTGGAAACAATCCAAATTTTCATTAGCAGGATAAATTTAAAATGTGGCATATCTGAACAAGAAAATAATATTCAGTAATAAAAAGGAATGAACTATTGATAAAGTCCATAAAATAAATCTCAAAAAATATGCTGAGGGAACATAGCAGATACAAAAAAGTTCATACTGTCTAGTTTGATTTATATAATCAAACTTTTTATAACTTTATATAATTTATATAAATATATAAAAGACAAATTTGATATGATAAAAAAAACAAATAAATGATTACCCAAAGCTGAGTGGGACTTGACTGGAATTGTGACTTTTGGGGATGTCTATATTTTTATTGTGTTGGTGGTTGTAGAGATTACACATTTGTATGTACCCATTTCTCAAAATTCATCAACCTGGGCACTGAAATTGGATGCATTTTATAGTGAATAAATTACACATCAATATATTTTTTTTAAAAAAGGAGGGCCTTGTCCTGCCAGATGCTGCTGAGCAGTCCAGGTAGATGAGGACTGAGGAGAGTCCCTTGGATTCAGCAATGTGGAGCCTACTGGTGACCTTGGTGATATGTTTCATAAAAGGGGTGAAAACTAAATCCTGATTCATTTCCAGAGAAATGTATACAAAACAACTGTATAAACACTTTTTTTTTTTTTCTGTCAAGTGGAGGAATTGGGTGGCAGCTGGTGTGGTATCGCTTATTTGTAAGGCTTGAAGTAAGATGGCACATTTATATATTTCTGAGAATGATGAGGAAGAGAAGGACAAATGGATAGAGCAGGAGAATGAAGGGATTGTAGAAAGGTTTTGAACAGATTAAGGTAGAAAGCTTATACTTAAAAGAGGTCATCATAAAAGAAGGGAAAGTGGAGTTTAAGGAAACAAAACACGAAGGCAGGTAGAAATGATGAGGAGAGTAAAGAAGTTATGTAATAAATAATCTCTGAGAGTAGCACATAAAATAGGAATAGGCAGCACTAAAAATAATTTACATTTATAGGTCAAAAAATTCCTTCTATACACATCTCTTAAGCATTGAATATATTCTAGGTACTACACTAGTGATTGGGGATACAGTGGTGTGAAGAATAGAGATACATGTTTTTGTTATCATGAAGCTTAGAGGGCAGGACAAATAATATATCAGTAAATAATGAACAGATAAATAATATTTTATAAACTGATAAATGCTATGAAGAAAATAAAGCACAGTAATAGGCTAGAAAGTCCCTGGGGCATTGAGTGAAAATGATTTTAGATAAGGTGTTTGGAGAAGACCTCTGATGTGGTTTCATTAGAGGAGACATCTGAATGAGAGGAAGCCTAAGGTAAGTTAACTGGCCACAGGGAAATAAAAATTGTGAATTCAAGGGAAATAATAAAGCAAATGATGAGGAGTTATAAAGGCTTGCAAGCTGCACCTCATCCCTGGCTCTATACAATCTTATTCCCAACCTGATACCCAAATTTGCAATGTCCAGACCAAGTCCAATGCTACTTTTCTATAAGAGCCCCCACTTGGTGGGCAATGTACAATTTTTAAATCCAGGAGAGAAAGGCACAGTAGTAGCAAAAACATAACAAGACACAGAGGCTGTGTTAATTTTCCACCTTCCCCTAGAGCCCTGAGCCTTATTCTGTTCTGTTCCCTAACAGCTGACAGGCTTTTGTTCTTTTCCTCTATAAGTGTTTCTCCAGCAGGTAAAGCTCCATTTGACATCCAGGGCATATGATTGTTATAAGCAGAGTCCCCATGACATTTCATTAAGCTGGTCTTTCTACACTTACCATCAGACTACTAGAGCCTTGTTAGAAGCACTTAATTGCATCCTATTTTTGAGGCTGTAGCTGTACATCAAGATTGTGCTCTCATGTTAATTTCTTTTTAGTTTTTCCCAAGGTCTTCCTGCTGAATAGAGTTTTAACATTGACTTTCTCCTTCTACCTTTCCTTCTTTATCCCTCTCTCCTTGCTTCCCTATAATTTGGGACTATGCTGTTTGCTGTAATAGGCATTGCTTTTCTGTTGTAATTTGTGTCTACCTGGGTGTCAAGCATCTCTAAGTCCTCATGGGATGTTCAGGTCAGGAAATCAAGATGATCCCCACTGTACAACTTTCTCAGGGCATTGATCTCTTCCCCATTCATTGATTGAATAAACTTCTTGAATATAACAAAAAAAATGGCTTTTTAAAATGTGCTGCTATGTTTAATTTGTCCTCTTGGGATTCCATGTCCATTAAAAAACAAAACAGATCATCTGGATGTCTTAGGGTAAAGAGGATGAACTGGCTATCAATGTGTCTTTTGAGATTGATCGTATTTACTGCTGCTTTTAACAGCTGATTCCTTTTGAGTCTTTCAGATGTGCCAGGCACTCTTCTCATGCCTCACAAGTCTCACTTTTTATGAAGCATATTAGGGTGATCCTCACTTTACAGATGAACAGTGCAAAGCACAGCAATATTAAGTTCCTTGACCAAGTTACCCAGTTATTACATGGTGGAAATGGATTCAAACCCATATATTCTGACTCTAGAGCCTAAGGTCTTAAAGCCACATACTCCCAGGAGGGTGGGCCATATTTTTCACAGGATGAGATGCTCTTTGACCTGAAGCACACGTTTCTCCTCTGTTTTGTAAGACACTTCTTTGTGTCCTCCCATCTAGTTATATATTTCTTCACCTTGACTCAGAGTATTCCAACAGGACTTCAGACTTTCAGGTTGAGTTAGACATAATTTGGGGGGCATGTTCAAACTGCCCCACTGCCATCTTTCCTGTTTCAGTGTTCAGCCTCTTTTCTGAGATACCACAACTGCCTCAACTGTTCCTGCTTCTAGCAACACTGTCATTGTCCTTTACCAGTTGCCAGTGAATTTTGTAACACATAGCTCTGATAATACTCTTCCTGCTCCCACCATTTCCTTGATGGTCTGTGCTAAAGGCTAGAGATCACCTTGCTTTAGCCATGGGTTTATTTACAGTCCTGGCTTGAATCTACCATTGAAGCCATATTCTCTGACAACTCTCACCCCTTTTTACATCTTATCCTATGCTTAATCATACCAATTTACTCATTTCTCCCCCAAAACACCCATGTCATTGTTCATGCTATTTCTGTCTCCAAGAGTGCCTTTTTTTTTCTAGCCAAATCATCTGAGTCTTTGAAACCCAGCTCATGAGTCATCTCTTCTGAGATGGATTTTGTGATCTTCCTGCTTTCAGGCAGAACTAATGGATACAGGCTCTCCTGTCTGTTCATAATTCTTTGTGAATGTAATCAGTGTATAAGAATTGCCATCTTTTTATTATAGTTAATCACATTTCTGCCTCTCACAACAGATTGTGAGTTTCTCAAAGGCAGTTATCATGTCTTAGACACACAGTAGGTGCTCATAAATCCTTCACATGAATAAATGCATGAATAAACATTATATATTGCTGTACCACAAACCAAATAGATTAATCCAGCAGGCAGTATTTGCATAGAACACAATAGTACCAATTACTGAGATTCCAGTCTCATTAGATTGGGTTGGTGCCTTTCTTTTAAGAAATACTCTCTAGCACAGATCTGAGGGTGATTACTAATTCCTCTTTCTTGGAATAAGGAAAATCACACATAATAAATTATGGTGGAGTTCTTTGGGAAGGAAGAAAGAACAGATGTCTTGAATCAGAGGTACAAGGCCAGTTGGGGAACCTTCTGTACCAAGTGTTGATCATGCCTCTTCCTCATTTCCTTGCATCATCCTTGCTTCCCCTGCAGCCTAGAGATTTCCTTTCCCATTCCATTTTCTAAATGAGTCAGTTTATTTGTCTTTCACTGCCTTTCTGAGCCACTCCCCCCTCCCCCACTGCTATTTCAGCCTTGGACCATCTCACTCTTTTCCTCTACTGCAATTAAATAACTTCCTGAGATTTTATTAGGTTATTCTTCCAGAAGCTGAGGACTAGTGCCTAGGGATATTGTGGAATAAAAATACCAAAAAGGACAGCCTAGTTATTTTCTATGGAAAGTAGTCACCATACAACAAACAGAGCACACTGGGAGGGAGAAAGAGGGAGGAAATTTAAGGATTATGAAGCTTGCATATTTTATTTAATTGCTCTTTCCACCTGCATAAACACAATATGTCAAGCAGCTTTAAGGGGAGTTGTCCTCCATCTTTGCATATTAAGAACTGTGTTTGAGAGCCTCAGATGGAGTATTAAGAGTGCAGAGTAGGAGCTGGGCAGTGAGCCATGTATAACTCCCTAGGTACAGAATCTTCAGGTCTCTCTGTGGAGCAACCACACTATTAAAATCTGTAATCAAAATAGCCATTGTCTGAAAACCTGGAGTGGGGGAGGGGAGATCTTCATTGCACTTTGCAGAGTCTAGGTAAAAAATTAGAAATAGTTCAAATGTATGTTCTATCCTTTCTTATTGTCTCTTTTCTGCCTCTCCTCCTGTACCTAGATGCCCCATCTTTCCTTCCTCACCCTAGGAATATTCTTGAGTATAGTACTCATGGTACCTCTGGTTTCTTGAAACCCCACCCTGATTGAGCAAATAATACTCTGAGTACTAGCTCCTGGAAGTTCTTGTATTCTAAAATCGTTCAGTTTCTCTCTATATATCTCACTCCTATTTTATCATTGGGTTTCATATTACTTATTGATTTGTAATTAACACTTTTTTTTTTTTAACACACATAAAACCTGAAGAACTGGATGTTGATTCAGTGCTTATACTCTTCCATGTGAATTCAAATTCTTATCCCAGATTTTAGGGCTGAAAACAGACACATATCCAGAAGATATAGAAGAAGAGTTTCTTAGTACCTTATCAAATTTCTTGTGGGTACTGATAACTGATACCTGATCTATAGATCTAAGTCATATTAGTCACTAGCTTCTTTTCAAATAGGAGTTGGTAAAAATGATCCATCTTTTATTTTGTTTTGTCCATCTACTCAGACTTCAAATAAACAAATAAAATACATTTATCTATCATAATAGGAAGCCAATATAATGCAAATCCTCCAAAGCAATATCAGTGATATTAGACTTCTACTTTTTCCAAGGAAATGCTCCTAAATATCTGCAGTTTTGAATTTAAATTCTTCTATCCTCCTCTAAATGGACTGAATTCTCATACAAACTATTTGGCATCAATATAGGTGTTCTCTTATCTCAAAAATGTCTGTATTAAAAAATGGATGTCGGGGCACCTGGGTGACTCAGTCAGTTAAGCATCCAACTCGTGGTTTCAGCTCCAGTCATGATCTTTTACGGGGTCATGGGATAGAGCCCCATGTCAGGCTCTGGCTTGGCAGGGAGTCTGCTTGAGATTCTCTCCTTCTACCCCTCCCCCCAATCTCTCTTTCTCTTTCTCCCTAAAATATAAATAAATATATAAATATATAAATAAATAATAAAGTCTAGATATTAATTTCCTTACCAATTATTATATTTGGATTTAACTAGGGCCTTCTTGAGACAAATCACAGTAATCCAAATGTAAGATTCAAAAAGTACAAATTTCTGTGCTTGAAATGGAGAAATCCTCAAAGATACCAAAAGAGGATAACTAACTCTTTCCTAAAATGGCATAGGATTATACATACACAATTTTTAAGACTGATCTCATGCCTGAAAACAATGGAAATCACTACTCCCACATCATGGTATCAGCACACAAATGCTTTTTAATGTTTGTATTCTGTATTTCCAAAAAGGATTATAAAGTGGATTTGAAATGTATAATTTAGTCTGTGTGTAAATGTAATATATTTTAATAAAACAATGATTTTTAATGTGTTAAAAAATGGAAAAAAACCAACAAAACAAAATCAAGAAGTACAAATTTCTGGGTCTAAGATTTTGCCTTTCACATTTTGTCAAATTTTCACATGCGATGACACCTATTCTGCTTATATAAAGGGCAGAACCAGCCCCACCAAGAACATAAATGGGAAGACCCACCTCTGAAGGAGTTGTCATGTTCTTATTGCTGATACTGGTCTCTCTAAGGCAACTGGAAGTCAGGAAAGGATCCTTTCCTACTTGATGGAAGCTTTGGAATTGGAACTCTTGGTGACTTGACCTCTCTCCCCTATAGGTAACTCATATAGTTGGTAATAGTTATTCAAAATCACTTTGTGCTGAATCCTCCACTCTCTGCCTCATAAACAGAACACCCCAAATAATCAAAGAAAGTGCCTTCTAATTCTTCAGGTCCTCAAAATATGCTTCTACTTATTGCTTCACTCAAGCTGTAGAAGCACCACATTTCCAGGTCACAGGAAAATCTACAGGTTTCCATTTAGATTATGTTCCAACTACAGATACATCTTTTCTACCACACCCTCCAAGAGCCCATTTTTTCTCTGAGTGCCCCTAATAAGGCAAACATTCATGACTTTTGGAGGCATTTCAAAACTTTATGGGGTAGAAGCAAGCCTGGTACTAATCCACCATTCACTGAGAACTTAGTAATCAAGTGTGCTGATCAGTTTACTTTCTTGGCTTTTCAGATATCTTGTGTGCCTTACCCTTTTCATTCACTCTCTTCATTACAGTACAGTAGTAACAAGAAGTTACTAAAATCCATCAGTTGAGCTCTGAGGGTGCTAGTGGTAAAAGATGAGGATATGCTAAGACAGAGAATTTACATTATGTTTTGATTTAAGTATGGACACATCATCTTATTACTTTTGACCACCTTACACCAAAAACTGAGAAGGAAATGAAACTGACATTTACTAGGCTTGTATTAACCACAAGGTCAGGCATTAAGTGTTTTGTGTTGAATATTTCAGATCATGTTGTTTCCTTTATTACTCAGAACAACTCTTCACAGTGGGTGCTCTTATACCCATTTGAACAGAAGATAAATCAGCAATGATATATTCTGGTAAGTGGCAGCATTTGAATACAAATCCAGGACTATCTAACTCCAAGTCCATGCTTTTCTATCATATGATTTTTGCTATGCCTAAGACTATACGGGATGTTTGCAAACAATGGCTGTGTTTTCTTCTATGGTACAAAACTGTCTGAAAACCATCAACTTCCTTTTGTGGGTAAGCAACATGAAAAACAGCTATTTCAGAAGGTAGAACCAACCTAGGAAATGAGGTAGCAGGGAGTGGGGGAGAGAAAAAAAAAATCTTTGAAGTGAGCATTGAGAAGAAAGAATTTGTTCTGCAGCCTCTTTCTGTAGAATCCCAAAGTAATCAGGTCATAAAGCTACACCCCTTCAAGGTAGATGCTGAGTATAAGGCCAGGGCAGGGCAGGGCAGGGCAAGGAGAGCTTTCCACAGCCTTCATTCCAGCACATTGTTTTGAGCATAGCAAGCCCTGAGCTATAGTGCTCTGAATGCTGTTCAATGCAATGTCATGTGGCTTTATGTTTACCTTGGACATTTCTGTTAGCCTGATACAATTTTAATTAACCCATTATAAACTATGGTGAGAGAAATGCCAAGTAGCTGAATTTCTACTTCCCGTTCCTGGCCATGACTATTGGCCATAAAATAGTCTGTCTTCTAATTATGGTGGGACTTCATCTGCCCTAATATTATGCCTTCTTCATTTAAGACAGCACAGCATCACATACTTACTCTTTTAATAGCACAGCTGTTTCTTTGGACCAGGCCCAATGATGTGCTAAAGAGTTTGAGGGAGTCTTAAATTCCCAGCTTTTAGCTTCTATCCCAACTGGAGTTCTCAGTATCTCCCACTCCCCACCCATAGCCTGCACACAAGTGTGAGATTCTGAATCTAGTGTGGGTTGCTTCCTTTCAGTCAGTGCTGAACTCCCCACATGTGAAACCATCTCTCAAGGATGCCCTCTGGAGATTTTTGGATACTAGGCAGATGGAGTCAGGGCACCTGGGTGGCTCAGTCTGATAAGGATCCCAAGTCTCGGTTTTAGCTCATGTCATGATCTCAGAGTCCAGAGATCAAGCTCCCCATTGGCCTCCCCGCTCAGCAGGACTCTGCTTCTTCTCTCCCCCTGCTCCTCCCCCTGTTCACACCTCCTCCCCTCCCCTCCCTCTCTAAAATAAATTAAATCTTAAAAAGAACAACAACAACAACAGGCAGATGGAGTCATGGAGAAGGCTGTTTATATGCCACAGACACTGTTGTAAAATGCTTTCATACATGCTTTAAGGCCATAGTGACTGAGTTTATGGCATGGCACCTTTTCTCTCCAACTCTTTTATCATAATCTCTGCAGTTTGATTTAATCTTGATTTAGACTGCCTTAAATTTTATTTTAACCATACTTGCCCTGAGGAAATATATTCAAGGGAAAGACTGCAAAGCCAAGAGATGTGCTAAATAAGCAGAGACAGCCTAAGAACATACTGGTTCAGTGGTGCTTGATGCTATGCTCATGAAATAAGGAGGTTCTATTAATTGATAATAGCTAGGGTTGTGCTGACCCACAAATCCCACCAGAACATGAAGGGGGTGTTGGTCAAGAAATGTTGCTGCAAAGCCTAAGAGACAGAGCCTATGCTTGAGATCAGTGTCCCTCAATAGTCTCTTATGACTTCACTTAATATTGTTTAAAAATTATAGTAAATTCTATGTGACAAAGACAAATTAGAGAAATTTTATCAACTTTTTCAAAATCAACCTGAATTTCCTCTTATATTTTAATATCCTACCTTAATCTCTTTTGGCACCCATGCCAAACAACTGAGAACCACTTGCCTATATAGTTTCCTTGTTCACCCAAGGGTCACTCTTTTATTAGAGGAAAATCATCTCCAAATATCTGTTTCTTTGTATCTCTTTGAGAACAAAGATCACCATATGCAGATTAAGAAAATATATGTGAATGCTTGCAAATGTGATTAGCACAAACCTGAGAGGAAAATGCCCCATGGTAAAAACAATGGAGTTATGTAAGAAAAACATGAGAGTAGGGAGAAAACTAACTCATACAGCAAAGATCAAGAAGAGAAGAGAACTAAAATCTAAAACTAAATACTAGGGGCCCCTGGGTGGCTCAGTGGCTACGTTCAGCCCAGGTCATAATCCTGGGGCCCTGGGATTTAGTCCCATGTCAGCGGGGAGTCTGCTTCTCCCTCTGCCCCTCCCTGCCCCTGCTCTCTCTCTCTCTCCCAAATAAATAAAATCTTTAAAATAAATAAATAATAAATAAATCTAAAAACTAAAATTAATAGGCAGGAAATAGCCAGGTCTTAAAGATATCATGAAGCCTGCAGAAGAGTTTAGATATAAATTGATAAGTGATAGGCAAAGAGATGTCAAGGAAAGTTTTGAGCAGAAGAAGGAAATGACCAATGTACATGGTATATAGGTTTCATTGATGGCAGGGTGAAAGATAAAGTTTAGAGTGAAATAAAGATAGGGAGATCATTGTCTTGGGTCCAGTTTAGAGGTGATGAAGGCCTGCTTCTTAGGGTAGTAGCCAGATTCAGAAGAGAAGATAATATGAAACTATATAAGGGATTAGCAAGATTTAAAAACAAGATAAATGTGAAAAGTAAGGGAGTTTCAGCCATTCAGAATGCTTCTCAAGTTTGTAGCAGGTTTTGATTTGAAAACAGAAAAAAAATCTCAAACAAAGAGTTCTTTTAATATTATGGAGTTGAGGTGTCGGGGGGTGGAGGGTAGATTTCGATAAGGAGGATGAGGTTGTAGAACCTAACAACACTGACTATATGCAAGATCTACTAGACAACAGCCTTGATGGAGAGCAAAATAAAGAACAGCAAATGCTGCAGAGACGTCAAAAAGGATGAGGACTAAAATATTCTCATGATAGCAATGATGTGGCCATCAGTCAATTTTGCTAAGGCTCGTGGGCAGAAGACTGATTGCAGCTGTATGAGGAGAGAATGTGAGGTGAGGAAATGAAGACAAGGGAAGAGAGTATCAACAAAGAAAAAGAACCAATTATGTAGTCTAGTTCTCCCTCCTTTGGAGCAAAGATTTCCATACATAGACATCCAGGCAAAAAAAAATGCTTTGTTTGCTTGAGAGAAATTAGGCATAAAAATCCCATCTCTTGGTGTGCCAAATAGGATGATGGCTTAAATATGAAAGGTGAACTTTATATTATCCCTCTTGTCACTAATTTATTGACCTTAATATAGTGTGTACTTCAAGATTCTGTTTCTTCTTGTAAAGATCTGAATGGCTGAGGAGACTGATATTTCTGATGAGACAGTAAATAAGAGGATATTGAACAAAATTAGACTCAGAGCTGTCTTCCCAAAGCTAAAATCTAAAGAAAAGTAAATCCATCCATTTATACAATCATTGGTGGAACTGAAAACAATTAGAACTTTAAAAATGATGTCTCTAACATCATTAACAGATATGGAACTGTATCAGTGATTTTTAATGTGAATTCAGATGGGTGCATATAGAAATGGATATAAGTTTGTGTGAGTGTTTACAGGCATATATTTTCTGCATCTCTCTGCTGAAAGGACCGATAAGCAATAATATTCCAATACTAATAATGGGTTTAATTTCTAAATGTTATTTTTTATGAAAGAGAATCCAGGGCCCTTGGGAAAATTGCTGATTCCTGGGCTGAGGCAAGGCAAGTGTAAGAAGCACCTAGAACAACTTGTGGTGCCCAGAAATAAGAAACTTCTCAAAAAATTATAGAGACATGACAAAGGACACAGAAGTCAACTTGAAGGAGCTCCCAAGGGTCAACTCTGGAACAATTTGAGAAATAATGATAATGATAAAAATGGATTATAATCCATATAATAGATAAGAATTCATGTGTTCATTCAAATATAGTTGAATACATAACCAAGTGGGAGATAACATAAAGCTCCTCCTCACAGTAAAAGTCTCATTAGTAAATGTAAAAGATATAAAATAGAAAATATTATTTGGCTAACATCAAGATAAACATCACTCCAGAAAATACAATGAGTGAATGAATGTTATAATTAGTTTACAAAAGTAAAAGAAACAATATTTACAGTCTCAAATTATCTTTCCAGAAGATATTTGTTAATTTCAAAGGGGAACAAATGTCAATTTTACAGTGGAGAAACCTGGAGGAATCCACCTTAAAGAAATAAAGTTAACCTCACCATTAATAGGTTACATTGACATCATGTGTCTCCTGATACAATGCACTAAAAAGGATACAGCATCACATTGGTAGTATTCTTGCATAACTGCATAATTCATAATAAAGCATTAGGCAAACATAAATCAAAGGATATTCTACAAAGTAACTGACCAAGTGTTATTTTTTTAATCGTTGAAATCAATAAAAGACAGAAAAAGCCTGAGGAATTCTCACAGATGAAAGGAGTAAGGAAGTAGGACAACTAAATGCAGTGTAGGATATTGGAATGAATCTTGGACAAGCTAGAATTGTCACAGATAGAAAAATTCAAATGAGGTCTCCACATTTTGCTTAATAAAATTGTATCAGTACTAATTTCCTGGTTTTGATCATTTTACTATGGTTATGAAAGCTGTTAACAGAAAAATTTCAAAATTTGAAGATAAAATGTATTTAAATATATTCTTTTGTCATCTTGTAATTTAATCTTTACTTCCAACTTGATTTTCTATTTTTATTCTATTTCATTCCTATGTTCAATGAGTTCTCATTTATTTTCTTGACTTTTGTTTCCATTTCCATCTTTAATTTTAAAGATTTTTCTTCAAGTTATTTTTTTCATATACTAAAATGTTTAAGGATATGTAATTTAGTTTGAAGTGTTATTGAAGTATTGAGTATATTACAGTTTTCTTTGCTTCTTGATTGTTTTGGGGCAGAATTTTATCAGCTGAATGTTTGATTGATATTTTGTTTTGTTGTCTTTTAGTGGCTACAGTAAACAGGATTAGGGCTTTAGAGTGTCCTCCTCTGTCTTGTAGCAAAATGCAGTTTGATTCATGGTGGCTTTTTTGGGAAGTGAGGGTAGGTGATATACTCTTCAACTATTTTGGTTTTCTTTGGTATCATAAAATGCTAATTTTTCCCATCTTGCTTATTTTCCTTTTTATATCCTATTCTCCAAAGAGAGACTCAGTTTTTACTCCTCTCTTTCAGTAACATTGCTTTTCCAATACTGCCACTTCTTAGTCTCGTGAGCTTGTATTTCTCTCCCTTATAGTCACTGATCCAATCAACCAGTGCCCTTTCACAAATATCCTTTTTTTTTCTTCCACGTCTTTTTTCTGTACCCATAATTACCAACAAAGCTTGCAATAGGAATTCTGCTGGAAATTGTGTGTGTGCATGTGTATTTTTTTTTTTTTTTTTACTATGGGTAATTTGAATCTTTTACTTATGCTTAAGGTGTGGATTTGTGAGTTTTTCACTTAATGCCTAATTTGAATCTTTTACTTATGCTTAAGGTATGGATTTGTGATTTTCATTTTTGTTTACATATTTAGTTTATTGGAGATGAGTGGAGAAATTTGGAATTAACTCACCATTATCTTACTATGACATGGTTAGTTTTAAACCTTATTTCTTTTCTAATATAATATTCAGACTATGTTTTCCCTAAGAAAGAAATCTATAAATTTCCTTTAAATGTTGTTTTTTCTGTGTTCCATTTTTATATATATTTTCAATATGATTCACATTGAAATATTTTCCAATTTCCCTCATAATTGTCATATTATATAGAAGACTGTATAGCAGTATATCATTATACCATAGACTATACAGAAGTATAGACAATATAAAAGTATATCATTTAGCTTAAACGTATGTGGGGATTTTCTAAATATTTTAGTGCTTTTGATTTCTAAATTAATGTCACTCTAGTCTGTAAATATGCTCTGCAAGATTTCAACACTTTTGAAATTGAGATATGTGTGTGTGTGTGTGTGTGTGTGTCAGCATAGGTATAGATCTTGCTTCTATTTGCAATTGAAAAGACTGACTTCTTTAGTTGTCGAATGTGGTATTTGATAAATGTCAGAATGGATTATTGCTACCGATTTGCTTTTAGCTTACTGTCTCCAATCTGCTGACAAAAGTACCCATGAATTTTCCATTTCAATTGTTTTAATTTTAGATGTAGAATTTCCATTTGTTTATAATTCCTTTTTCTCTGCTAAAATTCCCCATCTATATTTATCATTATGATTATGTTTTCCTTTACATCCTTGAAAATATTTATAATGGCTGCTTTATGATTTTGGCTGTTAATTTCAACATCTGCCTAATATTATATTTTGTACCTATTTACTCCTTTGAAGAGGTCTATGTCCCTATTTCTTCACATGCATATTAACTATGAATTGTATATTGACACTATGAATAATATGCTGTAAGGATTTGTGATTCTGCTATTTTCTATCAAAAGGCTATAAGTTTTGGGGTGCCTGGGTGGCTCAGTAGGTTAAGCGTCTGCCTTCAGCTCAGGTCATGATCCTAGAGTCCTGGAATCAAGTCCCTCATCAGGCTCCCCACTCAGCGAGGAGTCTGTTTCTCCCTCAGCCCCTCCCTCTACTCTCTCAAATAAATAAAATCTTTAAACAAAAAAGGTTATAAGTTTTGTTGTAATAGGCAGTTAAATTACTAATAGTTCTTTCTCACTTAGATTAATTCTTTTTTGCAGAGAATCCAGTTAGTCCTGGGTCATGGCCCTTCCTTTATGATGTGTTTCTTATTCCCTAGGCATGGCCATTCTGGTGTCTCTACTAAATATCTGAAATATTCATCAATTGTCTCTTCGCTCTCACTGGGGCAAAACAATAATATCTCCAAGACTTGTACTATTTTTGTGTGTCATTTTACCTCTCAGCCCTGCAACAGCTGATTTCCTATATGCCTCACAGCATGCCTTCCTGCTTATAAAAACCCAGCAACTGGCCCAGGACCCATGGTACTCCTACATGGAGAATCCTTGGCCACCCCTCTCTAACTAGTGTAACTTTCTTTTCTCCAACACCCTGCCCTAAAAATTTTAGCCAGTTCACTTGAAGTTCAGAGCTTTAAACTCTGCCTCCTCAGCTCAGTGAGACTTTAACACTTTGGCTCCACCATTCCTGTCCCACATAGGAAGCACACCCCAGCAAAGAAAGCCTGGATAAGTATGGAACTCAAAATGGTTATGTGCCACTTCTCAAGGATCACAGTTTTGCACTGCCTGTCATTCAGTGCTTGAAACAGTTGCCTCATATACTTTGTCCAGGTTTATATTTGTTTATGGTAGAAGGCATTTCTTCAGTCTAGGCCTAGGCTCTCCTAAGAGACATTTTGATGAGTAATACTTTCTCCACGTAATTACATATTTATGTAATTGGAAGACAAATAGTGGTGGTTTTTTTTAAGATTTATTTATTTATTTGAGAGAGAGAGAAAGAAAACACAAGTGGGAGGGTCAGAGGGAGAGGGAGAATCTCAACCAGACTCTGTGCTGAGCAAGGAGCCAACGTGGGGCTAGATCTCAGGACCCTGAGATTATGACCTGAGCTGACACCAAGAGTCAACACTTAACTCTTAACTGACTGCACTACCTAAGGACCCCAAATAGTGTTTTCTTAATGTGGAGATAAGAACAATGACATGGGGTTGAGTACCACTCTACTTATCAAGAAACATTTCATAATAAGATGCATAATATTAAAATAGTGCCAAAATGTTTGCTCTGCTCTGGTGGAATAATGATTATCCTTATTTTTAAAAGTGAAAAACAGAATAATTCCACATTATGTTGTAATACATGTCAACTAACAAAAAACAAGGCTGAGCACAGAATGCAATCACTTCTAATTCTAGCTCCCTACATCATCAGCCACTTAGTCCTCAATAGCTATTTATTGTATTACAGGCTCAACTCACACCCAAGAATTTCTCAGATGTTTAAAATATTTAAATTAAAATTTAAAATACTTAAATTTAGATTAAATATTAAATAAAAAAATCTGAAAATATAGGGAAATTATTGTAGAATGTGTGGTTTTGGAGAGTTTTCTAAAAACAGCAACAAAAGTAAAGCCATAAATGTCAAAGTCAATAGATTTCACTATATAATTTTCTAATTAAAAAGGATTCGTTGTCAAGTATACATGAAAATGTTGAATGACAAATGGTAACCTGGAAAAATTATTTGTAACATAGGCAAAAAGAAAACATATAACCTTAATATGTATTAAGTTATTACATAATATTAAAAATATACTTATAACCAGAAATAGAGTAATGAACTGCAAACAAAAAAGGGGAATTCAGAAACAGAAATATATATATCAATATGAAAAAATACACACGCTCACTTGTAGCAAAAAAAATACCCATTGACACATAAAAAACCTTAAATTTTCACTTATGAATTTGAAAAAGATGATATAACAAAGATATTCTGTTTCCAAGAATGCTAAGAAATGAGTATTCTTATATATTGCCATTAAGTTGTAAGTTAATGATTAGTAAATGTAGTAAAAGCTGTAAAAAAAAATGTGCAAATTCTGTTACTTAGAAATTTTGCTCCTAGAAATCAGTCCTAGGTACATTATTACATCTATATATTTATAGATTATAGATATATAGATATATCCCTTTATCATAGTATTAATTATGATGGCAAAGTTTAGAAGCTACTAAATATCCAACAGTAGGTGTGAGTTAAATGGTTTATCATATATTTATATTATCCAACAATTACAAATTACAAATACAACAATTACAAATACTACAGAATTCTATTTTATGTGATAGGGAAAAATGTCATGATGTATTTTAATTGGAAAAAGTTAAAATTATATAGACAAATCATGGTCAATCGTTTGGTCTCATTTCTGTCATATTCACCCATACAGGCCTAGCATACAGAGCTAGGGCTTGTTTCTAGATAGTGGAGAATATCTTATCATTTTGAGTGTCTTAATTTCTACAGTACTGAATATATATTACCATGAAAAAGTTATTTAAATTTTTATATATACATACAGAATTCTATAAAATTGAAATCTGGACTGGTAATAAATCTTTTGGAAATATCTTTTAATATTTTAATATGTACATTTTACCTTCCAAACTAGTCTTCTTTGAGATGGAATCCTTTTAAAAATCTCTCTTCAGAGGAGCGGAGCAAGATGGCAAAGGAGTAGGAGACCTGGATTTCGTCTCCTCTCAGGAATTCAGCTGGATAGGGATCAAACCATTCTGAACACCTACGAACTCAACAGGAGATCGAAGAAAGGAATAGCAACAACTCTCGCATCAGAAAAGCGACCCCTTTCTGGAAGGTAGGACGTGCGGAGAAGTGAATCCGAGGCAATATTCGGGAGGATAGACGGCGGGGGAGGGGCCTCCGTCGGCCGCTTCTGGCAAGTGATAGAACCACGGAGCACAAAATCGGAACTTTTAAAAGTCTGCTCCGCCGAGGGACGTCACTCTGGTGGCTAAGCGGGGGGGTGGAACCCTCCGGGGGTCTCAGGACCCTCGGGGTCACAGAAAGACCGGGGGTGCCTGAGTGTGGCAGAGCTCCCAGGTATCGGAGCAGGGAAGCCGGCTGCAGAGGCGGAGCCCAGGCGCGGGCTCTCAGCTCGGGGTGGCCATAAACCGTGATCCGCGGCACAGTCGGGCCCCTGCTCCTCCAGCAGGGACCCAACAAGCGGCAGATCCGGGGAGACTCCCCTTCCTCCCCCGGGAGGAGCCGCGCGGGAGTGCACCACAGGGATCTGCTGGGTTTGGAGACTCCACCCGGGGTCGGGTGCCAGAGATAGAAATGCACGGTCACAGGCCGGGTGAACACGGAGTGCGGCCGGAGACCGGGGAGACGGGAGTGACTGACGGCTTTTCTCTGGGGGCTCACTGAGGAGCGGGGCCCCGAGTTCTCGGCTCCTCCGGGGCGGAGATTGGGAGGCCGCCATTTTCACTCTCCGCCTCCAAAGCTGTACGGAAAGCTCGCAGGGAACAAAAGCCCCGGAGAGCAAACCCGAGCAGATTACTTAGCCAGGAGGGGCAAGGGCGGGGCAATTCCGCCTCCGGCAGAGACATTTGGGAACCACGGCAACAGGCCCCTCCCCCAGAAGATCAGCGAGAACAGCCAGCCAAGACCAAGTTTACCGATCAATGAGAACGGCAGAACTCCAGCGCTAGGGGAATACTGCACATAGAATTCATGGCTTTTTTACCATGATTTTTAGTCTTTCAAAGTTAATTTTTTTTTAACTTTTTTCCTTTTTTTTTTGAATTATTCTTTTTCCTTTTTTCAACCAACATCATATCAATCCCCTTTAAAAAAAAAACATTTTTATTTTTCATTTTTAGAGTCATATTCTATCCCTTCAGAGTAGCTACCTGTATTTTTGGCTTATATATATAAGTTGTTCTCTCTTTAAAATTTTGAGATAGTTTCTTCTAACAGATTAAACTATACCCTAAATCTCTAGTATATGGTGTTTTCTATTCCCCTGCCTGATCACATTCTCTCTTTTTTTTTCTTTTTTTAAATCCTCTTCTTTCTTTTTTCAAACAACTTCTTATCAATTCTTTTTATAAAATTTTTTATAATTTCCATCTTTACAGTCATATTCCATCCCTTCATCATATCAACCCTTATTTTTGTACGTATATAAGCTTTTCTTTCTTTAAAATTATGGGAGGCACTTTCTTCTAAAAGACAAAAGTACACCCCAAATCTAGTGTGTGGCACTGATCTATATACCAGCCTGATCATATTTGATCACATTCTGGTTTGTTGTTGTTGTTGTTGTTTTGTTTTGTTTGTTCTTGTTTTTATCTTTATCTTTTTCTTTTTCTTCTTTTTCGTTTTTCTCTCTTTCCGTTTCTTTTCCCACTGCTTCAGGTCTTTTCTGATTTTTTTAGAATATATTTTCTGGGGACGTTGTTACTCTGCTAGCATTTTATTCTCTAATTAATCTATTCTCCTCTGCACAAAATGACAAGATGGAAAAAATCACCTCAACAAAAAGAACAAGAGGTAGTACCGACGGCCAGGAACCTACTCAATATGGACATTAGTACAATGTCAGATCTAGAGTTCAGAATCATCACTTTAAAGATACTAGCTGGGCTTGAAAAAAATATGGAAGTTATTAGAGAAACCCTTTCTGGAGAAGTAAAAGAACTAAAATCCAACCAAGTAGAAATCAAAAAGGCTATTAATGAGGTGCAATCAAAAATGGGGGCGCTAACTGCTAGAATAAATGAGGCAGAAGAGAGAATCAGTAATATAAAAGATGAAATAATGGAAAATAAAGAAGCTGAGAAAAAGAGAGATAAACAGCTACTGGATCACGAGGGCAGAATTCGAGAGAAAAGCGATACCATAAGATGAAACAACATTAGAATAATTGGGATCCCAGAAGAAGAAGAAAGAGAGAGATGGGCAGAAGGTATAATGGAGCAAATTATAGCAGAGAACTTCTCTAATTTGGGGAAGGAAAGAGGCATCAAAATCCAGGAAGCACAGAGAACCCCTCTCAAAATCAATAAAAATAGGTCAACACCCCGACATCTAATAGTAAAACTGACGAATCTCAGAGACAAAGAGAAAATACTGAAAGCAGCTCAGGAGAAGAGATATGTAACCTACAAAGTGAGAAACATTAGATTGGCAACAGACCTATCCACAGAGACCTGGCGGGCCAGAAAGGACGGGCAGGATATATTCAGAGCACTAAATGAGAAAAATATGCAGCCAAGAATACTCTATCCAGCTAGGCTGTCATTGAAAATTGGAGAGATAAAAAGCTTCCAGGACAAACAAAAACTAAAGGAATTTGCAAACACAAAACCAGCCCTACAGGAAATCTTGAAAGGGGTCCTCTAAGCAAAGAGAGAGCCTAAAAGCAACATAGACCAGAAAGGAACACAGACAATATACGGTAACAGTCACCTTACAGGCAATACAATGGCACTAAATCCCTATCTTTCAATAGTTACCCTGAATGTAAATGGGCTAAATGCCCCAATCAAAAGACACAGGCTATAAGACTGGATTAAAAAACAAGACCCATTGATATGCTGTCTGCAAGAGACTCATTTTAGACCCAAAGACACCCCCAGATTAAAAGTGAGGGGGTGGAAAACCATTTACCATGCTAATGGACACCAAAAGAAAGCTGAGGTGGCAATCCTTATATCAGACAAATTAGATTTTAAACCAAAGACTGTAATAAGAGATGAGGAAGGACATTATATCCTACTTAAAGGATCTCTCCAACAAGAAGATCTAACAATTGTAAATATCTATGCCCCTAACATGGGAGCAGCCAATTATATAAGGCAATTAATAACAAAAGCAAAGAAACACATCGACAACAATACAATAATAGTGGGGGACTTTAACACCCCCCTCACTGAAATGGACAGATCATCTAAGCAAAAGATCAACAAGGAAATAAAGACTTTAAATGACACACTGGACCAAATGGACTTCACAGATATATTCAGAACATTCCACCCCAAAGCATCGGAATACACATTTTTCTCTAGTGCCCATGGAACATTCTCCAGAATCGATCACATCCTAGGTCATAAATCAGGTCTCAACCGGTACCAAAAGATTGGGATCATTCCCTGCCTATTTTCAGACCACAGTGCTTTGAAAGTAGAACTCAATCACAAGAGGAAAGTTGGAAAGAACTCAAATACATGGAGGCTAAAGAGCATCCTACTGAAGAATGAATGGGTCAACCAGGAAATTAAAGAAGAATTTAAAAAATACATGGAAACCAATGAAAATGAAAACACACCTATTCAAAATCTTTGGGATGCAGCAAAGGCAGTCCTAAGAGGAAAGTATATAGCAGTACAAGCCTTTCTCAAGAAACAAGAAAGGTCTCAAGTACACAACCTAACCCTCCACCTAAAGGAGCTGGAGAAAGAACAGCAAATAAAGCCTAAACCCATCAGGAGAAGAGAAATAATAAAGATCAGAGCAGAAATCAATGAAATAGAAACTAAAAGAATAGTAGAACAGATCAACGAAACTAGGAGCTGGTTCTTTGAAAGAATTAACAAGATTGATAAACCCCTGGCCAGACTTATCAAAAAGAGAAGAGAAATGACCCAAATCAACAAAATCATGAATGAAAGAGGAGAGATCACAACCAACACCAAAGAAATACAAACAATTATAAGAACATATTATGAGCAACTCTATGCCAGCAAATTAGATAACCTGGAAGAAATGGATGCATTCCTAGAGATGTATCAACTACCAAAACTGAACCAGGAAGAAA